>NC_090228.1:32832401-33142442 GCF_024489055.1 Chanodichthys erythropterus | reverse complement strand
GAGCAAAAATAATGAAAAGAAAGCTTGTGAAACATTACTAGCTTTGCCCTTTTAACGATAATACCGTTTAGATTTTGGGGGGGCGTGTCGTTTTGGAGTTATTGCCGTTTATTGCTGAATGTGTGACGAATATCCAAAACAAAACTAACTTTACTCCGCTCTATTCAAGGTCACCATCGGCGCGATAGTGCGCTGTTCATCGGTCCATCTCGTTGGGTCAGCGCTTTTGTTTGGTTCATTTGTTTTATTGTTTTCTTTGGATTTGATGTTTATTTGGATGTGTTGTAATTGCTCTTTGTGTATTTTGTTGTTCAAGTTTATTTTTCAGTTATTAATTTGTTTACTTGGTTTATTTTGTTGATTATTTGTGTTATTCATTTGTATGTATTTTTTTGTTTCATTTTGTTGTTTAATATGTATTTTGCTCATGTTTTGTTGATTATATCAGTATGGCACTGGGAGCGAACATCTCCCATTGAGACTGTTCCTAACCTTCATCAGTAGGTCTTGATCTTCTGGTCTCATACTTATAGTCCTATCTGTTTGTTACTGTAATTAAAGTTTCTTCTTCTTCTTCTTCTTATTATTATTATTATTATTATTATTATTATTATTATTATTATTATTATTAATAATAATATCATTTTCTCTTGTTTGAGGTTTTGGGTTAATTTTTGCTTCTTGTTGTAGGAACCGAGGCTTCAGGCAGGTCGCTGGTTGGCCCTCGTGTGCGGTGGTGGGACTCTGTCACGGAGTGCTGTGTGTTCACGCTTGACGTGTGTGTGTGTGTGTAGTGAGACCTGTGCACCTGGTGGTAAGATCTTTTGCGATTATTGTAGCCGTGTGCTCCTCACACTATACCTGCCCTAGGTAAGCCTCGGTTTCCCTTTGGTTGTTTTTGTTTTCTTTGTTTTTTTTTCTTTTTTTTTTCATCCATCTCCACATAAAATATGCCCAGCCTGCAGGAATGTTTTAAGATTTGTGCTTGATTATTGTTGAAATAAAGCTTTGTATTTTGTTATCCATGTCTCAGGCCTCCATATTTGAAACCACGTTCTTGTGTGCCCATTTAAAGGTGATCAATTCATAAATATCTTTCCCTGGTTGACAGGGTGGCGTAGTCAGTTTGAGTTTTGTTGAAATACCAAACCGCCACACAAGCATCAATGATATAACCTATTACTGTACTACAGGTTTGTTGGGGGAAATATTCCAGAACATGAGGAAAAGAATATCACAATAATATGTCTATGTAGAATGAAGAGATACAGATCAAGGATCAGTAACAAGCTGCACTTAAAAGCTATTATTTAACATTATAGATGTTCTACTTTAACAAATCATTTTTAAATCATGTGATATTCATGGGTCCTGTCTGTCTCAGTGCTGAAACTCTTTATACAAACTTACATGTATAGACAGATCAGAACTTATGAGCTCATATAGTCTATTATATTAATTTATATACAGTAATCTATTGCAAATTTCAAACACACATTAGTCATCATTAATACAGGTTCATATGTTAATGATTCTTCATGATTTTCATCTTAAATCATACGCTGAAGGTTCAGAATTATTGGAATCACATTCTCCAAATCTCCTGTTATTTTAAGGGAAACAGTAGGAAACCACTGAAAGTGTTGTGGTTATTATCACTGTTATCTTGAATCTTGCTGCTAGACCAAAGTCTCACATAGACAACATCTCCAACCTCTAGGATCAGCACAACTCCTTTTGAGGAGTTTAATGTTCCCTGAGCCTGTTGAGCATGTGCTACAAGCACCCGCTGTTCATTCTTCATAATGGTGGCATTTGCTGGATGTGAGTGACCACCATGAGCATAGACAGAGATTTTGAACATGTACGCTCCTTTAAGTGGGGCTGTGAAAATACCTAAAGCAAATAACAATAAAGAAAAGAATCAGCTGTTTCCTGTATGATTGCTCAATTACCAAACACACTGTTTAATAGTTTTGAAAGATGGCAGATCATTTAATTCTCTTATACACATTACACAACTGCAGAGAGGTCTGAATGGAGCAGAAGGGTTTCATTACTATAAACTGAGTTTTATGACTCCATTTCATTGATAATTACCTGTAATTGGGTTGTAGGCGTTCCCTATGTTCGTGAAGACGTTCCTGTAGGTTAGTGTGATGTTAGTGGTAGAAGGTCCAATATCTACATTGCCAGATTCCACCAGTCCAGCTGAAAAAGCTATTTCTCTGTCTGTTACTGAAAAACATAAGCAATATTGTGATATATTACAATGAGAATGTATACACACTGAATTTAACACACTGTTTAGTTATTTTCCTTTCTCAACTCTTACTCAATCCTTACTTCCACATTACTAGAATACAATTCCTATAATACAGGTTAAAATCAATAACAGTAATTTTAGTTGTAATAATCAACGCTTAAATAAAAAAAAAAAAATAGTTATACAAACATGTAAATTGCACATAAGGCAGTTTTTGCCTTTAGAGCTGCTAAATCTAATTATAAAAATATTTTTCTACTCCAGTTTGTTTATTGAAATATAATAATTTACACAGTGGTGTTTATAACTTGTTTTCATGATGTAGCAACTGTGGACGAACCAGACAAATGAATCATTCAGATGATTCTTTCAAAACATAATTCTAATTCAGAATTGGGGTCCGGCTCCGGCCCGTCTGCAGATAAAGCCAGGCTGATTACTTTTACGACACATGCTTCCTGATAGCAGAAGCGACATACCAAAGGGTCACCCAAGAAGACAGAGAGACAATCCAGACCCTTTTGTCTCCTTACTTCACAGGAAAGCCAAAGAGACTGTTGAACAAATAAAACTGCTTCAAAATTGTTTCAACAATTTTAACGGACTTATCAAACATCTTTTAACTACATACATTTTGCATTATGTGTCCACAAGTACTACCTGTAAACAGTTAGGCTTTAGAACACTCACAATTCGTGTAAATGTGTTAACTCTTGACTGAATGACTGAAAGTATGCCTTATTTGGACTTGATCTATTTCTTTTCATCTTTCTTAAATCATGGCTTGAATGAAATCTGTTTAAAATGTATCGTATTCCATTTAATAGAAATTATGTTAAAATGGCACTCTCTGCTGAAGCAGAAACAGGATGTAACACTTATGTTTTATTGGGGTCAGAGGAAGGCCCTCTTGAAACAGGACAATGTCTGATTGGCCAGGACTCCTCAGAGGTGTGACAAACAACTAAGTTTAAATGATCATATTGCAAGATAGTGGGGGGGAGAAGTTGGTTGGTAAACGAGAAAGGAGTTGGTTCTGTTCTGGGAAAAGAAGCCAAGACAAGTACCAAGAACAATGGAGTGACAAGAAGAACAGACAAGCCGCTCATTCAAGCCATCCAACCTTCACTCACTTTTCTTTTCTTTACTTAATTCTCCTTTACCGCTGAAAGTCTTGTGTCCTAAGTTTCGCCGCAAAGTTCAACCAACGACTTTTGCCGTTTCAACTCCAGCGACAAAGAGACTTCCTTCATTGTTCCACACGGACCTGATCTGGACCAATCGTCGACTTGGGAAACCCCTCTCTGCACGACGAGGGAAATTCACCTTAGTCAACGCAAGCAAGTACCTCCAGATGAAAACTGAACTGGTGTATTTAAATGAATGATTCATGGTTCGTTCTGGTCTTTGAAATGCATTGATAGGAATTCTGTTAATCAGATCTCTCTCTCTCTCTCTCTCTCTCTCTCTCTCTCTCTCTCTCTCTCTTTCAAAACTCTTTCTCTCTCATTTCCTTCTTACTGCAACGCGTATGAATGTGTGTGTGTGTATGTGCGTGCCTTTGTGTTAGATTAGTTTGTGTTAGAATAAATAAAATCTCTTGTAGATTTTAAAAGGAAAGTGTCTTGTATTATGTGCTTTATGATTTAATGTCTTAAACTGTGATCAAGTTACCGTGCTCTAATCAGTGTTTTCACGATTGTTGGATATTTATATCCGTTACAAGAGCTTATTACGGCTCGAGCAAATGAACGCTGGACGAATCAGTTGCTCGGTCGTAATCTAAACAACTCTTTATAATTCCCTAAATATTTCATTTGAGCTAATTTTACTTCCTAGGGTGTTTTCCCTACAGTAATGGTGGAGGATAATTCGGGCAGTTTAATCTAAATTTGGAGCACATATCAAGTCATTTTTCTTTTTATCAACGCAAATTATTAAACCCCTCAGTGTTCGTGTGACGTATGCAGCGCGCACGGCGCGGCCCGTTTGAACGAGTGCCTGAATGAGTGAGAGCTTTAACCCCAGTCTGCTGTCTTGTCTCTAAACTCCAGTCTGCAGTAAATTTCAGATCTATGATATCACAATAAGGTAAGAATTAAGCGTGTTCCTTAAATTCTAGAATGCCTTGTTTATAGCTATCCTGATGTCTGCGTGTTCCAGCGTCATTCAAATAGCTATAATAACGTTATTGTGTATCAGAGAGCTGAATCGAAACTAAACTGCAATAGTTAAAATACCTCAGTGTAGGACGAATACTCTCCTCACAGAACGGCAAGATTGAGCGTGTTCCTCGATCTGTTTCTAAATCAATATATTTATAGCCAGGCCCGGATTAAGAACACATTGGGCCCTGGGGCTATAGCAACACCGAGGGCCCCCTTTCATCTGATTGCCATTCCACAGTGTGATGGCACCAATATTTCATTGTGCATTGGACTATTTCTGTCGTTATCTAAAGGGGCAAAGAAAGCATTCATAAAAACCCTTGCTTTCATATTAAAATGGTAATTGTTTCTCATGTGGACGTCAGTAAAAATAAATTTGCATTGCACCTCAGTGCAACTCATGCATTCAGATGGAGATTTGTCCATCTGGTTTTCTATCTTGCATTTTATCTCAAAATGATAATGTTATTTTTAAAAATATAGAAATTAGCAGAAATAAGTTACTGCAGCCTCTTATTTACACGAAGTAAAGTAGACAATAATTCTTTCCTCTGATTAACACAAAATAAACTATTTTGAAGAATATGGGTAACCAAACAGTTGATGGTCCCCAGTGATTTCCACATTATTATTATTTTCCTACTATGGAAATTAATGGGGACCAGCAACTGTTAGGTTACCCACATTCTTCAAAATATTTTTGTGTGTGTGTGTGTGTGTGTGTGTGTGTGTGTGTGTGCTTTTGTTTATATTACATTGTGGGGACCAAATGTCCCCATGATGTAATATAAACCTGAGTTCACCTACATCGTGGGGACCAGCCAGCGGTCCCCACAATGTAAATGGGTTTATAAATCATATAGAATGAGTTTTTGTGAAAAAGTAAAAGTTTGCACAGTTTCCTGTGAGGGTTAGGTTTAGGGGTAGGGGCAGGGTAGGGGGATAGAATGTACAGTTTGTTCAGTGTAAAATGCATTGAAGTCTATGGAAAGTCCCCACAATTCACAAAAACAAACATGTGTGTGTGTGTGTGTGTGTGTGTGCTCAACAGAAGAAAGAAACTCATTCAGGTTTAAAACAACTTGAAAGTGAGTATGTGATTACGGATTTTAATTTTTGGGTGAACTATCCCTTTAAGGACAAGGGTCCGCATGCTAACTATAAGGATGCTGTCACTTTAAGACCTACACGCGTCCGATTTTCTCAACTTCAGACATAACCAACTGTGTTTATGTAAACCTTTTGTGTAATTGACAGTATTGTAGCGCAATCAGACGCGAAAGATGAAGTCCAGTAGTCAGGTACTGTTTGACAGGCTTAAATGTGTGTGCACGCTTCGGGTGTATGGGGTCAGAAAAGGCGCATCTCAGAACAGCACACGAATGACATGTTTAACTGGCAGGGCTTTAAAGCACATGCAAATAAAGAACTTTTGTGATTGCAAATTATTGCAGTGTTCCGTGAGTAACTCTACCGCTGTGTTAACGTGTGTTGTGAATGTGTCGAGGTCGAGTTGTACGGATGGAGCCACCAGAACTGCAACTGATAAAATGTGCTTCAAAGGCAGATATTGGAGACAAGTCACTCGACATTGGTGTTCATCAAAAAACAGTAGGAAAGTTAATTTGGGATTTTTACACGGGTGATGATGATGAGAGAAAAAAACACTGACATTCTGAATCCACGGCAATAAAATCAATCGACTCGTCCCTGTAAATGTTGAAAACACCTTACGTTTTCATGAGAAACAATTACCATCCGAATAGGGCTTAACTCATAATAAAAATAATAACTTGATGCAGCTGCTATCTCACCTTTTTCAACGTGCAGTGGGTGAAGATAATTGTGAGCTGCCGCTGCACGCGGGGTCTTCCACTGGCTCGGATGTTTTATGTGAACCAAAGTAGTTAGTTTTGGAATTTTTGATGTAAGGTTAGCATCCCTTTTCTCCCTTTCAAGCTTATTTTTCCTTTTTTGCGCACCACTATCACTTTTTTTATCATTTTGAACACCAGCGAGGCTGAACAAGCAATAAAGGCTTGCATAACGTCTAATGCTTGCTTGTCTAATCTACATGCATAACGCAAAGAGGCGTTTCCCGCGATGTCATATGGCGCGAATTGTAAAGTGATTTTGATTGGACGGGGATTTATCAGTCAGGCACATTTTCCAATCATTTTTTCTTGTTATTTTATTAGACAAAGATCAACCACCTATGACTTGTCAATCTCATTTCCTCCAGCCAATCACGGGCCCCCTCTACCCGCGGGCCCTGGGGCTTCAGCCCCACCTAGCCCTTATGTTAATCCGGCCCTGTTTATAGCTAAGGTGTCAGTGCGTGTTCCACTGTACTCAATCTGCTATTTTCCCCTTTGTTAAACAGTAACGCTATACGCTTGCTTGTTTTATTTTTATAGCTAAAGTGTCAGTGCGTGTTCCACTGTACTTAATCTGCTATTTCCCCTCTGTTAAACAGTAACGCTATACGCTTGCTGGTTTTATATATAGCCAAACTGATTATAGTGCGTGTTCCACTGCTTTCAGTGTGCTATATTCTCCCGTTTGCTAAACGCTATACGCTTGCTTGTTTGAGCTCGTGTAACACTACGTGTGTCCGAGCGCAATTTAAGTGATTTGAAACTGACCAAGTGAAGCTTTTGAACCTGTTATATTTTGCGTGCATATAGAGACCCGCCGAGGTCGCGATTTTTCCATCTATTACAGCAGAAAGCTATCACTTAAAGTTTAAGCCCCACGTCGTAAAACAGCTACGAGTGGTGTCTCTTATTTATAGAGTTGAAATGCGCCGACATTTCACGTAATGCTTGATTGTACGTGCATGTGTCTTTCATTTGTACAGTTACATGTATTTGATGTAATTCACATGTTCGCCACTATCATTTTGTTTGGTCGCCATAGTTACAGTCGTGGCACGGAAGTCTTAACCAACGCTTCCGGAAGAACGTCATTGTAAACAAACCGCACACTAACCTCTGTAGTTTTTTTACACCGAAGTTCGTATGCTAAAGCCTTTAGCCTCAAAGCTAATCTAGTTAACATCATTGTGTGAACACAGTGTCTGTTTTAGCAACTATAAAGTGATTTAACCACTTAAAACACTTCAACTTTATGTACACTTGTTGGTCTTTCCTTCATACTTTCACTTAACTTTCTCACTTATTACTTTACCTATATTTTACTTGAAAAGGAAAATATTGGTTTACAATTAATAATTGCCTTACCTGCATTTGACTTGAAAAAGAAATACTGGTTTACAATTTTTAATTGTCAAATTTGAATTTAATAAAACCAATTAAATTCAAATTGAAATCCTACATTTTACTAGAAAGTAATTTTAAATTATTTCTACATTTCCAAATTTCCATTATTTCTAATTTCACAATTTTCATGAATCTAAAATTCTATTTTAGATCGAATTACTTTAGGTATGAATAAGCCTTGAACTTTAGAAGTTTAAGCAAACTTATTCCACCAAAGTTTTTCCTAATTTTGACTCACATTTGCTCATTGTTTTATTGCGTTATCTTTCTTTTCCTTCGTGGTTATTCACCTAACCACTCTATTTTATTTATTCATTCACCTGTGTTTAACTCCCTTTTCCTTATTTCATCCTGTTATTTTCATTGACTTCATTGTCTTATCTTTTTCCTGTCCTCTTTGTATTCTAGCTTAGGAACGACACACCTGGGCCTCAACAGGAGACTCTGATATCTTTTTACGAGTTTCAAACCAATCAGACACAACCCTCTCTTTACTAACATTTTTATTCTCATGGGTTAGTTGTCCATCAACTACCAATTATATCCTCGTAATTAGACAAAGGCTTCAGAGCCACTTGTGGATCTGGTCTCCTTTCTTCTCCTTTCCTTTTCCTCACGTCTTTCCTGTGCTCTCCTGCTTTCTTCCATCCTATTCTTCACTTTTGTAGGGATCAAGCTTGGACGAACCATCAATCAATTCTATAGAAAGAGAAACACAATCTTTCCAAAGAAACCATTCATTAGGTTTTTGATTTTAATCAAACCCTTTTGTGTTCTCCATACTCCCTGCATTTGTAAATGCAATTTAAATTTTGACATTTCCTCCAAGAACCTTTAACAGAGACAAGTGTTGAGCAACCGTTGCCTTCACAGCATCCCTGGTAAGCAGTTCAACTGAAGGTGTGTGGTGTCAATCCTGTCAAACTAAGAAAAGAGGTATCAGCATTATTATTGTATTATTGTCCTTGCGAACATAAACAATAATATATATTTTCTTTTCTTTTATTTTTAGAAACAGCTTTTCATTAATAGAAAATATTTATTGGAAATAAATATTTCTATAAATTGAAAAAAAAATCTCTCTTTTTCCTTACTCAGTCGAGTGACAAAGTCCTCACATCACGAGTTGAAAACAGTTTTTCATTGATAGAAAATATTTATAGGAAATATTTCGTCTATTGAAATTTGTTTTAACTTTTCTCTTTCTCTTTCCCTTACTCAGTTGAGTGACAAAGCCTTCTCATCACTAGCCTACCTGTCTACACACTGAGACCAACACGTAGCCACACTTCACTATTGGTGTACATTCACTGAACGACACTTAGCTGTTCCACCACATATAGGCTTGCACCCCACACAGATCTGTGTCAGTCTCTTCTCCCCAGCGTGCCAACATGTCGCAGACGGAAAACCCCACTGCCCAAGATGTGGACGCCTGGCTCAGCGGCATTACAAACTGCCTCATGCCAAAGACAATTGAACTGTTATTATTTTTAATAATAATCATAATTCTGAGAAGATTCCCGACACATGATTCAAGCCAGAACCAAGACCACACTGAACTAAGCAAGATAACCAATTCTCTAAGCATTGCCTTCACAGCCCAGCTGAAACTAAGCGACAAGCACATCACCCACCTGCAGGAGGAGCTGACACGTGCCCAGAGCCGCATAGACAAGCTGGAAGTGAAAGTCCAGGACGACTTCAAGCGTCAGACCACTGAGTTCCTGAGAGAGCTGATGCACATCCAACGCTGCACAGACCAGCACAAGGTGAAAGCTCAAGACAAACTTGCAGAGCAAGAAACAAAGGAACAAGTTGACAAGCTCCAAGAAGCCCTTGCAGTTGCGGAACGTGACAAGCAAGAATTAAAGACTGTCCAAAGTCACCTGGTAAACCAACTACAAAATGCCAATTCTGACATTAAAGATAAGAACTTTAAAATCAATGCTCTGGAAGACCATTTGAAATGGTACAGCACTGAAATGGACCATCTAAACCAACAATTAGACGATGCCAACGGCAAGCTCTACATGGTCAGAAATGAACTTAAGCATGTTCACACACAGAAACCAGAGTCAAGAAGGGAGGGGCCTCCCTCAGCATCACCACTGCTGAGCACAACAGAGTCCCCCATCCAAGAACTGCCATGCAACGGAAGAAGTGAATGGCCACAACCCACAACATCACCGGCCTTCACTACAGGATTGTTCCCTGTCAACCAAAGAGAGCTCATCCATGCAGACCCCAAAGTTGCGCACGAGATGACCCTTAAAGACCTTGACAAGCTGGCTAAGAACATCACACAGTTCAACCCGAACTCCATGGAGAACCACAACATCCAGACTTATCTCCGAGATATTGACTTCTACCTAGAGGTGAGACCCAATGTGACTGACGGAGACAGGTTGTATCTCCTCAGGTCCACATCCAGCCCCGAGGTACGAAGCTTTTTAGATCGACAACCTGTTCACGTTAAGCACAACTACCAGCTATTACGTGAGTCACTGATCAAAGAATTTACAGGCCCAGAGTCTGAACATGGACTGCTAGTCGCCTTGGAAACCAAACAAGGTCGACAAGAGACTCCCCAAGCTTACTACAACCGTTTCCGACAAGCCTACTTAGGTGCACATCACGAACCTGAACTTGAAGAGGATGTGAACTTCAAAACCCTCTTCCTGAGAAACCTGCACCCTGGACTAAGTCACCATCTTGGCGTCATGGCCTGCCCAAGCACAATGTCAATCCAACAGCTACGTGACTTGACACACAAGGCCTACATCAAACAGAAGATGAACTCAAAGAAAGGTTTGAAAACAGTCACAATTTCAAACTCCGGCAGCCAAGACCCAAGCCGTGCACTGCAAGACGGCCAGTGGCATGACAATGCCACAGCCTGTCATAAAGGACACGGAGAACGTGACCCCCATGCCACTGACAGCTCCCACACCGACAGCTGGAAAATGCCATGGGACCAGCCACACTTCTCAAGAAACCCACCAGAAAGAAACATCTGGGATCCAAACTGGACAGCTAAAGTCCACCAACCAACACATTCAAATGCATCCACTGTGGGTAAGCGACGGCGGAACCCACCTCTGCATCACTCAGTTAAACACAGCACTGAGAACAAGAACGCCCAAGAACAAGACAGTTCCACCTCAGAAGACATGGAACAACTGATGAGGCAAATTACAGCGTTCTTTGCAAACAACATAAACAGCGACGATCACGAGGATGAGTCACCCTTGTTATGACTAGAGACAGAACGGAAGGTCAGTGATCATCTGATCCACCTTCCAAATGGAGATGACTGCCACCTGTTCTACAACAGCACAGAACGAAGCGGTCTCTTGCAGCCAAACACCGCTGAAAACTCAGTAGTACCAGAGAACACAGTTCTGGTTACTCATCACCCACCAATAAACCCAACGAGTTCCCATCTCAATAACCATGCTTGTGCAACAGTAACAACAGTAAACACAGTAAGCACAGGTCAGACAGTCTGTCACAACCAGAAGGCATTACAAAAGGAAGGCACCGTAGGAGACAAAGTTTTGCACCACAGCTCAACACAGCCATGTCAAACTTCCTCCCACCTTCTGCCAAAGAACTTCCTGCCTCACTGGACTGACTCCCATCAAATTAGGGATGATCCCTCGTCCCAAGTCCAAGATGCAAAGAGACAATCTTCATCTAAGCCCTTCAAGAAAAGGGGGGAGCAAGACAGACCGAACCAGATCTGACCATACATACACTGCACTACATTACATTACACTACACTACATTAACATACTCACCAACATGCTCTTCCTACAGACAGATATTAGTTTCAGAACCTAGCTCAACATCGACTTAGCTACATTCACCATAAGAAACATACAACCATCTGCACAACAAGTAGAACACCTTTCATTAAGCTGATACATGACACCTTAGATGCACGCAGTAGTGTTAGCCATACCAGGAAACACTTAACTGTTTTATTTTGTTTTGTTTTCCTCTTCCTCTCTTTCCCTTCTTCTTTATAAGGTAAAATACCTGACTGCCCCATAAGGGTCAAGGTCGTGACATTAGGATTGACGCACCACGCCTAAGGTCTGAAAGCCATTTGAAAATTCGAATGTGAGCCAGAGAGAGCTCCATGATGGGTCACATCATTTTTACCACAAATGATGTCACCAGAACAATTTAGAAGAGAAGGAAACAAACAATTTAAATCACACAATTTGATCCAAGCATTAACATACTGAGACAATGTAGAATAACACTCCCAAAATTGAACTTAATCCATCAGTACTCAGATAATCTAATGCCCTGCACCAGTATAGTGGTCAATCATGGAGGTGTTGTTTTGTTGTTGCTTTGTGTGTGTCTGCTTCTGTCCATTTTTCCACAGTGTCCGCCGATGTCTTCATCTCAACACATCGCCGAACAAAGGGGGGATATGTAGCAACTGTGGACGAACCAGACAAATGAATCATTCAGATGATTCTTTCAAAACATAATTCTAATTCAGAATTGGGGTCCGGCTCCGGCCCGTCTGCAGATAAAGCCAGGCTGATTACTTTTACGACACATGCTTCCTGATAGCAGAAGCGACATACCAAAGGGTCACCCAAGAAGACAGAGAGACAATCCAGACCCTTTTGTCTCCTTACTTCACAGGAAAGCCAAAGAGACTGTTGAACAAATAAAACTGCTTCAAAATTGTTTCAACAATTTTAACGGACTTATCAAACATCTTTTAACTACATACATTTTGCATTATGTGTCCACAAGTACTACCTGTAAACAGTTAGGCTTTAGAACACTCACAATTCATGTAAATGTGTTAACTCTTGACTGAATGACTGAAAGTATGCCTTATTTGGACTTGATCTATTTCTTTTCATCTTTCTTAAATCATGGCTTGAATGAAATCTGTTTAAAATGTATCGTATTCCATTTAATAGAAATTATGTTAAAATGGCACTCTCTGCTGAAGCAGAAACAGGATGTAACACTTATGTTTTATTGGGGTCAGAGGAAGGCCCTCTTGAAACAGGACAATGTCTGATTGGCCAGGACTCCTCAGAGGTGTGACAAACAACTAAGTTTAAATGATCATATTGCAAGATAGTGAGGGGGAGAAGTTGGTTGGTAAACGAGAAAGGAGTTGGTCCTGTTCTGGTAAGAGAAGCCAAGACAAGTACCAAGAACAATGGAGTGACAAGAAGAACAGACAAGCCGCTCATTCAAGCCATCCAACCTTCACTCACTTTTCTTTTCTTTACTTAATTCTCCTTTACCGCTGAAAGTCTTGTGTCCTAAGTTTCGCCGCAAAGTTCAACCAACGACTTTTGCCGTTTCAACTCCAGCGACAAAGAGACTTCCTTCATTGTTCCACACGGACCTGATCTGGACCAATCGTCGACTTGGGAAACCCCTCTCTGCACGACGAGGGAAATTCACCTTAGTCAACGCAAGCAAGTACCTCCAGATGAAAACTGAACTGGTGTATTTAAATGAATGATTCATGGTTCGTTCTGGTCTTTGAAATGCATTGATAGGAATTCTGTTAATCAGATCTCTCTCTCTCTCTCTCTCTCTCTCTCTCTCTTTCAAAACTCTTTCTCTCTCATTTCCTTCTTACTGCAACGCGTATGAATGTGTGTGTGTGTATGTGCGTGCCTTTGTGTTAGATTAGTTTGTGTTAGAATAAATAAAATCTCTTGTAGATTTTAAAAGGAAAGTGTCTTGTATTATGTGCTTTATGATTTAATGTCTTAAACTGTGATCAAGTTACCGTGCTCTAATCAGTGTTTTCACGATTGTTGGATATTTATATCCGTTACAAGAGCTTATTACGGCTCGAGCAAATGAACGCTGGACGAATCAGTTGCTCGGTCGTAATCTAAACAACTCTTTATAATTCCCTAAATATTTCATTTGAGCTAATTTTACTTCCTAGGGTGTTTTCCCTACAATGACAGATTGATTTAAACATGCATTAAATATCAAGACATCACTAAAATTTATGGAATATACAGCCTAATATAGTGTATAGAGAAAGAGTTCATTTCTCTGGTGAATGAACAAGCTGTGGACACTGAATGACTCGTCTGAGGTAAATGTAATGCTACGTGACATTGTTTACAAGCTGTTTTATTGATGTCTTTCAGTAAGTTGTACTGTATCTTTCAACATATCTTCAGATGTTCATTCATGTTTATTCTGTAACTAGTATTAAAGAGGAAGAGATGATCATGTTCACTTGTGCTTGAACTGTGGCGTCTAGACAGTGATCTGTCACGTCACATCAAAGAGTGTCAAAACTGCATTTTCTGTTTGAATTTCTTGATAAAATGGACACAGTATGAAAGTTGAGACTTTGATTATTATTAAAGTAAAAAAAGGTGGTTAAAACTAAGACTGTGTTTGTCATGTACATATGCGTATAGAACCATAAGATACAGAAAATTCATGGTACGATTATGTGTACTGTTACACTCTGTTAATAGATAAAATTTGCAGAGTAAAAACTCAATTTTACAGTATGTAATATATTGCAGGTGTTTTACTTTGAGGATCATTGATAAAAGAGTGAATGGTTCGGTGAGGTACCTTCATTTTTCTTGTTCATCTCTTCCAGGAGGAACGTATGTTGTTCTGCAGCTTTCTCAGCATCCCTCAGTCGCGTCTCTAAAGCTCTGATGTTTCCTTTCTGCTCTGTAACGGTGGCGGTCAGTTCTCTCAGTGCTGCATGGATGTCATGGAAGCACAGATGGCAGTGTTGTATAGTTGAAGCTTCAGCTCTCAAAGTGTCTGTTTGAGGTGGATTCTGTCTTCCGTCCTCAGAGCTGATCTGTTGACTGATCTCATTCTCATTGAGTCCTCCATCTACCTGCTGCTGGACGACAAACACAAAGGTTTCCAGCAGCAGCAGTATACATACTAAAGCCTTCATTTAGGGTGCACTTAGAATGTTAGTATGCTTTTTACATCAAAAATTGTCATCATTTAGAAATAAAAGGCATTTTTCCTACCCTGATTTTATCCCTCTGATTTGAATGCTCTGTTTTAAGGGGCGTGTTTGCTGTGAGACTTCAGTGTAAACACCCACAACTGTGATTGGCTTTCCATTTGAAATAGCTAAGTATTACTCTGTCAAAATTTTTAGCACATTTTTACTCTCAAGGTTAACTCATTGTGAAAAGTTTCGATCACAGACATGTTGTTGAGTGCATGAAAGCAGTGATCTCGTCGAATGCTTTCATCATAACAGTGCAAACAAATCAACAATTCAACAAATCTCTTACAAGTCCAGAACTCAGTCACTGATAAACTCGCACTGTTTGATTGACAGCTCCAATGATTGTAAAGGGAGCGTTCTTTGATCGCTTTCTATATATAATTTAACCAGTTTTTAAATAACAGATTATTTTCATCCTACTAATAAAAACAACATGAAGTTGACCGAATCGTTAATATCAGATTAGGCATTAGAATTAACACCGTTACTTACATGTTGTTGCTTTACTTTTGAGTCCATATTGTAAAGGTTTGCAAAGCCTACACTGAAATGCGATTGATTTATATATCAAAATATATAACTATATTCCTAGCATTAGGATCCTTTGAAAGGTAATGTTAATTTGAGCTGTATCGCTCTTTTCTCCTCCTCATCTAACACAGCAGTGGGCGGGGCTAATGTTGCAACGATGAAGTAGCCGTTGATTTCTTTTGTGGAGATGGCATTTCATCTGTCTATTCCAGGATCAGTCGATGGGTCTGGTGTCTATAAAAGCCTTTATTGGACTAACAAGGAAGTTTTCAGTTCTGAAACTTACAGGATATTGTTATAGTACGATGACCTCTTATATATCAAAAGCTCAAGGAAAAGTTGATTTCTCAATTCATGACCTCTTTAAAGTTAACTGTTAATCATAAATTAAAGAGTCGTTCCTGGTTCAATAGTTTAGCTCTATTCACAATGTTTGCGGTAGTAGATTTATGCACTTAAGATAACGTTTACAATGACTTGTTTACTGTATCATAATGTGAGCTGTGTTTTTACCTATGTTAATGATTACTTGCTTAAGGTCCTGTCTGTCACGTATGCACTGTAAAAATAATTTGTCACATTTGTTTAATTGTGTAAACTCATTGCCTTAGTTCAAGTAAGTAATCTTAACTTTATTGTATTAAGTGTTATTTAAGTCTTATTTACTAATATATTAAAAGTATTCCTTACTTATAAGTCACATTTAGGTTTAATTTAATTGATTCTGTGATCAAAGGAACAGTGACAGAAAAGCTTACTTAAGTTATGTACAGTATATTAATAATAATCATCATCATCATGAAGCCGTTCAGGAAAAAATACATGTGTATTGCATGACTATGAATTGGTTCACTGGTTAAATGTATAGTTTAATGACAAACACATTGGTATTTAATACAGATGTATAACCAGACAGAAGGTTTAGATACATCGGACTGTTCAAGTTCACATGGGTTTGCTACTTTATACACTGGTTTGGGGGTATGTGAGGTGACAGAGGGGGTACGCAAACAAAATGAGTTTTGCCGTTCATATCATTGTACATTTCTTTAAAATGACATTAAAACTGAGCATGTATTTCTAGCAGGCAAAATGCTGTAAATACATAACATCCAATCAAACCTCTATCATCTTTTGACAATGTAAAAGTGGGGATGTAGCACTTACTAGCATGAAGAACAAATCTCTCTTTGATATAAAAACACACCCTGTGTGAGTTCTTGTTTTTAATGTTGATAATATCGGCAAATGTGCAAACGATTGCACATGTGACACTGATTTTATACAACAGTTCAACAAACAGAAGGGTACTATTAAGTGATGTCAATTTTAAACACAGTCTTGTCTGTATTGTTTGCTCTATTTCTAATAAAATAATATTTTCAACAAATGCCACAGAAGAGCTGTTGTTAGTCTCCAACAAAGTCCCTTCAAGACTGTATATAAAGTCTTTGGTCTCTAAGCAACACAGCTGTGTTTAGTGCAAAATCAGCGGCTTTGAACAAATCGTGAGAGTAAATGATTCAATGACTCATTCATAAATACAGCCATGTGCTTCGTACTGATGAATGAATGAATGAATGACTCGACGACTCACTCATAAAGACAGTGACTAACTGCCACCTACTGGCGGTTTTCATTTAATATTTAAAAGTATCACTTTGTTTTTGCCATCATTGCATATTTCTCTATTTAACTTTTTTTTTTTTTAATTATTATTATTATTTAAAACAATTTACTAAGTTATTTATAAAAGGTACAAAGTTTGGGATCCACTGGTTTAGACACATTGGTCGGCTCAAGTATATATTGGTTTCTTCAACTCTTTGTCTGTTTTTAATAAGAGATTCAACCTCTTTCGACATTATTTTGCCTGCTTTATTGCATTAGCCAGTGTATTTATTAGATCTTGATTACACAGAATAGCATCTATAATCCTGTCCACTATTGTTTCATTTCTAAGGAATGACCCTGTTTGAACCTCATTCGCAGGCTGACTAATTAGCTTATAGTGGATTATCGCCATCACTACATCCACATCTCTGTTTTTTTGTACACAACATGCAGTATGGCTGGCACAATACACCCATCTCCCAATTCAATACTGTCACATACTTGGGGTTACCAATATGATATGTATTGCAATTTTTAAGAATTGCAATATTACAAATATTGCAATTCTATATTGCAATGTATTGTGATTTTTTTTATTATACATTAGAGCATGGGGAACACTTGAATTATACACTTACACAGACTGTACATGATGTATAACATGAGTCATAGTTACAAAAACAATTCATCATCTCTAAGGTGCTATTAGAGCAATCATGCCCTGTGTTGACAGCCTCTATGCACAGCCTCAAAAGCAAGGAACTGATGCAGTAGAGGCACATGGAGTCACAAGAAGCTTTGTGGATTTCATTGGCAAAATCTGAGAGATGTTAATCCACTATTAAATTAATAAAACATTTCTGAGAAACACTCGCCTGGTTTCACAGATGAGGCTTAAGCTAGTCCCAGACCAAAATGAATGTTTGAGCTCTCAACTGAAAATATCTTACTGAACTATTGTCATTGTTTTGTCTCAAGACACACACCAGTGATGTCTTTTCTAAGGCATTTTTATAAAAGCTGCTTAAATATCCTAATGTAACTAATGCCAAGCTCTGGCTTAAGCTAAGTCCAGTCTGTGAAACCGGCCAACTATGTCCCAGGAATGGCATTGGCAATACTTTTGATTCAAAAGCATTTAAAGCATGAGATCCCCAAGTTCAACAAAGCAGTCATTGAAAAATTTGCTAATGTTAAGCAAAGGTGGATTGAATTCTTATACAAAAAATAAATCACCATCAAAAAATTGAAAGAATAACTCAATTAGTTCAAATGTGCTCTTGTAAATAGCCTGTAAATAAATATGAATATGCCTATATTATGACATTTCTACATCCCAGAAAAGGAAACAATTGCCAAAAAAAAAAAAAGCCTGTAAATGTTTGTGTTTTTGTTAAATTACCCAGTTCCCCATCCGCTAATGGCTAGGCTACTGTGACATGTCTGACACAATGAAGTCAATCCACAGTTTCTCTTGCTCCAAATTAAAAGTCACTACATAGTAAAAGATTTTTTAAATACAAAATTGTCTGGCTTTTAGCGATGATTATTTATTATTTTATATGATTTATATAATTATTATACCCCTAATCTATTACACAAGCAATTTTTGTTTAACAATTATTAAACAATTAGTTTAAATGAACATGAATACAGATAATGCATAATATAAATATGATTTGGAATTGCATACCCCTATATTATCAACTTTATAAACTAACTTGACAAATTTCACTTGCACTGATATAGCAAGATTTATTTTTCTTGTTGTGTAAATGCATTTATGCACTTCATATTCTTTGGCAGAAGAGAGAAAACTTGCTGATTCCCTGACGAGAACTGCAATTTGGGTTGTGGCCCAGCAAAAATCCATAAAAAAGTTTAATACACTTATGCTCCCTAAACTATTTTTTCCCCCCATAAACTTAAAAAGAGTTTTGTGAACAATGCTTTGCAAATTCATCCAAAAAAATAATAATAAATAAATAAATAATCCTTATGCTGCATTCACACAGAGCGTTGGCGTTAATGCTTTTTGTTTACTGACATTTCAAAATGTCCGTCACTTCTGTCTCCTCGTAGACGTGTTTCTCATTGTCTATTGTGACAGTACTGACGTAATCATAGTCTTGGATCATACCGATTTAAAATCCTAAATATCAAACATGTTTGATATGATTGGGATGGCCCCGATTTGTGTAAGAGCAGATCAGGAGGTGCAAGATTCGATCTGTGAATGCCTCACATTACCAGATAATCTGTGCTGAACATTGGAACTGATTGAGGTCCTTGACAAGATTTTTTCTCTGATTCTTAGGAGGGGAAAATCAGGGATAAAATCGGCCTTGAACTCCTGTAGTGTGAGCCCGGCTTAAGGGAACTTAGCTGTGACACAGGATGCCAGGGCTGGAAGAGCTTCAATCTTAAAATGGGCAATCACAGAAAAAAATTACACAATGATAGATGTAGTGAGCTTGACAATAATCGAGATGATGGAATCAACTTTCTTCCAGACAATCGTGCTGGTTTGGATGATGCTGCATTGGAGCATGAAAGGGAACAGCTTGAGCTTGAAGTCAAGAAACAGAACATGGACATGATGATACTGAACACCAAAATGGAAACTACATTCCCTCTCAGGAGAAATGAAATAGTCAATAAGCAGCATTTGGTCTCTGTCATCAAAGAAAGATGGCCAGGCCTCTTTTTGGAGGAGCAAGTAGGTTGCATTTTGTCTGTCAACCTGTCTAAAAACAGGTTGAGCCTCAGGCAAAATAATTCTGACAATGGGGTAAGAAAATTAATCTTAAGATTATTTTTGCTTTTTTAAAGGAAAAACTCACTTAATTTTGACTTATTTTTACTGAAAACAAGACCATAATTTTTACTCGTCAAGAAAATAATTGATTGATTGATTTATTTATTTATTTTTCTGGACTGGAAACAACAAAATCTAACTAAGAAAAGCATTTTTTGCAGTGTGAGTTCACTGTTCATCACTGATGATTTCTTGTTATCACTTACATGCGTGGAGCACGTGTTTTGAGTTTGTGTTGCTCATAGCATTCATCTGGGAAATCAATGTGCATCAGATTTGTGAGTTACATCATTTACAAACCTACACCAATACAGGAGAATACGTCAATATGTTTCTAAATATGCAAACCGTTTATTGTGATACCAAAATAAAAGTTTAAACCCTCTGAGCTTACATGTTTTGATGTCCTTGTATTCTTGTTCAAGAAAATACAGTGGCTCTAGCATTTCTATCATAAAGAAGTAACCAAATATTAAAGATTAATTAAACATTTGAATTAAATGTCATTTGGCCAATATTAAGCAAGGATTTGATCAGTTGTAAAGTTTAACAACACAAGGCCTTTGTTATAATACATTACGTACAGAAGATGATGGTTTATATTATGCATTTTAACAATGTTCTTCTATAAAATCATATGATTATGCTATATTTGAACCAAATATGACTGCCTTGTTATTAAATATGTATTTTTAAAGGCTTATGTCTATTATTATAACCACCACAAACAACAATTACTCAATTATTCGTCAAAATAATCTGATTTCTCGATTATTAAATAATCATTAGTGACAGCCCAACAGAAAATACAGGGTAAAAATAATCATACATGATAATAACATTAAGTGTTATAAAAAGATATGATGCATACAGGATAAAAAAAGATTAATAATTAGTCTAATTAATAATCTCATATTAGTTTAAACAGTAATCAGCTTAATTTGTTATATCAGAGGGCATGTCTGGTTTACGCGCATGCGCATGAAGTTGCTTACAACTTGAATACCTCAAAACGAGCATTTTGACATATAAACTGCAACGAGATATAAATAAATGACATAAATAAGTAAGCATAAAGGTAATAAGTACAGCGCAGTATCGTTATAAAGACTGAAAATCTCCTTTTATTGGCCAAAACAAACTAATGCACGTTATAACCGAAAATATAATGGACAGCGGTCACGCGTATCACACACACGATCGCTGCAAAGATCAGATTCAATCCACTTACTCTGAATTGACGAACAACACCCATAAAATATATAAAAACACATGACAGATTAGCGTCCATGTCAGACTCAACTCACTGATGATCGATCACGTGCTCTTTGATTAGAATCTTTCGAAAACAAACACTTTAAGCGCGTGTGACGTCAATGATTCTGTGGCGTCACAGGGCTATATATTTGGAGCTCCGCGCCTGTGGCCGCAGTTCAGTCAGTCGAGCTCGTGTGTTTATCGTCCGTCAGTTCAGTGAGAATCCGATCAGTGCAGAGACTTTCTCGTGAGGAAACACTGGAAATCTGTGCAGACGATTGTGAGACTTTACAGAGCTTCATGGCGAGAACTAGCGAACTCTCTCGTACTGTAGCAGCGATGGAGAACCGCGAGACAGGTGAATAAGTTTGAATTTTCTATATATAATTTTCACACGTAAGGTTTCAAACACAAGAGATATATAGCAATACATGGCCAAAATAAATTTTATACGTTTAATGACCTTATAGCCTTAATAAAAACATTAAATTATGTCACGTTGGGAATAAATAAACTTAGTTAATTTATTTAATTGACAATTTAATTGGCAAAAAAGGCAAACTACAGATTAGAACTGAATGTAGGTTATTTTACTATGAAAAAATGCATAAAAAATACTAGTGTATAAACAGCTATGAATAATTCCCAATAATTATGTTTCATTGCGTTAGTACAAATTAAATAATTAAAATGTGGAGCAAATACAAATGTTTTACACTCTTCAAGCACAACATCACTTTTGGGCAATAATGTATGCTTATAAATATAATTTCATATTAAATATGTACATTATATTCTCTGCATTTAATTAGATTTTCAATTCTATTAAGTTTTATGTTTAATGTAAAATGTTTAATTAATGAATTACATTTAAAGAAAGTTGATGTAGTAACTAGAAATCCCTTTTCCCCCCTAGAAAAACAGCCCAAAAGCTTGAAGAGTCGCTTCTTTTCATTTTTCAAGCTGGATGTGAAACGTCGAGGCAATAAAGAAGCCGATCTACAGCCTCCGTTGGACACAGATTCAGCTGATCCACAGCCGGGCCCGTCCCACCTGGAGTCAACGACTCACCAGGATCACACTGATCCACAGCCGGGCCCGTCCGGCATCAGGCAGGGAATCTGTGTCCCAAATCCAGAAGGTGGGTCTAGTGTCATTTTATGTCTGTCCTGTTTTTTCACACTGTGTCAGATGACTCTGTTAAGTGTATTTGTTGATTCCTAGAGTTTATTCTCCAGATCTAGCCTCAGTATTTGACGTATAATATCTGGTGGCAATTTATAACTCTTCTGTTTCCATTTTTGTGTTTTTAGAAAAGAAGAAAGACGGCAGTAAGCTCATCAAAAGAGCGTGGCGTACTGTAAAACATGCAGCAGGGCGTCTCGTAAAGCGCAACAGCGCGGCTCCACCTCGTCCACAGCCCGACACGGATTCAGCCTATCTTCAGCCGGATCCATCTGTTCCTGAGCAAAAGGAATCGCTGGATCTGACTGATCTTGAGCTGGATCCGTCCTTCTTTGAGCCACCGGATTTTCTGGATCTGACTGATCTTCTTCCGTCATTTCCAGAATCTCCAGGTGCTGCTTCGAAGGAAAGCGAAGATCCATCCTGGTTAAGGACCATCTCTTGCCCGGGACCATCTCCCCGTAAGTATTTGACCTTATTTTGTTCCTCCACTGATTGTTTCAGTGTGTCTAATTCTTCATCTGATTTTCTCAATAGTACGCTGATGAATCTTGATCCAATTATTATTATTTTCCTGATTCTCTGTTTAAAGAAGTATGACTGTTAAGAAACTCTTACGATTATAAAGAGACTCCAGGTCATGAATCTCATGTATTAACATGTTTTTTGGGACATTTTCACAGTTCCACTGTCTGAACTTTATGACGTGGAAGAGGATATTGGACGAGGATACTTCGGCACTGTGCGCAAAGGGATCCGGAGATCCGATGGCCAGCAGGTAAATCACTCTTATGTTCACCAACTGTACCATATAGATCAGTGCCTTCATCTAGTGCACTTCAAAAATAACTTCTTCTTTTTCTTTTGCAGGTCGCCATCAAATTTATAAGGAAGCTTACATCAGGCCGGTTTGCTGACAGGTTTATCACAATGGTAAGTTGGCAGTGCACATAATGCATACATTTAAATACAAATAATATATCTTAAATATAAGTGAAAGTCAGCTAATGGTTTGTTGACCTCTTTTCTCCAGCCTGGAGTTTCCAAGCCTCTATTTGCAGAAGTGGCTTTAAACCTGCTGCTGAATCGGCCTCCGTTAAGCCCCTTTATTGTGCACATGCTAGACTGGTTTGAGGAGGAAGATCAGTATATCCTCATTCTAGAGTATTCGGAGCCCTGCCGAGACCTGTACGGATTCATCCTCCAGGAAAAGCTGAGTGAATCACAGGCACGAAGCTTGATGTACCAAGCGGTGCTCGCAGCCAAGCACTGTCTTGACGGAGGCGTCTTCCACCGTGACATCAAGCTAGACAACTACGTGATCAACACGGTGACGAACCGGGTCCAACTGATAGACTTTGGCTGCGGTGAAGTCGCCGAAAGTGGCATTAAGGGGCAGTTCATCGGTGAGTCGTTTTTTTGTGTTACCATTGTGATTAGCTCCAATACTAGCTAAGAGCAGATTTGTGAAGATGGAGATTTGTACTGAACATCTCTTTCTTTTTAATGAACAGGATTCGCCTGCCCTCCTGAATATTTTGCGGATTTTGAATATGCGGCCGAGCCAACCACCATCTGGTCTCTGGGGATTATGATGCACAGAACGGTGTGCAGCTGTAACCCCCTGAGAAAGGAAGATGGCCGCCTGAGTTTTGACTCCAGAGTCTCCGCAGGTCAGAGAACAGTTAACTACCAATAACACTTGAGTATTGGTATTGAGTATCAGCTTTAGTTTGTGGACGTACAGAACATACCTGACTAACCGTCACTCTTGTGACACCTTACAGAATTTCAGGAGTTGATCACATGGTGCCTGGCTCTCAATCCAGCGGAGAGAGCGACCATGGAGGACATCCTGCAGCACGAATGGTTTCGTCAGGAACGAATGTCCGGAGCCATTTAGGAGTCAGGTAGTATGACATCAGAGGTAAGGCAGATGATGACAGAAATTGTCCAAGCAGTGATGTCATGTGCTTCAACTTTTCCTCGCATTTATCCATTCAGCAGATTCTCCAAGTCAGCCGGAGTGAGGAAAGAGCAGAGAGTCAGGGTCCTTCAGCTTAGTTTAAGGGCCCTGACACACCAAGGAGACGCTCGGCCAAAGTTGGGTCGCCGTTGAGCGTCGCTCAGTTTTTTGTGGTGGCACAAGTCGAACCTCGTCGGGTGCGTTTTTGCCGATCAAGCATGTTGAGTCGGTACGGCACCAAAGGTGAGAGAGAACTCTGATTGGCTGTTGAGTTTAGTCAATGAGTTAAATGAGTCCATGAGCCTAAAAGGGAAAGTGATGAAGGCGAGCAAAGAATTCAAGACGCCGCAGACAGTTTGCAAATGGTAGGCAAGCGCTGCTTTGCTCATGTTTTTTTCTCACTAGATCTCGCAGCAATGTTATTAAGTTTGCAGTGGATTCAAACATTTTTCTCGCAGCGCTGTTTAGTAACGGTGTCACGTGATCAAGATTGGCCCATCTGTAAAACTACGCTGCCAAATACTGGTCCGTTATTGGTTAGTTGATAAACGGTCCACGCTGCAAAGCTTAAAGGCGTAGCGCGGTTTCGTTTGTCGTTTTGTGTTTCTTATGTGCAATATAAAGGGGGGGGGGACACCACTGCGACCTCTAACAAAATGTAGTCGCACCGGCAGGAAAAAGGTCATAAAATATGATCATTTAGTCGCAGTCTGGAGCCTTTTATAAATAGGAGCAGCAAATTTAGTGCCCCCCAGAAAATTTACTTGTTGCAAAAATGAGCATAAGATGAATTTGACAAAACAAGAACACTAAAGTAAGCTTATCCTGCGAGATCACAGTGACTGCTCCTGCCAGCTCCTCAAACTGCTCCTTATATTTATATTTATTTAAATTATTGGGTGTGTGGGAGGGTAAATTACTTGAATAATAATAAATAATAATAAACATAAAAAATAATAAATAATTAAATAATTACATTTTTAATATGAGTTACTTGTCAGTTATTATAAACTTTTCTTTTGGTTGACACACACACAAAAGGGGGCATTTCATATCGCTTTTATATAAATAATTATTAAAAAAAGCTTAATTTACTCATTTTTACAAAAGAGGAGGTCCCCAAAATGAGGTTTTGCCAGATTTAGCTCACTTTTGAGTACAAATGTGTGTCCTAAATATGGTTAAATGGGTATAAGCACAAACACACAGTGTTGCTTATCAATCTATAAGGACATTTCATACACCTCTTGTGTTTTAATATACAGGATATTTTTAAAGATTTAACCTAATTCTAATAGGAAACTTGCGGCATTTAAACATGGTTCAGTGAAAGAATCGACTCATGAGAATGATTAATTATTTCTCCCATAATGAAAATAACAGCAAGACTTATTGCATTGTCATTTAGTTCTCATGTAAACGTATGGCTTATGAACCGCCCAACTAGGGGTGGGTTTCGATTTAACGGTGCCTGCCAGTTTTTGTTTTATATATGTAAGATAAGATACAATAAGAACAAAGAAACAAAGTACAAACAAATGGTCACATTAATGCAGTAAATATTTCAACAAAACAAAGATAAATGAAAAAAAAAAAAAAAACAGTGCTTTAAAGAAACACTTCACTATTTTTGAAAATAGGCTCATTTTCCAACTCCCCTAGAGTTAAACAGTTGAGTTTTAGCGTTTTCGAATCCATTCAGCCGATCGCCGAGTCTGGCGGTACCACTTTTAGTATAGTTTAGCATATTTCATTGAATCTGATGAGACCAATAGCATCTCGCTCAAAAATGACCAGAGTTTCAATATTTTTCCTATTGGAAAATGAGCTTCTATTCAAAAAAGTGGAGTGTTCCTTTAATTTCAGCAAGGTTGGCTTATAAAAGTAATTAAAGTAATCAAATACCACTGTATAAATTCATAGATTAATGATTATTAAAGCCAAAGTTATTCAAGCCGGTCATTTTGACATATTTTTGTGTGTAGTTTAGGTGCACACATGAAGCCTAAAGTATAATTTGCTTGTCTTCTTGCGGTCCGTTTCAGAGCGCACAAACAGAGAGCCGCCTTGAAGTTGGAAACAGCGTCTCTTGCTTTTAAATGCTCTTTCTATTATCAAACACGTCCCGCAATTATCATCAATTCTGATGTTAAATTTGGGCATTTAGGGAGGAACGAACACACAAAATGAAATGAAGGAAATAGGGTAGTGCCGATGGACGATATCATCATCCATCGTGATGGCTGACCGACAACATGATGTAGAGACACCATCATGATGCCACGTAACATTCCGCTGTGAGTCTTGCGAGAGTTGACACCATAGTATGGGTAAGTAAAATAATGAAATTAAAACTTTTAAATAGAAAAAAAAATATTTATGTAAAGAGATATTATAATAAAAAGTGCTTAAAAGTGCACAACTCTTCTTAAGTGGAAGAAAACTACCTTTTCCCCTTACATGCAACCTATTGGATAGCCCGGATGAGTCATTAGTTGGGTTAGTAAAATAAAGAAATTATAGCTTTTAAGTAGAAAATAGTATTTATGTAAAGAAATATATTAAAATAAAAAGTGCACAACTCTTCTTAAGTGGAAGGAAGCCCCCCCCTCCTCACATGCAACCTATTGGAAAGCCTGGATGAGTCACTAGTTGGGAAATAAAATAAAGTAATAAAGTAAAATAACAAAATTATAGGTTTTAAGTAGAAAATAGTATTTATGTAAAGAGATAAAAAGTAATAAAATAAAAAGTAATAAAAAGTGCACAACTCTTAAGTGGAAGGATACTACCCCCCCCTTCATGACTTCATGTACAAATGAACAGTGAAATTGTTTTCAGCTACAGTAGGTGGATTTAACCGTAGCATTCAAGAAAGAAATTAAATACATGTGAAAATAATTTAAATAAAAATTGTTAAATACTGTAGTGTTTAATTTATAAAAATAAATAAAACACTGCAGACTTCACTGCATAAGTTTGTCAGCAGCAGAACCTGGTATACATTTCATGCAGTCTTGATTTGGGTGGTCATTTGCATTTAAAAGGGTTTTAAAGTTAGCTAAATCAAGTAATTTTAGCATGCCATAGTCAACTTAAATCATATAAAATGTAATTTCCCAACAACAAGAAAACTACTAGTATGGATCCACTAGTATATCCACCTCTTTGAACAAATACCAAATCTATTGCATACAAAGGTTACATGCTGCTTCTTTTTTTTTTTAGGATGGATTGTATTTAATTGTTAAATATGATGTAGGCTCATTTATTTATGTTTGGAAAACACAATATTGTTACGACCGGGACATATAAGGGAGGCAACGAAAACGACAGCGAATCAAAAAGTATTTATTAACAAACATAAACTTTACAACTCATAAGAAATAAATAAAGAAAGCACCACTACAGAAAACATTTCGCTCTGAACATCAAAGTAAATAAAGAATAAACTACATAATTAACACAAGCACAGTAATAATGAAGGCAGATTTCAACATAGCATAAAAACCTGCAAACATAAATCCCCAAACTAAATTAATATAATAAAGCAATGATATCAGAGAGCAAAAAGGGCAACAGAAGAGAGAGATGCCAGAGAACCAAGAGCCTTTTATAATTTGTCTGCAGGTGTTTAGCATTACAGTTAGCTCAAAATCCCACAGCTGGCTAGAGTAGTACGAGCCCAGAGGAACGTCACAATATATATTTGCTACTTTGTGTTTTCGCTCAAACTGACCTTTATATCTGTAAATCGCTCAAATGCTGGATTGATTTGTTTAATTTTGGCACACTATTCACTCCATAGGAATAACCCTCCTTTGTCTTAACTCATGGTTTTTCTTACAAGAGTAGCAATGTGCCATCTTTGAACCCATTTGGCTTGGGTTAACTACCTAAAATTGACAAAGTTGTGGGAGTTCTTTTTCTACTTGGGACCGTCTCATACAAGTGTGCTTTGATTTAGCAGTATGTGGAGGAGTTATCTTCGGACTGGAGCCACACTGACTGTAATGATGTTTAGGAAGGACTGCATGACTTGCCTTTTTGTTCAGAAAGTGCAGGAAAAGAGCCCACTCAAATATCCTTTGGTCAGATTCATGTCATGTTTGAAGCATAGACTGTAAAAAAATGGACGACCTACCTTCACTCTTTTCCATTGTAGGAAAGTGAAGCTGCCAAAGTCCAAATATGGCGCTGACATCTTGCACTGACTCGGGACCAGAGCCTGTGCAGCGTGAAGTCGAGCTGGGGTATAAAGGCCCCGCCCACACTCCCACAGAATCGGCTAATACAGTTTACTGCAGATCAACTCATTATGTTGGTGTGAAACAAAAAGTTCTGGAAGTGTAGAAAATAAAGTTATAGCTTCAATTACCTCCTCAAGACCCTGAAAAAAAGTCTGTTATTGCTTCAGTGACTACATCACTCAGAAAAGCTGTCAATCTCAGCTGTCAATCATGACGCCACACTCTCGTTTTTATAGCATCACATAACTAACTAAAACCAAAGTTATTTAAAGAACGAACACTTGAACTAACATCACTAAAATGACAGAAATCATCTTTGGAAAAAAAATATTTGAAGTATAATTACATAGTTTGTCTCATGTCCCATTAGATTACATGGAGAGGGCGGGGTTTATAAGCTATACTGCATCCAGCCACCTGGGGGCGATCAAGACGCTTTGGCTACACTTTTCAGGATGTGAAAAGCTATTTTTATTTTAACCCCTATTTTTTCCTTGAAAGAAATTGTGTGCGCACGCACACACACACACATTCAGCAGCTGAATTTCAACCTCTGTCCGGTTAATTTAAAATAGACAACCTTGTGTGTGTTTTTGTTTTGTTTTAATAAACCAAAAGCTTCACTGGATAGGCTATACTCATTCTCGAGTGCGCTCTCTCCTTCGCTCGCTCTCTCATCATCATTCATTCAAATAAATGTAATCTTACCTGCTACTTTATTTCCCTTCAGAATTCTAGATCTAACGACTGTAGATAACACAACAAACACAAATTACCTTTATTTTCCAGTCTATATTCCTTCAGTCAGAATTCGTGCTGTAATTCGCATGACACTAACAGTTGTTAACTTATCCATTCTGGCAGGTAATCATGGCCACCCGACGTGAAACATATAAATAATTTTAATAGCACGGCCATTCAAAACCCAAGGGTCTACCACGTGCATGCAAAGCTATCAATGGCAATCATTTGAATGTAAACACAGATATCAGATACCAGTCACATCTAAAGTGAATGTAAACACACTGGCCAAAAAATCGGATATGGTCAAAAGATCGGATCTGTGCATTAAGACTTGCAGTGTAAATGTAAATTTACCTTCATAAAACCTGCAGAAACCCTGTGTCTGTACTGCTCCTATTGTTTTGTGGTATTTATACTTAAAGAGAGTATTAGAGCAACAGTTGTAATGATGGTTTAAAAATAAAAATGCAAAACAGAACATGTTCCATGTCTGGGGTTTGGGTTTGTCATTAAATATACATATAACAGTTGAAGAGTTTCACAGAGCCTAAAATAAAACCACCTGATAATTTCATTTGTTTGCAAACTTGTGTTAAAGGTGCCTTATAATTGAAAATTGAATTTACCTCGGCATAATTGAATAACAAGAGTTCAGTACATGGAAATGACATACAGTGAGTCTCAGACACCATTGTTTCCTCCTTCTTATGTAAATCTCATTTGTTTAAAAGACCTCCGAAGAACAGGCGAATCTCAACATAACACTGACTGTTACGTAACAGTCGGGATCATTAATATGTATGAACCCAATATTTGCATATGCCAGCTCATGTTCAAGGCATTAGACAAGGGCAGCCAGTATTAACGTCTGGATCTTTGCACAGCTGAATCATCAGACTAGGTAAGCAAGCAAGGAAAACAGCAAAAAATGGCAGATGGAGCAATAATAACTGACATGATCCATGATAACATGATATTTTTAGTGATATTTGTAAATTGTCTTTCTAAATGTTTCGTTAGCATGTTGCTAATGTACTGTTAAATGTGGTTAAAGTTACCATAGTTTCTTACTGTATTCACGGAGACAAGAGCCGTCGCTATTTTCATTATTAAACACTTGCAGTCTGTATAATTCATAAACACAACTTCATTCTTTATAAATCTCTCCAACAGCGTAGCATTAGCCGTTAGCCACAGAGCATAGCCTCAAACTAATTCAGAATCAAATGTAAACATCCAAATAAATACTTTACTCACATGATCTGACGCATGCATGTCGCATCCATGACGAACACTTTGTAAAGATCCATTTTGAGGGTTATATTAGCTGTGTGAACTTTGTTTATGCACTGTTTTATAGTCGAGAGCTCGGGGGGCGGAGAGCAGGAGAATTTAAAGGGGCCGCAGCCTGAATCTGTGCATTTATAATTATGTCCCAAAATAGGCAGTTAAAAAAATGTATAAAAAAAAAAATCTAGGGGGTATTTTGAGCTGATTCAGGGGACACCTTAGACTTATATTATATCTTGTAAAAAAATGTTCGATGGCACCTTTATATTAAATATTATTGTTGTATGCATGCAAATAAAAAGACATACCAATGACAATAAAACAGATATTTTTTATTCATTTTACCAACTTGCAAAATCAGGACAGAAGCTTGAAGCAGGAAAAGCATGTCGTTTAAACTCTCTCCAATCTGATCAAATTGACAGGCAGGTGATCATGATATTTTAACATTCTTTAAACAAAACAATCTGATAAAAATAATAATGAAATGTGTCTGAAATGCATTTATTGTTTTACAGTATGCTTGATGCATTTTCTTTGTTTCCCCTTAAGGGGTCTAATGAGAAATAAAGAAAGGGGGAAAAATGGAAATTCACTATAGATACAGCAACACAGGTCATACTTTAATTTTAAATAATTTCAAATAAAATGTCACTGTAATTTTACATTTTCTCACACTTTAGCCACAGATTTCTGCACATTAATGGTCATTTGTTTGAATCACTTTTCTTTACAGCAGTTTTTCCCCCTACACTTTTTCAGCTAAAATGCTGTACAGAATGGAATAAAGTTTTTTTAATTTGAACTCGTAAAAGAAATATAATCCCTCCTGCCTGTGGACAGAGGCTCTCTTTACTTAGCATTTTGCGTTACAGCTCAACTCCAACTGATGATGCATTTTCTTATTGTGAAGTTTATACATCATCACAAAAATATGAACACAAAGCTAGGTATCAAAAAAATCTCATGAAATGAAATGAACTCAGTAATGTTTGTTTGAAGGGAATAATCTTCAGATTAGATTTCTTTAACTTCAAATTTAGATGATAAAGGTGTTTAAAGTTAGTTTTAGTTTCACTCCTTTTGAGTTTCTCAATGCATGCAGTGCTTAATTTGTGAATGAATTATCGGATCCAAAACAGCAATTAAAAGGTGCTGTGACCGACACTGAATATACAACTTCAGTTTTCCCAGAACAATGACGTCACAAAACGATGACCTCCTACTTCTGAAATGTGCATACAATGGACACTTTACTATCCCATGAGGCCACAGGAGAGGATTTGAAAAATGACAGTGAAGGCGACGCAACTGACGCTGGTAGGTCACATGATAATGACAACATGGCGAATGTAGTACATCCAGATTACATTCATACTTTTCTAGCAGTCGTGAAGTAATTATTTATTCAAAATAAGTACCTACTCTAGAGAGTATGCAATTTCAGATGTCTTGGGTTATGGAAGTTGTGGCCTTCTCTGAATGTGGTTGTTGGTTCCCGACACACAGAAACAATGGTGTGTAAGAATGATGAAACCCTGAATGCTGCTTCTCTGTCTTTCCTGGATCATTACAGGCCCTAATTTATTCAGCAAACTGTCTTTGCTTAAAACTAATTAACACACTTTAAACTGAGTAAAAATTGTATTGTGTTCTTGGTGTGGACTGAAAAGTACATCAGGGCACATTAGTGCTGTTTGTTTGTGCTCATTAATAATATCTTGTGAACAACATTATCTAAAACATTCTTGTATTCTAACATATGTGCACAAACAATGAAGCTAAGATGCTTGTCTTTATGTGCACATATTAATATCATGTTCATATTGTTATAGATGTGGAGAATCATTTGTGCACACAATAAAATCTTTTAAGACTTTTGGTGGTTTACCGATATATTCAGTCTGAATATCTAGATAAGACGTGAACTTTAGCAATTTACCAAAAAGTTTGAGTGTCGTTTAAGACGAGCTCAAGTCATTTCATGAAATTTGTTGACACCGGAATGCATCACTGGCGAGGCCTTCTCCTCTTATCTACCACTTGTAGCTTCTCTCGATTTACTTGTGGCTTTACATTTACTTGAATCTCTTCCTCTAATTCCCTCTTGTAATCATCTAAGCTCTTCTCACAGTTCTCACCATAGTATGGATTTTTACACTCACACATTGCCAGGAAGATGCCTTCCACTTTAACACACTTGCCTCTTTCCTCCCCACCACAGTTCAGTTTGGAGCAGGGGTTTTCTGTCATTATTTCTTCATCACTTTTAATCATAACAACAAATTTGCTTTTCAAAACTAGATGTTTCTTACACTTCCCTTTATAAATAAAAGGAGTCTGAGCTGAACTGTCTTCGGGATCAGCACTGACTTCATAGTCTTCATCTGTTGCTTTGCTTGTACTGTCATGAGCTTTTTTTATATAGGCATGTACTGCTGTGTAAGTCTTAGACACTCGAATTCCTTCCATAGTTTCAGTACAACCTTCGAGTTTCTTTGCTACATCATGACACTGGACTGAGTTATCAATGCACCTGCCAATGGCTTGTTTGACTAAATCTGCCTTAGTGTAAGTCCCTTTCACCTGTCTGGCTACAGCCACACTAATGCCATCTTTTGTCACCTCAGTAAATCCTGTCAGGACGTGACTGTTCAGGGTGTCAAAGGGTTTATCAGATTTTTTTGTTATAAATGCAACAACCATCCAGTCGTACCTGTCATACTCCTTCACCAGAAATGACCAGACATTTTTTGCAAGTTCTGAACGTGTTTGTGTTTTGTCGATGAGTGTTCTCACATCGTTTTTAATGTACTCCATGCTGTTAATAATGCACTCCTTGTGGGTTTGGAACATAATTGATGCTGCGTCATATGTAATATTAGCTTCCTCATCAACCCTTGCTTGGGACTCTACTTTCCTGAGTTTATAATAGAAATTATTCATTATATTGCCCTTGTAGAGAAGTTTATAAATTAACACTGTATATTCTATGATATTCTTTTCATGACATTTAACATGTTTAGCCAGTAGATCTCCGAAGCGTGGCCCCAAGGACAGTCCGTCATTGATCAGGTTACTATGTAAGGTCTTAGTGGCATGCTCAAATTTTGAGTAGGTATTGACAAATTCCTGCTCATGCCTCTCCTTTTCTTTGACATCTTTTGCCTCGCTAACACTGCGCAGCATAGTATTGAACATAGTCCACGCTGTGTTAATTTTCAGCTCTGGCTTGTAGTAAGTATTTGCCCAGATGTCCCACTTCTGCTCTCCATGATATTGGTCAAGCTTAATATTAAGATTGTTAAATTCATTCATGAAAGCTTGTAATGGATCACCATTTAGTTGACTGTTAATTTTCGACGCTTCCATCCCTATTGCATTTAAAATGCCACTTGCAAGAGTCCCATGAGCTGGTAACAGCGCCATAAAAGGGCTGACTGCTCGTGTGATCTTTTCAATAATTAGAAGGATGTTCTTGACTATATATTTGACTTTTTCTAATTTCTTTGAAGAGTTTTTCTGCCGTTGGTCCTGGTTAGCAGATGTAGAGACGGTGGAGATGAGGAAGGAGGACGATATCAACATCAGGAACAGAAGCCCAGCAGACGCCATGGCTGGAGAAACACAACGTGAAATTGAGTGTTTATTACTACAACTCAACTCAAAAGCAGTACAAACTAATAAAGGCCTGGATAAAAAACAAACCAATTTTTAACCCAGTGCTCATGTAATATTACAACAACCTTGCATTGGGTTTGTTTTGCATGTTTGGCTAATCAGGCCAATAAGAGTCAATGAACTAATCTTCCTTTTTATAATACAGAATGTCTGCAAACATATCAAACTGATCTGAGATCAGGTAAAAAAAAACAAAAAAAAAAAACAGACACCAGTTCATAGGTTCACTGAGATTGTCCTCTAGAACCACTGAAATTTTGAAATGTTTTGAAGTAACAAAGCCTTATTAAAATCACGTGACTTGGGCAGTATAAAACACAAAGCAGTGTTTCGAAAGTGCCCAAAACTACTACTCCCATTTTTCCTTGTTTTCAGCCAAGAAAGTTTTCAGGTTTGTGCTGTTTGTGCATTACTGCTGTATGTTGAAATAAAGAGAGCAACTTATCCACCTTATTCCTACGCCCCATGACACTTTGCGCAAATTATGGGTGTAACTTCCATTAAGCTGTAAACAATCGGTGAAAAACTCGCTCTATGAATGCAATAATATGTTTTATGTTTAAACTGGGTACAATGAGATGCTATTATTCTACTCACCCTTCAACCATCAAACATCAAAAGGACATTTAAAAGTGTAAAAGCATCAACAAGGTACTTTCAACAGGCCATGAATAACTCCAAAGGTGTGATTCTCTCCACAGCAATAATGGACGAGTTAAATATTACTGTAGTAATCTGTATTATGTAACAAATGTTGCCTTAATCAAAAATGTTCAACTTCAGCATTAAGTGATTTCCATCGTTTTGACAGATAATAAATTGTATTTACCTGCGAAAACAAACCTGGTAAGAGATGTGAGGCTTTGAACGAGAGATTCTTTGTGCATTCCAGTGAATTATTTAAGGGCTATATTGTAAATTATATCGGGAGAACAGACCACAAATGTGCAGTATATGTTGTCCTTTTTCATACTATTACAGCAAATGGAAAAAAGAAAATAAACCTGAGGAAAAGAGAATACGAATCTGACGTCACGCCGCATTGTGTTCTGGGCAACTTCTTTGTTTATCCGCCATATTGGCAGGATCGCGCAGCCTTTCTGTTTTCGAGTTTAGTGCAGTGATTTGTTTTCGTTAATGTCACCATTGTATGTCATTAACTCTGCATCGATAATGGCGATAGTAACTCTGATAATCGTTCTGAGAGAAAACTGGACAATGAAAAACGTTTTTTCGCGTTGGGGAGGATGATTGTGTCTTTTTTAATGAGAGTGATGTGATCAAAATTTTTAAACAGTGCAAAGTCAGGAAGGCACCAGGGCCTGACAATATAGGGGGTAGGTTATTGCAGGAATGTGCCGAGCAGTTAGGTCCAATATTTTATGAAATTTTTGCTCTGTCTCTCCAACAACAAAAAGTGCCTGCACTGTGGAAGCAGTCTACAGTGATTCCAGTACCAAGCGAAATATAAAGGTATTGGATGATTTTAGACCTGTGGCGCTTACTTCCCTAGTTATGAAATGTTTTGAAGGTTTAGTTAAGAAAGTAATTATGGAAAGGACACAGAGTTCTTTAGACTCCCTACAATTTGCTTATAGGTCTAAACGAGGGGTAGAGGATGCAGTTGCGACTCTCCTACACTTAGTACTTCAGCATTTGGATAAGCCGAAAACATTTGCTAAATTGCTTTTTATTGATTTTTCATCCGCCTTTAATTCCATTCAGCCACACATTTTAGTTGAGAAGCTCATAAATGAGTTTGGGTTGGATCTTAGTCTTGTAGGATGGATTTTAGATTTTCTTGTGCAAAGAACTCAGAGAGTTAAAGTAAATAATTGTTTCTCAAATTGGCTGGTGTCATCCACTGGGTCACTTCAAGGATGCGTCCTTTCTCCTTTATTATTTATCCTGTACACGAATGACTGTAAAAGCAGTTATAGAAACAGACACATGATAAAATTTGCTGATGATTCCGTAATTGTTAGCTTAATGAGTGAGGAGGACCCTATGCATGGTCCTGTGGTTGATGATTTTATCATGTGGCGTCAAAATACTTTCTTAAAACTAAATGTTTCTAAAACTAAGGAGATGACTATTGATTTTAACTCTAGGAGGACATTTTTTCATGATAAGCAATTAAGCATAAATGGAGTAGGCATCGAGAGTGTTGAACAACACAAGTATTTGGGGACTGTTTTGGATAATAAATTGTCCTTTTCTCCCAACACTGAGGTTATGTGTAAGAGGGGGCAGCAAAGATTGTATTGTTTGCGGAAATGAAGGTCATTTCATGTAGACAAAAAACTGATGTGCATGTTTTATAGATCTTATATTGAGTCATTTTTATCCTTTTCAATGCTGTGCTGGTTTAATTCTCTAAATGTGAAAAACAAGAACTGTCTTGAGAGGATTGTAAATCAGGGAAGTAAAATAACGGGGAGTAAGTCTATGGCCCAGTTATATCATAGACAGGTTCTGAGTAAAGCCCAGGGGTCTCATTTATAAAGCGTGCGTACGCACAAAACGGGGCTGGAAACGTGCGTACGCCAGTTACCACGCAAAGGTTGTGATCTATAAAAACAAACTTGACGGGAGAATGTGCGCACCTTTAAGCAAACTTTGAGCCGTGCGTACGCACATTCTGGAGACAAAAGTGATATGAATTGAGATAGTAGATGTGCTACTTTCGATCACTTTTCCAGTGATACGCTGTTTTAATGACAGCGAGGAGCGCTGGGAGCACAATAATTCCTCTTGAATCTAAACTGCAGATGTTATGACAAAATATTTTTTTCAGAATAACGATCAGTGATGCACAGTTAACTTGGATATTATGGAAGACACTGCTGGATCCGTTGTCCAGTTTGAATAGGTCCAATAATATCTTACTGTACAACCACAGCTGCAGGAGGTGGTGATGTCGTGTGAAGGATCTTCAAACAATTACTATTTGAAGGATATCATTTGAGGAAAACGGTAAGATTTGCACGTTTTCTTTTTAAAATACTTTGTCAGTGACGTGCCGAGTCAGACGATTGTAGCCTATTTACACTGCAATAAATAAGTAGGGGAGCGCGGGGCACAAAGTAACGCGGGGTAAAAAGTAACACAGACATTTTAGATAGTTGCAAAGGGTTAACTATGACGTACTTCCGGGCTTTTCACCACACTGTCGGCAGACGTCTTCCCGCCATCTTTCGAGAAAGTTCGTCACATATTGGATGAGAACGGAGGAGAAACTCTTTCGTCAGCATGTAAGTATTGTTTTTTATAATAGTTGTTTTTTCGATTTTTAAAGAATGTATGAATGTAGGTTAGTCCAACCTTATATTGTTGTGATTACGTCGTCTTGGCTAAAAGATGTTACCATTTTGAAAGATGTGAAAAACGCATAGTGACTGCTAGCCAGTCCTGAGGTAAACACTACACAGCGGGGTTAGTTGTAACACGGTGTTACAACTAAGCCGCACATAATAATCGGCAATGTCGGATTCTATCAACTACATTTTGCGAATATATATATTATATATATATATATATATATATATATATATATATATATAGCTTATAAATATATATATATATATATATATATATATATATATATATATAGCTTATAAATATAAATGATATATGTGTTTGAGTGTGTACACAAACATATAATTTATATTTATAAGCTATATATACATACATATGCATATTATACATATGTATATATAGCTTATAAATATAAATGCTGTGTGTGTGTGTACACAGACACACACATGTATCCTATATAATTTTTATTTAAATAAATTGGATACATTCCCATTGTATTACAGTAAGTACAGTTTGCACAAACACTTGTTGCATTTATTTTATTCACAGGGTTAGAAATAGTAGAAAGTCAACAACTAGGGGACAGACTACTAGGGAAGTTTTTAGTTTGGAAGCCGGAGAGGTGGAGAGAGGCAGGTCCTTGCGGAGCGTGGCAGGTAGCTATGGCATCTGCCATGTTACTCTACACCGATTCATAACACGTAAACACAAACTGCATGAGCAGGGAGTAAGATCACCACTACCTCCAGTGGGCTACTCTTCACACAAAAAGGTGTTTACTTCAGAGCAGGAGGAGCAGCTTGTTGCATATTTGACTCGTGCTGCAGCAATGTGTTATGGGCTGAGCCCCAAGGAGGTAGGCTGGTTGAACTAGGATAAGCTAGGAATTATTGCTCTGTTTTGTTGAATTCTGTTCACATTCAAGTGCCTGTTTCTGTTATAAATGGTAGGTTCATTTGTTTGAATGCTTAGAATAAATTATTTAATACATAGGCCTTCTCTCTCTCTCTCTGTTGCATGCTGGGAGTTGGTGAGAGTGGTGGTGGTGGTGGTGAGAGCTGCGGTGTGGTGAGAGTTTCTAAATCTAGCTTTTCTTTATTTATTTTTGCTTTTCTGTCTAGAAAATACATGATTTAGAAAGGAAATTGTAAAATAGTTGAATACTGGTGTTTGTTTGGCAGAATGGCGTCTCTTGATGAGACGCCGCCATTATCACTCCGTAATGGTTTCAGGTGCGTTCCTGAGGATAATTCTACTGTGGAGGATGTTTTAATTGCAGTTGGTGATCAGATTGGTCATGAGAATGTTGTATCGGCATCACGCATGAATCAGGCTGTTGTTGTTTTTTTGAAGAAACAAAATCTTGTCAACCGTTTAATTGTAACTGGTCCCGCCTTTTATATCTAATGACGTTTTGCAACGTGAGTTAGCGCGTTTTGGGAAAATTGTTAGTCCCTTTAAAACTGTTACGCTTGGATGTAAACATCCGGCTCTGAAGCACGTTGCGTCTTTCAGACGGTATGTTTACATGGTGCTAGAATCACCTGAGAATACACTGGATATTAATTTCCGTGTGAAACATGAAGGAAGGTTGTATATGGTGTATGCAACTACTGGCAGCATAAGATGTTTCGAGTGTGGAGACATCGGACACAAGCGTCTTACGTGTCCACACAAGAAAACAGGAGAGGAGAGCGCGGCAGGATCAGAGAATGGGGTCGCAAATAATAACGTTGATCTGGTTGCGGCGTCCAAAGACGAGGTTGTTCCACTTGTTGAGGTGAGTGCTGGTAATTCAGATGATGCGTTAATTGTTGACACTGAAAATGACGGTGATGTAGTTAATGTAGGCCCAAAGAATTGCGTAATGGATTTAACTCCTGATGTTACTGATGAAGTAGCTAGAGGTACTAAACAGTTGGAAATTGCAAATGATGGAATGGAAAAAAAATCGTATTTAGGCGCCTTGAATGATGAGGATGTGGAAGAGGAGCAATCGGATGATACAGAGTCACAAGTTTCTATGTGTGAAAATGATGGTGGTTCACAGGGACTTGCATTTAATGTGTCTCAGGCAGTTTTTTCAGGAGGTTTCAATAAAGATTCCTTGTATAGTCTTGAAGAAATCAATAGTTTCCTGGATGAGACGTACGGTAAACAAATTAACATAAATGATTTCTTTTCTGATGTAGACAGATTTGTTCAATCTGTTATGTTTTATCAGAGGACTGTTGGAGTTGAGGAACTTAGTGAGAAGAAGCGTTTTCGGCTGAAAAAGCATCTTACCACTATAAGAAAAGGCAAAGCAATGACTAGAAAAAAGAGCAAATCTAAAATCTAAAATAATCATGTATCACATGGTGTCTTTTCCTTGCTTGCTTTCATATCATGCTTTACTCTTTATTTTCCATCTTAATCTTGAGTATGGAGGTTTTGAGGATAGGCTCTTTAAATATTAATGGTGGGAGGGATAGTGTAAAACGTGCTGTAGTCTATGAAACAATTGAACAAAAAAAACTTGATATTGTCTTCCTGCAAGAAACTCATAGTGATATAAAGAATGAAATTGAGTGGAATTTGTGGTGGAAGGGACATAAAATACTTAGTCATGGTACAAATTTAAGCAGAGGGGTAGGAATCTTTTTCTCTCCAATCATAAGGGTAGATATTATAAGTACAGAGGAACCAGTAAAGGGTCGGTTATTGGTAGTTAAAGCTAAGATTGAAGGAATGCTTGTTTTTCTAATTAATATTTATGCGGCAACAGTGGGACAGGAGCGCTTACATTTTTTAAATATACTCAATGAGAGTCTAAAAAAGGTTTCCAGTGAAGGATGTGTTATTATTGGTGGAGACTGGAACTGCACAATAAATTTTACTATAGATCGTAATACTGAAGAACCTCATATACAGTCTTCAAGTGCATTGACAAAACTTATAAAAGAATTCCAATTATTGGATATGTGGAGAATAAAACACCCTGATGATAGACAGTATACATGGATTAAGACTTTTAATAATAGAGTTAGTGCTGCCAGACTAGATAGATTTTATGTGTCTAAATATTTCAGTAGTAGAATAATTGAATGTTGCATTTGTCCTGTAGGCTTTTCTGATCATCATTTAATTATTATGACAATGACCATGTCAGATGTTCCTAGAAAGTCTGTTTTTTGGCATTTTAATGTTAAATTGCTTCAGGATGCTGTTTTTTGTGATAATTTTGTTTTCTTTTGGGAAAATTGGAAAAAAAAAAAAAAGTTCTTTTGAAAACTTGAAACAGTGGTGGGATGTAGGTAAGACTCAAATTAAAACCTTTTGTCAGCAGTATTCAGCCAACTGTAGTAGTAGAATAAAGAATGTGATTGAATCACTTGAAAAGCAAATTCATTTGATGGAATTGCAGCTTGTTGATGCACACAATTCTGTACTGTATGAAGATTTACGAAAGAAAAGAGGAGAGCTAAGTCTGGTCCTAAATGAAAAAGTAAAGGGAGCTTTGATAAGGTCCCGTTTCATGTCTTTAGCAGAGATGGATGCACCAACTTCTTTTTTTTTTAACTTGGAATATAAGGTGGCTCAACAAAAACAAATGCCATGTCTTAAACTCCCTGATGGGAGGATAACATATAAGACTATAGAAATGAGAAAACATGCTGTGGATTTTTATTCAAATCTTTATGCTGCAGAAAACTGTGAAAATGATGAATTGATGACACAACTTCTTCAAGGTCTTCCTCAGCTGGACTCTGAATCTAAAACTGTTTTGGATGCTAATATAACATTTAAGGAAATTACTGCTGCTGTGGGACAACTTAGTTCAGGAAGATCCCCTGGAATAGATGGACTGCCAGCAGACTTTTATAAGAAGTTTTGGAATTGCATTGGACATGATTATTTTGATGTTTTATGTGAATCTATAAAAGAGGGTGTTTTACCTACTACCTGTCAGTATGCTGTTTTATCATTATTGCCAAAAAAAGGAGATTTAGCCTTATTGAAGAATTGGCGTCCTGTTGCTCTTCTTACAACAGAATATAAAATATTTTCAAAATGTCTGGCAAATAGATTAAAAAATTATTTGGGTTTGGTTGTACATAAGGATCAATCATATTGTATTCCAAAGAGGTTTATTATGGACAATTTGTTTTTAGTACGAGACATTATAGATATTTGCAATGGTTTTAATGTGGATGTTGGACTAATTGCTCTGGATCAAGAGAAGGCTTTTGATCGTGTTGATCACAATTATCTTTTTAATGTATTGAAGGTTTTTTGGTTTTGGTGAAACTTTTTTAAATTTGATACAGTTATTATATAACGGTGCATCATGTATGGTTAAGATAGGGGGCACTTTGAGTCGGCCAATTCCTATTTTAAGGGGTATTAGACAAGGCTGCCCATTGTCTGGTCAGCTATATAGTTTAGCAATTGAGCCATTGCTTATTAAACTTAGAGAAGGACTGTCAGGTTTTAAAGTGCCTGGTTTTTCTTTAGACTCAAACATTTCTCTCTCTGCTTATGCTGATGACATTACAGTCTTTGTGAATCACACTCAAGATATTAAGTGTTTATCTGAGGTGCTCAGTCTTTATGAGAAAGTTTCATCAGCTAAAGTGAACTGGGCTAAGAGTGAAGCTTTTTGGGCTGGTAAAGGGGAATCTGAGAATCTCCCAAAATTACCTGGGGACCATTGTTAGGAGTTTTTTTTTGGGGGTCAAATGATTTTCAAAAGAAAAATTGGGAGGGTATAGTGGAGAAAGTGTGCAGCAAGTTGTCTAAATGGAAATGGTTGCTACCTCAGTTGTCCTATAGGGGGAGGATTTTAGTGACTAATAATTTAGTCGCTTCTACCTTGTGGCACAAAGTATGTGTGTTACAACCACCTGCTGGAATTATTGAAGAAATTCAAAGGAAACTTGTGACTTATTTTTGGTCTGGTCTGGACAACATTGGTTACGTGCTGCTGCTTTATACCTTCCTGTTCAAGAAGGAGGTTAAGGTTTGATAGACATAAGAGCCCGAATTATGGCTTTCCGGCTACAAGCAGCTCAAAGACTGTTGTATCATACAGATGTATCATGGCTAAAGACAGCTTCTGCTCTTCTCAGGCGGGTCAGAGGTATGGGACTGGACAAACATTTGTTCTTGATGGAGCTTCAGAATGAAGATCGGGCGAGTCTTACGTTGTTTTATAAATCAGTCATGGAGGCATGGAAGGTTTTTACCATTTCACGTTCATCAGACACAAATTATGGATTATGGCTTTTTGAAGAGCCACTTTTTCTGAACAATTTTCTACCTTCAAGACTTATGTCTGGTATCAGTCTGCGTGCATGTTTTACGGCTGCTGGATGTACAAAGTTGGGGCATCTTTTAAATACAAGCACAGAGGAACTTAGTGAAAGGACTGGGGTGAGATCCTTGCGCCTGCTGGAACAAGCTACTACTGAAATTTTAACGTCTTTGCATGGGGAACATAAGACTTTGACAAATGACTCCATAGCAGTTGATCAATGGAGAAAAGGGATTCCTTATGTTTTCCCCTCTCTTAATGTAACTATTGCTGTGGGAGATTGGCAAGATGATGGAAAGAGTCTTTTGTCTTTTAAAACCCCTCAGCTTGGAATTTTTGAAGAAGTAGGAAAAAAAGCCCTATATATCTCCTGTGTAAAAGCATCTAATGCTAATTTTTTGAGTGGACTGACTTCAACAAAATGGACTGAATTTTTTGGAGTTGTTTCTTCCCCTAGAGGCTGCTGGCGGTCCTTATACAAATGCCCAATTGATAAAAGAACAGGTGACCTTCAGTGGAGGATTGTACATGGGGCGATAGCCACAAACAGATACGTGGTGCACATTGATCCTTCTGTTGGGGTGGGTTGTCCCTTCTGTACAGAGGCTGAAACAGTTTTTCATTTATTTGTACAGTGTACTCGGCTAAATGAATTGTTTTCATTTTTATCTCAATGGTTTACTGAAATTGGTGAAGCTTTCTCTTTTGAAATGTTTATATATGGTCCAAAGTATACAGAAAAAAGGAAAAGTCAGTTGATTTTATTGAATTTTTTGTCTGGTATAGCAAAACTTGCTATCTGGAAATCAAGAAAAAATAAGTTGTCTGGACAGGGTTCTCTGGATGTGTTGAAGATTTTTAAAGGCTTGGTCGCAGCTCGGCTTAGAATAGAGCATGCCTATTATAAAATGATTAAATGTGTGGAGTCTTTTATGTACATTTGGGGGATAAATGAGGTCCTTTGTACAGTTGATGATGTTGAAGAATTAATGCTTGCTTTTTGATTGATTTGTTTTTTATTTATTATTTGCTTTGTGATTTTGTAATATTGTGAAACCTTTTTTGGTTTAATAAAGGTGTATTAAAATTCAAAAATTCTCTCTCTCTCTCTCACACTCACACTCACACACACACAAATAAATACATACATAGGCTACACACATGCATACAAGTATGCATATATACTTACACGAATAAGCAATTTTAGGATGCCTTGTGTGATGTATGTAAAAGCAATTCATGTAGTTGACTTATTTTTTACCCCTTTTTTATTTTTGTGTTTTTTAGGTTCGAAAACTTGCATTCGAATGCGGAGTCAAGTTCCACTGCAAATTCCCAGAATCCTGGTCAAAAACCCAAATGGCATGCAAAGACTGGTTTACATCCTTCCTCAAAAGGAACAGGTCTCTTTCATTAAGAAAACCACAAGCCACCAGTATGGCGAGAGCAACTAGTTTCAATTCTCACAATGTAGGAATTTTTTTTAACAATTTAGACACTGTATACAATACTCACCATTTTAGGCCAAATGACATATGGAATATGGATGAGACTGGTGTGACCACAGTACACACCCCAGAAAAAATAATTGCGACAAAAGGAGTGCGCCAGATCGGAGCAATGACATCTGGAGAAAGGGGTACGCTTGTGACTGTGGCAGTGGCCATTAATGCCCTGGGGAATTCGGTGCCTCCGTTTTTTGTTTTTCCCCGTAAGCGATTTCACTCTCACTTCATCCATGAAGGGCCGCCTGCATCAGCCGGAGCAGCAAATGGGTCTGGTTGGATGCAAGCAGAGGAATTTTTGCAGTTCTACCAGAAAGACTCGGGAAGCAAAGAAACATTTGAATACAATTTATTCAACAGTATGAATGTAAATATCAAATAAATGATAAAGTTCTTTGGCGTAGGCCCCGTCCATAGTACAATCCGGAGGGTAGCAGACGTTTGCAGATCCTGCCTGAAGATGAAGGCAGGGACGGAGCCTACCCCCAATGTATGGACAGGGACCGACCTGGTGGTGGTGGGGAGGATGGGGGTGAACGCCGGCGATGGTATCTGCGAACGCGATAGTGGGTGGGAACAGAACTTATATACTCAGGTGACGTGTAATGATTGGTTAGAATATGAGCAATGACGTGCATTAGAGTCTTCCGGGTAGAACTTCCGCTAAACGCTCCCATTTCTACCAGAAAGACTCGGGAAGCAAAGAAACGTTTGAATACAATTTATTCAACAGTATGAATGTAAATATCAAATAAATGATAAAGTTCTTTGGCGTAGGCCCCGTCCATAGTACAATCCGGAGGGTAGCAGACGTTTGCAGATCCTGCCTGAAGATGAAGGCAGGGGCGGAGCCTACCCCCAAAAGAACTGGGAATGTGAATGAAATACGCACCAGTTGGAGGATTCTTTGAATACGTTCCTAAATATTACTAAAGAGAAAGAGATAATGAATGCACAGACATTAATGAATGTTTAATCATTAACAGAAAGAATTATTATGTCACAGCTTTAATGATGTCAAGAATGCCGCATAGCCCATAACATTGCCACATTAGGTCGAGCTGCCATGTAGATCATGTATGATGCCACGACAGGCCATAGTGAAGGGAAGACAGAGTGGATGAATGAGATACCCCGATATGCCGACTAAAGCAAGTCATATAGATGTAAATAGTAGGAATAGAAACTGACACCGTAACAGGTAGTTTGTCTCAATATGATACTTACCACGGAAGATTTAAATATAGGATTTTATGATAAGCTATAACCTTACCTAATGCTTGTTATAAACATAACCTTGGTAATCCTAGATTAACAAAAGAATACCAGTGATGTGAATAGTGATTTGATGCTATGGTCTGAAAGACAAGTTAGTCTGCGATACTAGAAGACTGCATATGAGGACCATGGTCCATAGAGATAGCGTTCACTTGACCCTGAGTGAGTATAGGGAAATCATAACGAGTGATATTAAATCGTATGAAAACACCACCACCAGTTTGCATTAGTAACGTACTAGTATTAAATTATGACGAATAAATGGCATACGTAATGAATAATATTGACTGACAAGGATATGGTCTTTACATGTAAAGACCGCAAAGGTCCTGTACCTTGAAAAGTCAATATAGGCCAATTCGAGAAGACCTTGGAGTTACATAAAACAGACTTACCTGGTGGCCATGACAGGTTTTAATTATATGAAGAGCTAAGACAGGCCTTTGTGTAGAACCACAACATGCCATTTGATGCAAAAATGAAAACCATTTAATGTGAGGTAATGAGCCATTTGATGTGATGGCAACGATATGCCCAATGGCAACTATATGCCCGATGGCAACTATATGCCCGATGGCAACGATATGCCCGATGCAAACAATTTGCCCGATGGCAACGATATGCCCGATGCAAACAATTTGCCCGATGGCAACGATATGCCCGATGGCCGATGGCAACGATTTGCCCGATGGCAATGATATGCCCGATGGCCGATGGCAACGATATGCCCGATGGCCACGATTTGCCCGATGGCAACGATAAGCCTGATGACAACGATAAGCCTGATGACAACGACCTGTCATGATGGCCATTATATTAAACCTTTAATGTTATAGCAACAATATTCCATGTAGCTAAAAGTTATGATTGCCATCAAATGTGAATGCAATGAGAGGCCATACAATGTAAGGTAATGATAGTCGATTTTATGAGATGTCAACAGTAAGCCTGATAACAACAATATACCTATAATGCTAAGAATCAAAGCAATAATAGGCAATTTAGTATGATACTTCGATATATTCTATGTAACGCAAAAGTCATGGGACTATTCCAAGCAAAGCAACAATGTGCTATGTTACACGAAACCATGATTAGGCTGTTATAAGTAAAGGCCACGAAAGGCCCATAATGAATACTGATTAAATGTCACGATAAGCCAATGATATAAAAAGATACACATTTGTGAAGACCGAAGCTGAAGATAAAGTAGAAAACAATGACACCACCGCTAATAACTAGCAGCCAATAATCGACGTAATGTGATTACAATGAGTGAATGAGCATGAGTCATTTTAAGTAAATAATGAAAAGGTATATATGTTTTCTATAGGAAAGACTCATTCAACATGCTTAGGCGTGACTCCTGCTCACGGCTAGATAGAACTAAGCAGAGAGAACTTTGTCTAACTGTCAGAACCTGCTAAGAGAACCCCCAAAGAAATTAAGTTTGACATGACATAAGTACAAGAATACTTAATGCATGGGGCAGATAAAGATTGAGAAACCTTGTTGTACGATGCCCTTGCAAAAGGGAAGCACTTTACTTGACAATGCTGAACCTGGCTGAAGCTAGCAAACCTTTTCAAAAGTATAACACCATGAGCATCGTTGTTCAACACCTTAGTAAAGAGAAAAGAGATATTCGGGAGTGCCCTGCACAGAAGGGGCACAATGAGCACAAGTGAAATGCTTATGACCAGGCAGGTGCGGAGTAGCCTACGGAGCACAGTAACTCTGATGTCGATGTGTAGTAGGCAGCACAATATATAACTTTAGATATGTCGGGATGTGCGCATCCACAAGTCATGAAGCAAGGATAGTATAGTTGCACATGTTTAGGTCCTGTCAGTTTACGCGCTATTCTGTGTGCGCACACGTTAAAGACGGATTGCTTTCACTATGCATCTATTTTTGCCTGGATAGACACGTACATGCAGATTTATGTCAAATGTCCTTGTACACACAGTGCATATGGCTTAGGTAACGTGAAGAAAACTGATGTGTATCATTATAGGGGATCCACGCATCCGATCTTAACTTACGCAGGCTTGCTGCTGTCTGTGTCATGCATGTTAACCAACAAAGTACAGAGAAATAACTTTGCAGCTTTAGAGATGATATGCAAGATAAAACCACTTGCTCTGATAATTTTTTTTTTTTTTTTTTTTTTAAAGAACTGCAATTCTGCATTATCCCTGGATTCTTATTGTACTGCGAAGTAATAAGTCCCTTTAAGACAGTCATTTCACTCGGTGGCCATCTTTGAAACACCTCTCGGGCCGTTTCTCGATTCCAAGAACGCAGAGTTGCGGAGTTGCGTTCTTGTGGAGTCCGGTCTTGCCAGCGACCTTGAAAGAACGAACTCGGAAGGACACAAGGACACCGAACGCATTGTTTAAGAATTGAGATATGCTGCAAACTTGTAGCTCAACTGACCGCCCCAGGATATTATAAGTGGCTAATGCACAATAAATCCAACATAACATCACAAACAAATGTTATAACCTATTAAAAGATTTTTCAAATTATTATAGACATTATTTACATATCATTTTATATCTTTTTATTTCACCGCGTGTATTTATTAAAATTAGTAGCCTTAGTGTTACATGATTTGTCAAAGTTAAGATTTTTTTTTTTTTATTAAATATTCCAATAGAAATACTGCAGGCTTCCTTCAGGTTATCACTTTATTAAAATTAAGCAAAACGAACGGTTTACTTTCACGAGCAGTCACATATTTGCGAGCTTGTAGCGGGAATCTCAAAAGTGAGAATGAGACTTTAAAGCTTACAGCTTCCGTATGTCGACAGCCGCAGACCTAAATGCGCGTCTCGTGCCTCCTTTCTGAGGCACGCGTTTGACCGTTTCTATAGAAACCGGTGCTTCTAAGAGGCGCTCTGTGACGTGATGACTTTAGCAGTCAGCGATTGGACCTTATTTAGAAGGCGGGACATATTCCGCCATATTGCGCAATACACTTTCTCCCATTCAAAACAAAACGAGTGACACGACTTGTTTTATTCTATAGTCTTTGATAGTAACCGTGGAACAGGTATTGACAGCTGCGTGATGTCTAGTGGCACGCGGTTTCATCCAACACTATGGAACATGGCAAGCAAACTTGGAATAAGAATTGGAGCGAGGATCAACGTCAGCATGGCGTTTACGAAATGCAGAAGCTTTGCGACTAACTCGACTCAACAGATGCCGCTCAAGCACATTAATAGACAGGTGAGCAAAAGTACACGAGATGAATTCATGTTATGTAGCTCAACACCATAGATGGCTCAACACGATGGAATGTTAGAATATCATGCTGTTGATCTTGCTTACGGTCAACAGACTAATAGAATAGCAGTCTACAACTTTAACACTCAAGTGCAATTTAATGTGATAGTGTAACCTTAGACCAAGTTAAACAGCGATACGTTACGTCAGTTTTAATTCATAAAATAAACTTACCTGTATGAGTAGTATTTAAGCACTTGCAAGTAGGCCTACTCCAGTAGAATGAATTGACTCGTTCCTATTCCTGGAAATGCAGGCTGGGACTCGCGTGTGGCACTGAAATCAGTCTCTCGTTGCAATCGCGCCCGCGATTCCGCGCCGATGAGATTGTGCCTCTAGCACAGGTAAATTAAATTCATTTAAAACAGAGTAAAGACTATGCAATGTTATTTACATTAATCATTTACTGGATCTGAATACTTACCTGAAATATGTCACCCTTTATTTCATTTAAATCACCCTAAATGTTCTAGAATTAGGGTACTTTCCGAAAAGGGTTATTCAAATAATCTTAATTTGTCATATCACGATATATGACGTTAGTCGCAGAAAGATAACGCAATAACTATGGAATGAAATCGACTGTCCCTTTTTTTTTCACAAAGAAAATCTGGTGCACGTGCATGAAGCTGAACACACAGGACATAGACGGAGACTACCCAGATAGCAAACTGACATAGAATCAACGTAGAAACGACGTTTCTCGTGACATCGAAACGACGTTGATCTCCGACGTTGATCCGGCATCAGTTTGCTCATCGGGGTAATGTTGAATCAACGTCAGACACTCCATTCAAATCTAACGGAAAATCGACGCAATTGGTTTGGTTACCGAACGTTGAAACGATGTTGATTTTCGGATGGTTGAAACGACGTTGTAGAATCAACACATATTCAACATAAAATCGATCTAATTGGTTTGCTTACCTAACGTCGAAACGATGTTGATTTCAGCTGAGTGAAACGACGTTGTAGATCAACACGAATTCAACATGAAATCGATCTAACTGGTTTGCTTACCCAACGTTGATGTTGATTTCATTTGGGTGAAATAACTCTATACAATTAACACATTTTCTACTTATTTTAAAAATCTCAAACACTTAATACTAAAAGATAAGCCTGTTTACAAAATAATCACACATCACATTCAGTTAACATTGCTTTAATATTTACAAAATACAGGTACAAATAGCCTACATCGTTAGAGCATACAAACCTTCTATACAAGACTAACATAGAAAAGGCATTTACTCTCAAATACACACAAAGAGGTATACAAGTTAATTATTAGCTATTATAAATAGTCTCAAGCTACAAATTAAAAGCAATATTTACTCAAGTATAAAACTGGTCATGTTCTTTTGTACCAAATGTGTTATTTTTATTGGAGCACAAAAGGAGATGTAAGGCAGAACATCAAGAGACTGACAGCCTGAGTCAGACTACGCCATCAGTTTCTTTTCTTGCTGTGACTGAGACTATATGACTCTCTCCTTTTGTGTTCAACAAAAATAAAGACATATGGGTCACTAGATGATTTATAAAGAAATCTTACCCTTAAAAATGGAGGACAGAAGAATATAGACGATGAATTGGTTTTCCTTTGCAATTAAAATGTAAGTTCCTTGCTCTTGTAACAGGGATGTAAACTCATCAGGGATGAAAAGGGTGACAAAGATGTAACCCACAATTTCAATACAATGGACAATAAAATATATATTTTTAATTACTTTTTTAATTTCAAGGTTTATGAATATTTAAATTTATTTCATAATTATTATTGACATTTATATCAAAATTAAAATATTTCATCTTTATCTAAATGTAAACCAGTGTCAATTCATGAAGTGCCCCAATGATTTAACGGATTCACTCCTGTAATTGGATAAATGCGAATGTCACGCCTGAAAATTTGCAGTGCAGGTGGTTCTCTATAGCCCCCAGCTGTTAGAACAGCGACTCAATTATGCACATGCTGTATTGTATCTGGCATTATTGTAGTGAAACTGAGCAACTGACAGTGGAAGGTGTAGACAATATTTCAGTGAAGTCATCAAAATGTTTTAGTAGTTGAAAACTTAGTTCCTTTCTCTCTCAAAAACACAACACAACAGTTACACCTTTTAAATTTCAGAGTGTCTATTTACATAAAGTGCAAATAGCGTCCCTTGTTGGCAAACGCTATTTACACTAGCTTTTGGGCCACTCAAGTTTTAAAAAAGAAGCACAGAAGGCAACGTCTTTAGTGACACAGCAGTAGAGAGTAGGGAGTTCTGGCTTTTGATGCAGTTTCAAATCTGCCTTTTGCTAAGCTCACATTTATTTTCAATAAAAATGAAAATAATGTTCTAAAAGCGGAACTAAACTGAACGAGTGTTTAATAATATTAAAAATGTTTATTGGGTAGGGTTAGGAGAAGGTGTAGGGAGGGTTTTATTCTACCAATAAGGCAGCATCCATTTAATCATTTTAATAAATACAATCATTTACACTCTATATTATTGCATCCTGTTAATGTACAAAAATACTGAGGTGCAAATAGTATCTGCCAATATTAAGTAGGCCTATAGATAGCATCTATTTACTCTTATTGCAAAGAATTGATACTTTACATGGTGTAAATAGAATCTATCACTATTTTCACCTAGTGTAAGAAAATGTGCTATTGTCACTTAGTGCAAATAGCCGCTGCCTTTAATCTTTTTCATTGCAGGTGCACTAAACCGATTCTACAAATCACAAATTAAGAAATTCATAAGCTCAATTTGTTTGTAGATCAGTAAAACTTTGGCCAATCATGCACATTTCTTTGTGTATGATTTTGTGAATCACCTACACTGTTTGGCTATTCTCATGTGGTAACATTAAAGAAATATTAAGTGCTAGCTAAAAACAAACAAACAAACAAACAAAAACAGTTTGTAATAAAAAAAAATCATACATAAAAGAGACTTGTATCCCTTTAATATAGACTAAAATACTGAATGTCAAATAGTAGCATTTATAATAAATATTTAGCTACTGTTCATTTCTTGCCAAAACCATACTTCTACAGTGCATGTAATTTCGGGGTGGTGCAGTGTTGATTACTGATTGATTAATAATGACAAGATCAGATTGTCAGATTGTATATCTTTACATTTTGAATATATTTGTTAAAATTTGAATTCATGTTAATAAAAAAGATACTGCAAAGTGTGACATCATATCAGGACTGTTACAGTGTCTGAAGAGCACGGCTTAAATGTGAGCATATGAATTTCTTAATTTGTGAAATAGGATTTGTGCACCCCCAATGAAGAATTTGAAAAGGTGTAGCTGTTTTTGTAACTGGAGAAAAAAGTTTGCAACTTTTAAAAATCCTTTCAAATTTTTAAATAAAAAAATAAATAAATAATTTACTGATGTATGACTATTCTTTAAAATTAGAAATCCCACTGTCACAGGTGCTCAGTTTTGCTATAATAATACCCGCACAGAACATGGTAGTAATCAGCCATCCATTTAAAAGCAGAGGTCTTTGTGGTGTACTGTTGGTACATCTGTCCAGGCCAACATCTGATGTCCTGATGCCTTCAACTGGGGATCCCTGAGAACCTGAAACAGAAATAGTACAGATCAAAATCATACATCATACATACCCATTACAAAGTATCTCATCTGGTAACACAAATTATCATTCCAGGTTTAGTTTTAGTGGGCATGATAATGCCCAAAAGAAATTATTTCAATTCGCCCCTCTGAATATTCCTCTAACGTGGCATTTTGTGAGAAGACCAATGACCTTGTCACGTCTTCTTTTACATTGTAATTTTCATATAAGAGAAATAATTAATGCAAAATATGAAACATCCATGCATTTACAAACCTCATTTGGATAAATACAATGGTGGAAAACTTGAATCAGTGTTACACAGGAAAGCCTGTCAGTGATGTGCTATAAAGTAAAAGGAAAGACACGAATAACACTGTAAAACTGTATTTTCATAGTGGGTCCTTTTATAATAAAGTCATTATATTATGTTTTTAAAAGATCTTGTTAATTTTGTTTAATAATATGAACAATATTAATAGTAGTAATAGTAGTAGTATATATAAATGCTAGAAAAATTTCACCATGAGCTGTTTGCATGTAAATGAACATAATGGGAACAGAAAGTAAAAAACAGCTCCATCTGAAACTTTTCAATCAAATCAAAGGAGTACAAGCTCCTGTTCTAAAATTATAGTACACAAGACACACAAATGAGAGGTACAGTCTCTCCCTAATCTTACAAAATAACAACCATCCTGACAAACACGTTGTATGAAGACTAGAGTTGGAATAAAACACCCCTCCTTATCCTCACATATCATATAAAGTATTTCCCCTCCTCAAGTCCATATTGTCCTTTCATCTTCAGGAAGCCATCTTTCAGCCTCCATGCAGTGGTTGGGTAGAGCTACATTAGGTTAGGACAGCCTTAAGAAGTTATTTCATGTGACTCATAGAAGTTATGTCAGTTATGTCATATGGGTAGGGATAGGTATCGTTATAGTTCTAACAGTATTGCTACTGTTAATTATTGATCGGGTACTTCAACGGTATTCTTATCGGTTCTTTTTATTATATACAAATTAAGAACATAATTAACATTGCTTTATAGATGAAATCAACTGAAGATAAAAGACATTAAATCTCTCAAGATCTCAGCAGAGGAGGATTAAACAACTCTAAACAACAACTAACACCGTGTCTACACCAGACATGACTTTTTTTGTGTCGCGCCTCAACAGCTAAAAGCTGACCGACTGTTGAAAATAGAACGCGGAGCCCGCTTACTGTCAGGAATTTGTTGTGTTGCGTCACTCCTCATCCAGTGTAGACAAAATCACAGATTATAACAGGTTCTATTATTAAACATGCTGAGAAGATGTTACTGTTTATGTGATCACAGATATTCCGTGCATCACAGCACATATGAGCTTTGAAGCAGTCTGTCTCAATCGAGATGTGTTATAGGCTGCCCACAATATGCGCGGCAATATCCATCGGCAACTGTAACAGATTTTAGATTTTTGAATTTCATCTTGGGATTTCAAACAGAAACAAGATTTTTCTTACCCCCCCCCAGAAAACAAGAAATATTTTATGTAATTTTAATTATCTAGAAAAGGCATCTTGATTTAACAATTTCTAGATATTTGGAATATAAACAATACAAAAATACTAAGTAAGAAAATTTTTTTGTAGTGCAGGACATTTTTAAATATATCTCCGATTGTGTTTGTTTAAAAGAAGAAAGTCATATACATCTAGGATGGCTTGAGGGTGAGTAAATCATGGGATAATTCTCATTTTTGGGTGAACTAACCCTTTAAGGTCTTTTTTATCTTTGGTTGATTTCATCTAAGGCTGTGCCTGGAAGTTTTTCACTTTTTCTGTTGTTGTTTCTTTCCTTCAGTAATTCTGCTCGTTAACAGCAGGACTGGTTTACGTCACGTGACAAGCATTGATAATGACACAAGAGTGGGTAACTTCTGTCCACCTCGTCTATAGGCAAGGACTAAAATAGAGAAATTTCATATGAATTAATATTGATTCTGGAATAAATTTTTTTTTTTTTTTAAATCATAAACAAATTGCGATAGGTGAATCGATTTTTTTCCCCAGCCATAACATCTATATAGCAATAATGAATAGTGCGTGTAATTTCTCCAGTACCGACGGCAGAACCAATATTGTTCAAGCTTATCGATACTCTGGTCTTTCAGAATTTAGCCCCGGGGCCTGTTTAATACCATGTTTCGGTACCCATCCCTACATATGGGTGAGCTCATAAGGATGAAAGCTTGAGTCAGTCTCTTGATTTGTGACTGTGCAGCTATTGTGAAACTCACCATCTTCATGTATCAAGTGTGAATGGCATCTTGTCCTGAAGAATCACAGCTCCAAACGCTAGAGATTACATCTCATCTGGTAACAAGAGCATAGTACAGCCATAACTGTAAGAACTCTAATGATATCTTTACCCCCTGATATTGCATTGATGATATAAATTCAAACACATTAGAGGCTAAGAGTATGAGCAATGAGTAAGCTGCCCAGATTTCTGTCGAAAATAACTTACTTGCCTAAAGTTGTCGACCCCCTGGACCACAATCAGCATTTATAAGTAAAAATATTTAAGAATATATCATTAAAAAATGCATGCACGTATACAAATAAATAAATACCTTTGAGTGGAACAGTATGGCGTCTGTCACTGGCAAACATAACTACAAATAGACAGAGAAATACAATAAAATAGATTAATGACCATGATATCCTGTTATCATAATAGTTAAATAAATGATTATAACTACAAGCATTATAACATTATACTTGTCACGTATGTTACCTCTTTTAGCTGATTATTTAGCCTACAGGCCTTTCAAGAACAACCTCACTGAAACAACCTGGGGTTAATGATTTTAAAATGTGAGACTTCTTTCAAAGACATGTAAAAATCTTACAGACCCACAACTTTTCAACAGTAGTGTAGTGAATGATTGAGGTTTTGCTTACAATAGTCATCTGGTTCATGGCCTTTGACAGGAGGTCGCTCAGCTCTGCTGGGGTGCAGGAGGCCATCCTCATGGAAGGATCTAGGAACATAACATTCAATTTGTCACAGAGCCAACCACATTTATTACAGGTTTATTACAAGGAACCAAGCTAGAGCAGAGGTGGAAAGAATAAAATACATAATATTAAAAAAATAATTTCTTAAGTTAACAGAATTTATATTTTTAGTATTAGAATTCACTATTGTACATACAGTGTCACTTACGTTTGGATGTCAAAGCCTTCTTAACTAATGCATTAAAAATAATTTTACAAAAGAAAACTGCAGATGCATGGTGATATAGGTAAAATATATTGTGAAATAAATGCATTTTAAAATATTTAATGAGCTTTCTCAGTTCACCTGTGTTTCCTCCAGAAATGCTGCAAACTTTGGAATTTACCCTTTGTTGGAGGGGGTTTTCTGTCGTCCCTGAAATTACAGAACAATTTTTATCAATATTTGTTTACCATTAGAGATCAAACCGTGTTTGAAATAGTTTCAGCTAATATTCGCGCTCATGTAAGTGACGTCACCGATTAACGGTACAGCCAGCGCATACTTTTAGGTTAAATAAATAAGTAAGTTTACCATCATTCATTGATAATATGCCAGCAAAACGTTAACAAAGCTATCAAAACATCTCATCTACACATAACGATGAGATTAAAAGCCCAAACTTTCATTAAACAAGGGCTCAAAATATAGAGTTAGCCAACCGCTTCTGAAAACGGTTGAGATGCTAACGGACTTTTTCAAAGACACTAAATCATTTCTTTTAAGTAAATATTCAACAGAAGTGTGTCAGTTACACTTAAGAAAAGTGTCAGGAACAGTTTTATATATTATGTGTGTGATTTTGTGGACTAAACTTACCTAAAATCAGTGAAAACAACAGCGAGACGGAGGCTTGCTGCTTGACGTTTCCCCGTTTCCATGGCAACTCAGATCCGCTACAGCATTTGAAAGCGATTCGAACGTTCAACGCGCACGCGCATTAAAACACGTCACAGTCATGCAGCATTTACAAACATAAACATATAGAATTATAACATTACATACAATTATTAAATCATGAAATTAAAATGCATTTTGTAGTTCTATCGACCCATTGTGCAAAATGAGAAAGTGAAACTTTAAAAGAACTTCTTTATATTTTTGGAAAACGTGCTTGGAGTATGTTTATACCAACACTTTACTTTTGTTATATATATATATATATATATATATATATATATATATATATATATATATATATATATATATATATAAAGCCAGTTTGTGCTTTTCAGATTCTCTTTAACTGTAAAAAAATAAATAAAATAAATGTACAATATATTAGATTTATTCATGTCCACTACAATGGGCACCAGGACGGAAGCAACAACAACAACAACAACAACAAAAAAACATATTTTAACCATACAGCATTATGAGCTAGAGTTCAAACACAGTATGTGAACTAGCGTTGAAGATTTTGAACTTAACACATACTGAAACAATGAGCAATGGCAATCAGAATGAAAAAATGTAAGATAGATGGAGTCTCAAAAGACATTTTGATTCTTTTTGTTGGTCGAGTGGGTGAATTGAAGTATATGTACTTGCTGGTTTTGATAAATATGTGTTTGTGTGATTGATTGCATATAGCATCCAGGCATCAGTGTGTGTGTGTGTGTGTGTGTGTGTGTGTGTGTGTGTGTGTGTGTGTGTGTGTGTGTGTGTTGCTTTGTGTACACTCATAGTCATTTCACATTCGTTGTTTCACAATATTGTCTCTTGTTAAAAACTATACATAACATGATTCATGAATAGGCTATATTTTTAAAATATATTTTAAATATGTACACAGGCCTATTTATGCATGTAACATGAAGATCAATTTTTAAGCTTTATGTTCTATGCATTTTTACATTTTTAAAATATAAACAGTATACATATATATATACATATATATATGGAAAAAATTAAGAGACCACTTAATATTGATTTCTGAACTTGGAGTGGTCTCTTAATTTTTTCCAGAGCTGTATATGAAGACTTCAGATGCAAAAGCCTCTAAGTGCCATCTGAAATTCTTCTAAAATGAGCATTTTTATCAAGCTTATATGTTTATCTTCAGTTATTTCACTTTAATGGCAATGAAAAGGACCTATTAATTGCCATTCAAGTGAAATTACTGAACCTACGAGCTTGATAAAAATTTCAGACGGTACTTAGAGGCTTTTGCATCTTAAGTCTTCATATTAACAGTGTTTCACATATATGTTGCATTCATGGTTTTCATTAACGCTCCTTCTCGTGTGTTTATGACCTGCCGATACCGTTTGAGCAATCTTCGGTAGGCTATGCTTTCATTTAATTTTAAAATGGATGCATCGGACAAGAAATCACGGAAACTTGAGGACTGCTCATTTTATCAGTGTCAGAGTAAGAGCCTGCTATAGATTTTGCTGCTCATTTATGTGGATTTATTATAAATAACCACTGCTATAAACTTGTTTAATTTACTTAAATAGGGTTTTTATAACGAATTAAAATTATATCAGTAAATAAGTCAAAAGACATGCACGTCCTAATAGTGCACGCAATGTCCGATTCCTCTAACCAAGTTTCAACATATATTAGACGTTATGATTTCGATCATATGCGTCGGCGTAGGTATCTGTTGATGAAACAACCTCATTTCGACATTGAATCGATGTCATATTTTCGACGTAATAACGTTCTGATGTACCGATCAAATAGTGAACGTTGAATCAACATTGAAATTTGATCGGCGACTGATACTGATCTTTACAACCAAAAATAAACGTTGAATCGACGTCCGTTTGCTATCTGGGTAACTGCAGAAAGTAACACGTACAGGTATTTTTTTTATTTTTTTATATACAGTATGTAAATGACATAGCCTTATTACCACACAGGACATAAATAATGATGTTTCTGCCTCTAATGTTACAAAGGAAGTCACTCGACACTATGCGCCATGCATACACAAGTTACAAAGCTTGTCGTTCTTTCTGCTGTTAGACAACGAGTCCAACTCCGCTTTTATGCGGATCATTACGACATGCTATGAATGTAACAATGCGAACGAGCACCGTTCTGTCTCAAACAAATGCGTGCTACTGCACTGTACGGCTCTGCTGATGTATGTAAAGAGCAAAAGAGTATGATTATACACCCAACGACATCAAAATGCATAAAACGATGGAAATACTTATCACTGAGATGAAGTGGCTGTTGTAGTGATGACGAGAGAATGTTGAAGATTGCTTTGATGATAGCTAGGCCCTTTGATGATATTGCTGAAACGAAATTCAAAAATAGAATCCGCGGGTGGACCTGCACACTTCTGAATTTTGAGACGGTGAATACGATCACTCTCATAGTGCGACCGCTTCAATTAACGTTCAAAATAATAGGCTAACGTTAACTTAAATGACGCTGCAGCATTATATCCCATCTAAAATAAACGTTTTCACATTGTAGTACATCGGACTACCGCTAACATTGTCTGTGTGAATATTTAGATAATCACAATAATAGGCCTGTACATGCGTCGTGAGGAACGTCAACTGCGAACTGAACGCCGGCGATGGTATCTGCGAACACGATAGTGGGTGGGAACAGAACTTATATACTCAGGTGACGTGTAATGATTGGTTAGATAATGAGCAATGACGTGCATTAGAGTCTTCCGGGTAGAACTTCCGCTAAACGCTCCCATTTCCTTCACCACTTTGCCAACCATACAAAACCCTCGCTAGAAATGAAGGTACTTCTCTTGCTGGACAATCACGTGTCCCACCTGTCTGTGCCAGCCATGGATTTCTGTAGAGAAAGAGGCATCGTTTTACTTACTTTCCCGCCACATTGCACTCATAAGCTCTGTCCCCTGGACAGAACAGTTTTTCGATCTTTCAAAGGGAGGGTCAACACGCACCTGGACGCCTGGATGAAAGCTCACCCTGGCAAGAACGGCACAATATACGACCTCCCTGGGATTGTTGCAAAAGCGTTGCCACAGGCAACAACACCTGAGAACATCGTGTCTGGTTTCAGGTATCTATCTATTAAATAAAAAATAATAAAATTCTTAATCTCCTTTGGGATGAATAAATTATCTGTCTATCTATCTAGGTGCACTGGTATCTGGCCCTACAGCCCTGATGTGTTTGGAGAAAATGACTTCGCTCCTGCATATGCAACCGACCGACCAGAGCCAACTACCTTGACATCCTCTGCAGATTCCTCCACACTCCACCAGGGCTCCTCCTCTCTTCACCAGGGCTCCTCTGTGCCTTAATTCATTCCTGCTTTAGTCAGGCCCTTTCCCAATGCACCTCCAAGAAAAGAAGTTGCCAAGCCCAGAAAGAAGATAATAAGTGCCATCCTCACAGACACTCCAGCCGTTGCAGAGGAAGAGGTTCGAAAGAGTAAAAAGACAGCCCCCAAGAACAGAAGCCTTGGTGTGAAAAAGCGAAGTAAATTAAGTAATTCAGTCGACTGCCTTGTGTGCGGGGAGGAATTTACATCCTCTGCACCTGGAGAGAAATGGGTTAAATGTGTCTTTTGTGATGGGTGGTCACATGAGTTATGCACAGAGGGAAATGAACATTATGTTTGTCACGTCTGTGATGAAGAGTAAGTTGTATTAAAGGGATAGTTCACTCAAAAATGAAAAGGAGCCAATGATTTACTCACCCTGAAGCCATCCTAGGTGTATGACATTCTTCTTTCAGACTAATACAATTCGAGTTGTATTTAAAAAATGTCCTGGCTCTTTCAAGCTTTATAATGAGAGTTAATGAGTATATTTTTTTGGAAGTCCATCAGAGCACATTTATCTGTGATGGAAAATATACCCATTCACTCCCATTATAAAGCTTGGAAGAGCCAGGACATTTTTTAATGTAACTCAGATTATATTCGTCTGAAAGAAGAATGTCATATACACCTAGGATGACTAAAAGGTGAGTTAATCATGGGGAAATTTTCATTTTTAGGTGAACCATCCCTTTAATGAGTAAAGTTTCTAGGCTACACGTCGTACAGTGGTATGTTGAAAATGTTTCCACTTACTATGTCATGAATATTTGTTAGATTTATCATTTATTAGTACTGATACAAAATAATCAGTTATTCAATTCATTCAAAATATCAGTTATACAGAAACGGTGTGAAAAGATGATTTTTTTTTTATCTTTACCTTGAAAAAGCTTATGCAAATGTTTAAATGTCTTGTGAAATTAAATGGTTTATGCACATTTTAAAATGTCTTAAGATAAAAAAAGAAAGTTACATGATTTTTAAAATGTTAGCCTATCGGTTCATGAAACTGAGGCCTATATACAGGTCTGTTTTAAAAGTAAAATAAAAAGAAATTGACATGATTTGTTGTCTAATCTCCCTTAAATCACACAGTTGAAGAGGTTGAAATGTCTTCATAAATGTTAAGAGTGACATGTTTTTAATTTTTATTTATTTATTTATTAATGTATTTATTTATTAATTAATGTATTTATCTACTATGCCTACTGTAATAAGAAAAATAAATTATAATTATTGAACCAGTTTATTGTTGAAAATAAATCTTTGTCTACACTCAAGAATATTGTTTTAATAGATCAAAAAATTTACATACTGTGCTATGTGGAATACAACATTTAGTTGAGTATACTATAAGGAAATGGTACTACGATCTAAACTAAACTGATTTTGAATTTATTGTGTGAAATCTGACTCTTCCAGCAACTGTTACAACTAACCCCGCCCACGGGGTAAATTGTAACATTTGACTCTCGGCGCTTTGGGCGATACAGCACAGGAATGGTAGGTCCGACGAACATACAAACAGTGCTCATTTGTAAGAGAGGCTTGCATGTTGTTGGTTTAAAAATATGGTTTGTCTAACCCCATTACTTTGTTAATTATTCGGCCAAATCCAAAAAGTGTTACGTTGTGCCCCGCGCTCCCCTAGGCAGATCTTTTTCCACTAAAAATAGCCTATAAACTCCCTAAAAGATATGTTCACCTTATCAGCAAAACTGCATAAATTTTATTTGAATTGTTTAAAACTATTAAAATACTATCTGGCCAGTTATCTGAAGTATTTTATACAATTTTGTTTTTATGGATATTTTGATATATTTATTCTAAAACATAAAGAGGATATTGGATTATCTTTATCAATATAATGTGTGGCACAAATTGCATTTATAGTCCATATCTAATATTTTCCAATGTCTTGTACCTTTGACGGTGTTAACCGTGGTGTCACGTGGATGGGAATATGTATGGAAATGATATGCAGATGAGGTTATGCATAGTAAAACTAGGCGTCGTAAGCTCCATATATGGTGATTTTGGGGGGGAGACAGGGTGGAGATGCACGTACGCACGATCTTCCACTGACTGGGATTTATAAAGGGATTTGCGCGTAGGTTCTGGCGTACGCATGGTTTTATAAATCTGATTTTTTTTTTGTGCGTACGCAGAATCTAGCTTTTGCGCGTACGTACACTTTTAGTAGGGATCCTACGCACAGTTTTATAAATGAGACCCCAGAGCATTTTACTAGATGATTCACACCCAATGTACTATGAGTTTAACCTTCTCCCTTCTGGCACTCGTTATAGAACTCTGATTAGTAGAACAAATCGTTTTAGACATTCATTCATCCCCTCAGCGGTGAAGGTTTTAAATTTGAGGTAAGGAAGGAATTTTTAGGAAGGAAATGAACATAAAATGTTTTATGTTTTATATTGTATTTGTGTTTTCGTTGTTTATGTGAAATGCTTGTGTGCTGCAATCAAATTGCCTTCGGGAAATTAAATAAAGATGAACTAACTAACTAAAAGAATCACATTGCTAAGTGTTTTTTAAAAGTTTTTATGTGGATTACACACGGACCAGATGCGGGCCGGATCTGGGCGACACTATGTTGCTGTCTGGGTTACAGTACAGTTGTTGTGAAACCTAGCATACTGAGTTAATCACTGCAACCCAAACATTAACCCATTTATTTGAGACTTTACTTTTCGCGGTTTTCAAGCATTTCACAACCCACACAAACAACTACAATGATTAAGCCTGGAGCTAATTATTAATGTGTGCACAACAACCCAATTTATTTGACAAATTCACAAATGTGCGTTACTACATTTAAACTACAACTTGTGTGTGCAAAATCAGTACATGAATGTGCAGCATTTTGTACAAATAGAGACATAGTTGTAAATACAAAAAAATCAATAAATATTAATGTAGTCAGAATTTGTGCGTGCAACACCTTTTAACCTCACCACACCACACCTCAGTCACCTTTTAACCTTTCCTGTGTAATAAATTAAATCAATAAATTTACAGCCAATGATTCGCCAGAGGTGTCGTTAGGATTCGCTAAACGAGCCAATAGCGTTTTAAGTAGCCTATTTTTGTTGTTGCTGTATTACCTTGAGTTTTTTAAGCATATAGTTTTAAAAGTTTGCCGAAATGTATGGTAGCATAATAATATTAATTGTAAACTCCTGTGGTGAAGGCAGCAGTGAACTTTCCTAGTTTGCAGAAGCACTTCTATCTGGGTAGACTTGAATTTCTATATGTAATATGTTTCAAAAATTGCACACATGCAAGAAAACATGTTAATGTACTTTAAATATAGTTTATTTATTATCCAAATGGGCCACGGTGAATTATGCATGCGATAACTAATATAATATCTATAGCCAATATTCTTTCATTCCCAAATATGACTTTTGCCAATAAATATCCCTGTACACCAGACAAAGCAGACACTTTTATTTTTAACTTTGTGTTGAACATGACAGAGTATTAAAAATTTTAATAATACATGTTTGTTGTAATGTCATTTTATTATATATTTCAGATTGAATGTGTCAGTATCAAAGGCTGGTATCACTGGGATCACAAGAACAGACCAAACCAAAGACCCTGTGTAAAGTGTGTTTAAATACAAGTGTTTTTGCTAATTAAATATGTCATATGTCGTGACTTCTCCTCATTTGTGAATAAAATTCCAACACAGAACCAGTTGCTCTTTTTTTATTCAAAATGAAACTACTCTCATTATTTACCTTCAGATATGCAAATTACTACATGGTCTAATTTTTTAACAGCTAATTTCACATAAATAAAATTTTAATTGTCATGGAAAGCTTGTAGAATAGAACTAATACATTTCATTGTGAATATACTGCAGGTTTGATCATTTAGTTCCATATAGTTTCATATCACCACTGTTAAACTGAATCCTGATTCACAGTGCTTCATGTTTTTCCACATTAAAATTTTTTTTTGTCAATGAAATGCATCATTTTGTGGGAAAAAAGATTGAGAATGTTTCCTAATAATATGAAAAAATAACACTTAACTTTAGGATTTAATAAAGTCTCTTTAAAAATATTTACCAACTGAGCAAGCAATTAAGAAATGACAGAACAATCATAGTAGTATGTATATATGTCTGATTATCCACATAACAATAATATTCCTCATACTTTTGCCAATTGTCTTCTCCATATAATTATTTTTAAATAAAACCTGCATTAGTAACTTTTAGTTTTGTAGCTGATCAATTTAACCACTTGTAATTCAATTTTAACATTTTAATTGTTGTGGAAAGCGCATTAAAATAAAACCTTGTGAAAGTGCTGCAGGGAAGCTAATATCATGTCTCATCATGTTTCTATTCATAGAGAGCATTGTGTGTTTTGCAGAAAAGCATAAAGAAGGTTTACATTAATTCATGCAAGTCAAAAACATAACGGAACATAAATCTAACTCTCAATGTGTTTTAAAAATAATAATGTCTGGTTAAAGTTATGCAGGCTATCTGAGAAAGCAATAGGGAATGACACAATCACAACTGAAACTTTTATTATGCAACCACAGATACATTTATACAAGTTATCTTCTCAAATGAACTAAAAATCAAAACAGTTGTATCCTACTAAAACAAACAAACTCGATGTTGGCTCATTTCCTAACGACAGACCACCAGTGGCTGTAAATACCTCACGTATATCTCACGACACAATGTAACCTACAAACTATTGAGCATACATAAACAGTTATTAATAAAAAGAATCATAAATTCATTTGACGTGGAAACACAATCACGTTACAGAAAACAGTTCTGTGATCCAAGGACAGTCCACTAACATTTTCAGAGGCGCTTTAACTCAAAACAGGAAACTTGTAAATATTCATATAAGCTCCGCCCAGTGTCACCGAAAATCGCAGACACCGAATATTTCATAACACCGGCAGATTCAACCAGGCTATAGGCTATTGTAAATAAATAAACTTTATTTTACAAAATGGAGAATTTCCTGAACTTCCATTCAGAATTCATTTGAGAATTTCCATTATTTTTATCTTGTAAAGTCCATTTTGTGCAAAAAGCTTAGTATAATAAAATCACCAAAACAAGTCTTCATGTTAAGAATGAATAGTACACAAACATTTCTAAAACTGTAAAAAGTTTTTTTTTTAAATAAAGCATTCATTAATTATTTTATGATAAACATACTAAGTGCACTCATTTATAGTCATAAATTAAAAATAATTGATTAATAAATACATTTAAAAAATAAGTACAATAAATAATAATAATTGTTGTTGTTGTTGTTATTATTATTAGCCTATTGGTGCATTTAGGCTACATGCATTTAGAAGAAGAAAAGAGGAACACAGAAATTAAGTCAGTCATAATACACAATGCCAGGTTTATTAGGCAATAATAATAAACAAGATTTTGACGCACATTCTTATTAAATCGTTGTATTCCGCTACCCTTTGATAGAGAATCACTGCAGTTAATATAATTTGATGAATAATACATAATAAAACAATAAGATTCGTTAACACGTACCTGGCCCAGGTGAAAAAAATACTATAGTAATTTATAGTAAATACTATAGTGTTTTTGAACCATACTATAGTAAAGTACTTGAATTAATTTATTGTGGTAATAGTTGCTGTGAGTGATAATAACAACTATAGTAATATAAACAAATTACTCTACCCAATACTGTACTAAGTTTTCTACAACTATAGGGTATATTATACTACAATATACACTACAGTTTATTGTTGTAAAAACTAAAGTATACTACAGTATTTATTATAGTTTATTATAGTGCCTAAACTTGTATTGCAAGCACTTCTTGTGTCTATTTGCCTCGTCATGACGACTCGCTTGTTGTATTCCTCACTTGTAAGTCGCTTTGGATAAAAGCGTCTGCCAAATGAATAAATGTAAATGTAATATTTATAAACCGAGGCAGCACAAATTAAACTTTTATCGGCACAAACGATTTAGACTATTTTCGGTGAATTTGGAGCATGTGGGGGGCTGAGTGACGTCATCACCTATAATTCAAAAATCGAAAGCAGCACAAACTAAACTTTTACCGGCACAAACGAAGCACAAACGATTGAGACTATTTTCGGTGAATTTGGAACATGTGGGGGGCTGAGTGACCTCAGAATGACCTATAAATATTCTTTTAATATCTAAAAAACCAAAGCAGCACAAATGAAAATGTTTACGGCACAAACGGAGCACAAACGATTGAGACTATTTTGCCATCGTTTTGCGTTGGGTGGGGGGCCAACTTCACACAGGTCACCATCTGCCATTTTTCGCTATTGTTCTTGCTTGCTTACCTAGTCTGATGATTCGGCTGTGCTGCTCCAGATGTTTTGCCCTTGTCTAATGCCTCGATCATGAGCTGGCATATGCAAATATTGGGGTCATACATATTAATGATCCCGACTGTTACGTAACAGTCGGTGTTATGTTGAGATTCGCCTGTTCTTCGGAGGTCTTTTAAACAAATGAGATTTATATAAGAAGGAGGAAACAATGGAGTTTGAGACTCACTGTATGTCATTTCCATGTACTGAACTCTTGTTATTTAACTATGCCAAGATAAATTCAATTTTTCATTCGAGGGCACCTTTAAAATATCTTGAAAAAATACTTTAATTTATAAACCATTGATTTTCCTTTCGTTTAGGTTTACATTTGGACGGAATCTTGTTATAAAAGATAATTGTAGGCCTATTGGCTAAAATGGCAAATACACTCTCTTTTTTTTAAATAAATAAAATGCTGTACGCATTATTATTATTATTATTAAGTAGGCTACACGCAAAAAATAAATAATTTTTTTCGATAAAACCGGTTTCAGAACGTTTATAATACGAAGGAACGCTGGAACAGAAACGTTAAAATACCGATTCTGCTCGGAGTGGAACGATTGAATTTTATTTTCGTTTTTAAGCCCTGCTCAGAGTCGACTCTTACATTTGAGAGACAATAACTTTATATACGGTGCACTTTCAGATTTAAAACTTTGCAGGATGTTTTCATTCACTTAGAGCTATATGTTACAAACTACATGAAAGGTCATTTTCAAAAATCCATAATAGGGGCACTTTAATTCAGGTGTTTCAAGTATGTAAAGTATTTGAGCAGAGTTTATAGTTTAAATTTATATTTATAAATATTCTTAATTAGTAGACTCAAATGAAAATAAATTATATTATAGTAAAGAACCATAAACATATATTAACATATTAAACTACTAGTAACTACAGCTGCCAGTAACTTTTATTTTGAATTGTAATTCTAACCAACATACAATACATAGATGATATGTATAGAACTAACAAATTCCCAAATTACTCAAGAGCTTCTGTCCAATTTACTTCAGTTTTTCAGTTTAGCTTTCACAACTTGTAAGAACTATTTAAAACAGATGTGTGGAGCCACTTGATGCAGTCTTAACTAAATCCATTATTACAATTACTGTATATTTAAGTTTTCTTTGCCACATTTATCATGTTTTATTGCCTTGTGATGCACTTTATAACATGTTTTGAAAATGCTTATTATGGTATTAACATTTATTTTACTTTTTCATTATTTAACATTGAAAGTAGTACCACAAGTAGAGTTCTGTAGTGAAAAAAAAAACACTGTAGTCCTGGTTATCTCTGAGGTTAAAAATGATTGTATTTGATTTGTGTCCCTTTAGAGAAAGTGTCTGCAAAATAAAAGAATGTAAAATGTAAACTAGTAAAACCTCAACAAACTCAAAGACAGACCTGAAGTTGAAGAAATGGTCTGCTTGGTCAGCAAGCTGGACGGTCAACAGGCTGGTGTTGGTTTGTAGGTCGACGAGTCTCAGAAGAAGCCTCTGAGATCAACAGCACAGATCCAGTGATTTTATAGGAAGCTCATTGGCCACACCTTCGCAACACCTGGATGATTCATCCTTTTTTGGTTGGTAGAGCTGCAAGGAAAACTTAACATTTTGCACTGTCAGAAAAAAACAGCCAAAACTTTTAAGGGTACAATGGCTTTTCAGTGGGGTATTATAAATTAATTTCTGTACCTTTACATCTTGTACCTTTTAAGAGGTTACCCTTGGTGACTTACTTGGACCTCAGTGAAGTCCCAGATGGCATTTCAGTGTTTATTATCTGTAGTGCGGGAGTGAGATGGTCCACATTGTGTGGGGTGAAAAAAAAACTGTATAAGATGCCAGAATAAAAAAAATATAACACTGTTTTGCTTTTCACGTGAAGAAAAATATTTAGCTGAATTTATTATTGCAGTTAAGATCTCAATTTCATTCATTCATTTGCCATAATTACTGTATTTAAATAATTAATGCTGGTGCAGCACTGTTGAAAATAACAAGAAATGAAAGAAAAAAAAAACCATTCACGATGAATGCAAAATTCAGAATACAATGTTAACAATCTACAAACTCATTTTCAGATTAATGCAGCAATGCATTGTGATTGGCTGTGTCTGAAATCACTCACTCGTTTACTAATCCTGATATATTGTATGTGTCACAGTTTCTTTGTTTGAATTTTGTGTTTATTTTACCTGTGTATTTAAGTTCCCTTGTTTCAGTTCAGTGTTGTCTGGTTTCGTATATGTGGTGCCTGCCTGCTTGCCTGCCAGCAATTGAAACTCTTCAGATAAAAACATTTATTGTGCTTTTATAATAGTTTTTTGTCCTTTCGGACAAAAGCACAGGATCGAATTTGGATAAGTGCTGTCTGACCGATAACTGACCCGGGGGAAAAAAACAAAGTCTGTATTGGACCGCTGCATCCATAGATATAACCCCTTGTATTTTTCTGTCTTGCAAACGGTACCTGACTAGAGCCTGATGATAAGGTGCAAAAGGAGGTGAGACTGTTTGAGAAATGATAATGCAATGCAAATCCCAGTAAAAGTAACAGCTTCTGAGATAAAGTATACGGCCAATGGTTGAAAAGCACAATTTTTATATCCTTAAAACAAAATGATGATGGCAAAATGAAAAAATAAATACAGGGCAAATACATTATAGAGAATTAGTATATATGACTAAAATGTCCAACTGGAAACTGTCAAAACTGTAATCAATAAATTAGCCAATGACTTTAATCCTCAGAAAAACGCATCATTTTTAATGTCAACAGTAAGAATAAGCCAATTTAAGTGCAAAAAGAGCCCAATATAAGGTATTGGAATAAGCAACGTAATTAGCAGGCATTTCACACACATAATGCACACACCATGAGAGCCAAAATGTGTCATTCATTGTGTGACAAAGTGAAGTATGTAATATTCAATTTAAAGATTGAATTGAAGACCTAACCAACTGCTGATGTATGGTTGTTGATGAACAGGCATATTTGCTGAGGGTGGGGGTGGTTGACAACTTGGCATATGATGTGGTGTTAAGTGATGATTTTTCTTTTTTAACCTATCTTGTCAATGCACTGCCCAAAACTTGTGCAGTGGTAACCCGATCTCAGACTAAAGGTCTACAACCCTATCCTGATGCCCATGCAGACCTGTTTGATTCTGGGGGGATGATTAAAGAGTAAATTGGTTGCGCCTAGTGAACTGCGTAAGATGATTTTACATCTGGGTCATACTATACCCTGGTCTGGACATTTAGGTCAGCAGAAAACTTAGGAGTGAATTAGTCAACGATTCTACTTGCTTAAGGCTGATTTATGCTTCTGCGTCTGACCTACGCCGTAGTGATGGGAAGTTCGAATCATTTTACCGACTCGGACTTTTGAGTCTTGTTCAGCAAAATTAACGAATCTTTTTTCGAGTCATTTCGTTCATTTAGATAATTTTAGCAAAATGTAATTAAATGTTACGTGTTACTTCCCCAACACATCTGCTACTTATGCAAACGTTGATCCCACTACAAACAATACAAAACTACAATGCTATAAGATACAGAAAAGATTAATTAATTCTTTACATGGGTCTTCAGTTTATGATAGCCTAAGCTCAACTCACCTCTTGTCTGACAAGTCTTCGGGTTTAAGTCATTCGTTCATCACGTGACAGATCCACACGCTAAACCAATGCAGTCTGAGCCGCAAAGAGAATTGATTAGTTCGTTTCATGAGTCTTTCGGGTTTTTGAGTCGTTCCTTAATCACGTGACAGACCCATACGCTATTTCTGACATTTCTGTCACTATATTTTTGTACCTGTTTCTTGAGGATCTGTGGTGTATTATTTTATAAATAAATAAAGCCCTGTTATAAATAAAATATTGATTATATTTATCTTTTTGACTGTCTATCTGTTAATAAACACTAGGCTATATAATAATATAATAATCCAAGCCTACAATACAAAGTATTTATAGCCTAGTTTGTTCATTTTTACTCTAATTTTGAGTTTGCTGGTATAATAATTGCTTTTCCTAGGCAGACTTGATATATTGGTTTTATATATTAGCGTATGGGTCTGTCACGTGATTAAGGAACGACTCAAAACCCGAAAGACTCACGAAAAGAACTAATCAATTCTCTTTCCGGCTCAGACTGCATTGGTTTAGCGTATGGGTCTGTCACATGTTTAAGGAACGACTCAAAATCCGAAAGACTCATAAAAAGAACTAATCAATTCTCTTTCCGGCTCAGAATGCATTGTAGCGTATGGGTCTGTCACATGATTAAGGAACGACTCAAAATCCGAAAGACTCATGAAATGAACTAATCAATTGAATCAACAGGTGAACTACTACTAGCAGTACAGAACCTATAGAATATTGCGCATGTGTGACTGAACGAATCACCCCCCGAGATGACTCGTTCTTCCTGAGTCACATTAAAGATTCGTTCAAAATGCTTACATAAAGAAATGGCAGAGAAGCGGCAAATAGGTAATGACTTTTGTTGCAGTTTTACTGTATGTGTCCTCTGAAACAGAGAGTTTTTCATTCCTATTAGGAAGTTGAAAGCGCTCGCTCTTCTCCTATTGCTCCGCGCCAGTTTATTGACCCGAGGGAGTGGTTCTAGCAGACCAATCAGAGCGCTTGCGGTCCGTGTAGAATTGACGTGTTGTTACATTTTTGAAGAGGTGCACGTCAGGCTACGTCGTAGGCTACGCGTGGTACAAACAGCCTATGCCGTAGCTACGGCGTACAGTCGACGCAGAAGTATAAATCAGCCTTTAAATTGTATCAGGATGTAAAAGAATACTGTAAGATCTATTCTGAATGCCAGCTGGTAGCTCCTGTCCATAAGGCAGACAGAAGTTATCTGCAGCCTTTAACTATTCAGATAACCAATTTGCCTTGGTAATTTGCAGTTATACAACTAAATATCCTGAAGTGTACCCTTTGTGATCCATCCAGGTTAAACATATTGTGAAATGCTTAATTGGCTTAATTTCAGAAGGTACTCCAACCCTTGAGATCATTACTGATGAAGGAACTAATTTCATGGCTAATGTGATGAAGTCAAGTGGCAAGGTCCATATGTCATTACCCGAAAATGGAGTTCTGTAACATATGAGATTCTGTGTCCTGAAAGAAAACGTCCTAAACAGATCCTCCTTGTCAACCTGCCGAGGGAGTTTAAAGGCTGGAATACACTACACGACTTTTGCCTCGATTTTTACAGTTGCAGTTACAGATTTACAGTCTGAACAAGATGATGCTATTTGCCAAAAGTCAGAGCCAGTCTGCAGATTCACATAGTATATGATGGTCACAGACTCCGATTTTTTAGCTTCAGACTTTGATTCCATCCAGTCAGAGGATTTAAACCATGTTTGATATTTTGAGCCGATTTAAGAACACGTATCAGTGTATGATATGCTTTGCTAATATAATAAATACAGTACACAGTACAGTCATACGCTGCCCAGACAATGGAAATCAAGGGTGCAAAGTCACAAAGATCGAGAAAAAATGTCTCGACTGTACAAGATCGGGTAAAAAGGAAAAGCTTACCAATGTCCAGCTCACGGATCACAAGTTTGGCGCTTGATGATTGATCGTGTTGAGACACTACTATATATACCGCTTACAGCTGCTAGATGGAGCCGTGAGTTTGCGCATGACATGTATGATTGATTATATTACATTAAATGTAAACAATGACTGATAATGGATTATATTAAAGGTAACAACATGGATATAACTACACCATTTACCTCTAACTCCTGTTGTAATCCGTTGAGCGCATACTTGACTGTGTGTACCCACCCCTGTCCATCTCCAAACGCACTACTGCGGGTCATCTCATCTTCTGCATTTGTTTCACCCATCATGCATCTCCTGGCAACGAGGCGCATGTTTCTGTTTGTGTTCGGAACGATTTTAAAGTCTGGTAGTGTGTGATCCTCAGTCGTGTAGGGTATGACGCCCAGCTTTTCTCTGTAACCATTTACAAAGTCGGCAAGTGTATGATGCCTGCTGTTTAAAAATCCGTTCAGATTTTAAAAGTCGTGTAATGTATTCCAGCCTTAAGAAGAGAGTGCCTGAACCTAAAGATCAAGTGGTAATGATGGTGCAGGTAGTCATGGATGAAGAAGATGAATTAGAGATGTTACAAATTTGACCATCAGCGGAAGTTCCAGGCCTTAATACACACTTGAGTGACCACCAACAACATCTAGCAGAGGTAGTCAATTTTTTCCATCTCTCTTCCAGGAAAGACCGTTGTGTACCAAAGTTGTCACCCATAATACCATCTTGAAAGATACTGCTCCAATCCAACAGAAGCCTTTTTGAGTGCCTGAGTAGATGGTAGGGAAACTGAAGACTGAGATGATGTTGGAGATGGGAATAATAGATCTGTCCCAAAGTGAGTGGTCAAGTCCCATACTTCTGGTTCCTAAGAAAGACGGTGAACTGAGGTTCTGTACAGATTTTAGAAAACTGAATAGCGTTTCTTGCTTTGATTCCTACCCAATGCCTCATAGAGACAAAGTGGAAAGCTTGGTAAAGTACATTACATGAACACCCTAAATTTATGTAAAAGATACTGGCAAGTACCACTTGACCCCTCTTGTAATCCATACTGGCTTCTGTGCCCCCACAGGACTATATCAGTATACTGTAATGCCTTTTGGGTTACATGGAACACCAGCAACATTCCAGAGACTTATGGATAGTGTACTAGTCTACATATTTGGATGATGTGGTGATATATAGTGGAAAATGGCAGGAACATCTAGAACATCTTAGTGATGTTTAGAAAGCTGGACTCACTATTAATACCACTAAATGCTCGTGGGCACAAACAGAGCTTAAGTATTTGGGATATCTCATTGGCCATGGTCAGATTAAGCCACAAGTAGAGAAGCTTAAGTGTTTTCAAAACATTCCAAGGCCACAGACAAAAAACAACAACAAATAAGTGAGATCATTCCTTGGTTTAATTGGGTGGGATTGCCATTTTATTCCCCATTTTGCATCTCTGGCTACCATATTGACTGATCTAACTATAAAGAGTCCTTCTAAGTTTCACTGGACAGGGCAGTGTGAATGAGCTTTTAAGCACTTAAAGATTTATTATGTCAAGAGATAGTTTTGCAGAGTCTTGATTTCTCAAAGAATCCATGCAAAGAATATATTTTTCTTGTGCACCTGCATGCCTCTGATGTCAGACAGGGAGCGGTTTCGGCCCAAAGAGAGTCTGTTAGTGAGAGGCCAGTGCTGTTTTTGAGCAGAAAACTCTTTGAAAGAGAGAGAGCAGATATACTATGGTTGAAAAAGAACTCGTGAGTTTGAAATATTCTAGCTGACCCCCCAGAGTGAGATTTTTTTAGTTGACCATTACTTTAGAATGTTTCCCCCTATTGTTTCCATGGCAACGCGTCATGCTTGTCATGTCAGACACCGCAGCCACAATAACACTGTATGACAGATGTATCACTATTATTTAGGCCCCGTCCACACGGAGACGCGTTTCAGTGAAACCGCACAAATTTTTTATCGGATAGGCGTTTCGTCCACACGGATCCGGTGTTTTCGAACGGTGAAATCGCTATTTTTTTAAACCGGGTCCCAGAGTGGATAAATTTGAAAACGCCGTCTTTGCGTTATCGTGTGGACGGGGCAATCCGTATATTTTCTGAAACGATGATGTCATCACCCCACGTGTCGACCCTAGTCAGACGCGCTAACACCACAAAACAGCACCAACAACAGCAATAGCAGACTCTACATGCTTGTGTTCATGCTGCAGAAGCTACTGAGCCAAAATAAAGCGTTATTTCAACAACGCTGTTCTGTTCGTTCAAAACGCCGCCGGCGGGAGGGTCAAAGTAAATGACTAGTCGCGTCAACCAATCGGAATCCTCTCAAGCGAGGACCTCTACATTCCGATTGGTTGCCGCCGAACCGCGTCATAGCTCATTACCATGAAGTTGACTTGATTTCAACTCTCCTCGACGCTCTCACAGTCCTAGACGCTCCGCGCCGCTCTCGCCGGAGGCCCGGAGCTCGCCGCCAGCTCTCATTGAAAATGTATGACTTCCTATCACTTTGACGCTCTCGCTGCTGGCGGTGTGAACACAAAGTAAGCTTTGCTATAGTTTGTATTCAGCACGCAAGGTTTATGCGCATGCTCCAAGTCTCCTTCGCTGCTTTAAGTGCATTTCTGTGACTGAATTACAGCGCCACATAATGGTCTGGCATGTATACTACATCATTTTGAGCCGTTTCACTGGTTTCGTGTGGACGCAGATATTTCTTGATACGGCGCCGTGTGGACGGGATTTTTTTTTAGAACAAGGAAAAAAAAAGATCGGATTGGGGTAAGCTCCGTCTTCGTGTGGACGGGGCCTTAGTTTTTCCTTTTTTATTTAAAATATTCACAAACTTGCTTATCATGTCATCAAGTATCTGATATTCCGATTCTCAAATATGTGTGAGTGTGTTTTGTCTTTTTAAAACCTTTATAAACAATGATGTAGTTCACAGAGTCCTGTCAGTCGAATTTACAGCACGTGAATTCATCAGTTTCTCCCGAAATGCATGCAAGTAAGTGGCTGGTGAACTAGAAGAAAAATAGAGTAAACTTTATCGAGATCCCTCCGTGAGTACCAAGATGGCGCCGTGCATGTGGCAGCCTGTTGCAGCAGCTCTGAATGTTTTTAATGTTGTTAATGTTCTTAACTTTTTGTTTGTTTTGTGTTTCTTAAATTTACTTTATCAATGCCTGAGGACTACATTTGTGAGCAGTTTTAGATATGAGAGCATCAGGAAGCACTGGATTGTGATTGTTTTTATTTTGGCACTCATAATTGGATCTTCAGGTGCTAGCTTTAGAGCAGCTAATTCTGACTCCATAATTTACTCAAGAGAACAACTTTTGGATCTTCAGTACTCGACAAAGGTACTGATACCTGAAATGGAGATCCCGCTTGATTTAAGGAGGAGGCGAAGGGGATGTAGAGCTGGATTGAAAAGCCGACTAAAGAAAAAACGATACAAGCCATCGCTACCAGCCATCGTAATGGGAAATGTTCGATCACTTGGGAACAAGATGGAGGAGCTAACGGCACTTACAAGGTCTCAATGGGAATATCGTGAGTGCAGTTTTATGAGTTTTACAGAGACCTGGTTGAATGAGAGAACACCGGATACAGTTGTTACGCTGGATTCCTTTCATCTGGTACGTGCGGACAGGTGTGCTGTGGAGTCTGGTAAGAGCAAGGGTGGTGGATTGGCCCTGTTTCTTAATGAACATTGGTGCTGCCGAAAACACATTACAGTAAAAGAAAAATTGTGTAACAAGGACATTGAATTAATGGCTGTAGGAATGAGGCCTTACTATTTGCCAAGAGAATTTTCTTATGTGATCTCTATCACGGTGTATATCCCGCCCTCTGCAAATGTGAGACATGCAAGTGAGCATATAAATACTGTCACAGCCAGGATGCAGACAAAATATCCACAATCACTCATCATTATCTCTGGTGATTTTAATCAAGCTTCTTTACATAATACCCTCCCTATGTTTACACAATATGTGGACTGTGATACGAGAGATGGTAAAACTCTGGATTTGTTATACGCAAATGTGAAAAATGCTTATTGTTCTCTACCACTGCCTCCATTGGGACGATCAGACCATAATATTGTTTCTGTTAGATCTATGTATGTTCCGGCTGTGAGAAAGCATCCGCCAACAATAAGAACAGTTAAAGTGTGGTCTGAATCAGTTTATGAGGCATTAATGGACTGTTTTGAAACTACGGATTGGGAGGTTTTATGTAAATCGCATGATGAGGACATTGATAGCCTAACGGACTGTGTTACAGACTACATAAATTTTTGTGTTGAAAACACAGTACCCACCAAAAAGGTAAAATGTTACTCAAACAACAAACCATGGGTTACCCTGGAGATAAAGTCATTACTAAATGAAAAAAAGAGGGCGTTTTTAACTGGTGACAGAGAGGAACTGAAGCGAGTTCAGAAATTACTAAAAGTTAAAATTAAGGAGGGGAAGGAATGTTATAAGTCAAAAATGGAACAAAAACTCCAACAAAACAATGTGACAGAGGTATGGAGTGACCTAAACATGATGTCTGGACATGGGAATAGAGTACATGGATCTACTGCCTTTGGTGGACAGGCATGGACAGATGAAATTAATATATTTTTTAATAGATTTGATGGTATTGACCCAATATTTTCCTCAACGGATGGTCTGAGGGGGAGCTTTCGTTTAGACCTCTCCTTAGAGTTAAATTCACCACACTCTATCACCTGTGAGTCTGTTCCTGTGTTTACTATACCTATGGAACAAGTAAGAAGTGGTTTAAAGAGAATTAAAATGAGGAAATCTGTAGGCCCTGATGGTATAAGTCCTAGAGTTCTTAAAGTTTGTGCTGATCAGCTTTGTTGGGTGATACACTATATTTTTAATTTAAGTCTGCGTCTGGAAAGGATACCTGTGTTATGGAAGACATCATGTATTGTACCAGTTCCTAAGAAAACTAACCCTACTGAATTTGCACATTACAGGCCGATAGCCCTAACGGCCCAGTTGATGAAGGTGTTTGAGAGATTGGTTTTAAACTATATTAAGCAGTTACTATGTGCTTTTGATGATAAATTGCAATTTGCTTATAAAACTGCCATTGGTGTTGATGATGCAATTATCTATCTTTTAAACAGATCTTTAAGTCATTTAGAGACCTCTGGTAATGTTGTCAGAATTACATTTTTTGACTTCTCTAGTGCTTTCAACACTATTCAACCTGCTTTACTTAGGAATAAGTTAGAAAATGCCGGATTACACCACAGTATGGTCAGCTGGCTAACTGACTATCTCTTAAACAGACCACAGTATGTAAGGGAAAAAAACTGTGTGTCTCAAGTAGTTAAGTGTAGCACTGGTGTACCTCAGGGAACGGTTTTGGCACCATTTTTATTTACTTTCTATACATCTGATTTTCAATATAATTCCAAGAATTGCCATCTTCAAAAATTTTCTGATGATTCTGTAATTGTGGGTTGTATAAAAGATAATGATGAGAGTGAATACAGGGAACTTCTAAAGAACTTTGCAGATTGGTGTGAGATAAATTCTCTTAGGCTAAATGTTAGCAAGACCAAGGAAATTGTGGTTGACTTTGGCAGACATCCGTATCACGCTATGCCAGTGAATTTATACGAGTCAGATATTGAGATTGTCACATCATATAAGTACTTGGGTGTATATCTGAACAATAAGCTTGACTGGTCTGACAACACAACTCAAATCTATAAAAAAGGTCAGAGTCGTATTCATTTATTAAGGAGACTTAGATCCTTTGGTGTATGTCAAGCATTGTTGAAGACTTTCTATGCCTCTGTTGTGTCATCTGTGATCTTGTATGGCGTTACCTGCTGGGGAGGAGGACTTGTGGAGAGGGAGAAAAACAAACTTAATAAGCTAATTAAGAAAGCAGGTTCGGTTGTGGGGTGTGTGTTTCCCACTATAGATGACATAGCTCAGGTTAGAATGACTGACAAACTGATTAACATGATGAATCATGAATGCCATCCTCTTTATGATTTAGTTCATGCTTGCGAGAGTTCTTTTAGTTCAAGATTAATTCAACCTAGGTGTTATAAGGAACGTTACAGAAGGTCCTTTTTACCAACAGCCATTAGATTTTACAACCAGTGCTATACAAGATAATTGTTAGAAATCTGATTGTGTATTGATGTGGAATGTGTACTTTATATGCTCAAAACTAAACCAATGTGGTGCAGTGTATAATGTAGTTGCTCAGGTTATTGTGCACAATTTGTTGTAATTGTTTGTAATTTTATTTATTTATTTATTTTTTTTTTGTATTTCTATTCTATTTATTATTCTGTGTGTTGAGCTTGCTGTGGCATGTGAATTTCCCTTCGGGGATTAATAAAGTTAATCTAATCTAATCTAATCTAATCCCCCGGTTTCGCAGACAAGGCTTAAGCTAGTCCTAGACTAAAATGCACGTTTGAGCTGTTTCAACTGAAAGCAACTTTTGCACTGATATATTTTAAAATATGCCAGTGTTATTGTTTTGTCTCAAGACGCACACCAGTAATGTTTTTTTCTAGGGTATGTTTATAAAAGCTACTTAAATAGCCTAATTGAACTAAGGCCTAAGTCTAAGCCCTGTCTGTGAAACCGGGCCTTAATCTACTTAGGCCCATAATGTGTGTCTGATATGAATAAACGTCTACAGGAAAACAGGAAGCCTGCGTTTTAACTTAACACAGAACTACAGGACGTTTTTCATGAATGTGAAGTACACATTGTAGAACATAATCCTCTTAGAGCAGTCAAGACTGATTAATCATTGATTCAAACCTTTCAGCAGCTGTCAGGGATGAGTAGAGCGCAGTCTAGATGCAGGGTTCGTACGGCCATGAAAAACCTGGAAAAGTCATGGAATTTTAAAATGGCAATTTCCAGGCCTGGAAAATCCAGGCCTTTTGTTTTGGAAAAATTAATTAACCCACAAAGTTTTGGAAAAGTCATGGAAATTTGTTTCACAATGTCCGTATATTCGAATATAGTTGATAATATTAGTTAAATTACAATAGTTAAGGTTCGCACGATCCGTCACGTGACGTTCTCTGCACGGGGTAACGCAGTTTCAGCTAATAGTATTGTGTAGCAATGCCAGGGAAATGCAGATTTAAAAATGTATGGCTTCATGATGAAAAGTATGAGGGGTGGCTGGAGAAAGATCAGGACCCGGGACGTGCTAAATGTACACTGTGTCGTAAAATGTTTGACATTTCTAACATGGGAGAGGCAGCGCTGTCTAGCCACGTTAAAGGTGCAAAGCACCAGTCTGCAGCTGCGTGCTCACCTGCTTCCAACCCAATCGCTGGCTTTTTCACCCGTGAGACTGACGTGACACCCGCTCCTAGCTGCGGTGCTTCCCTCTCATCCACTGTAAAACAAGGGACCATTTTGAGTGCTGTATCCAGAAACGAAACCCTAACTGCAGAGGTACTGTGCAGGACAGTGTTGCTGGACACATTTTTTAGTTTAACATTGTTGCTTCCCCTTGATTTATGTTAATTATCTAGTTCTCAGGGTTTGATGTATTATGTTATGAAACTTTGTTAGGGGCCGTTCACACAGAACGCGTTTTTCTATTCCAATGCGCTACTTTCCCATTGTTTTTCTATGTAAACACGCGCTTGATGGACGTGCATGACCGTCACGCTCGCGTCTCGAGTCTTTTGCAGCGCCTCACATGAGCGCCGCGTTTTTAAGATGATGCCGTGTCAAGTTAAAAGAATTTCAACTTTTACACGCAGCGCTGCTCAACAATGTCAGTTCCAAAGCAGTGGACCAATCAGAAGAACTTGGAGGGGGGGCAAGCGTTGCGAGTTGGCATGACAACTGTATATAATGGCAATATGGTGGAGGAGGCGCTCATTATTATCTTATTTTCTTTTTTTCCATGTCAAAACTAGTATCTGTAAATTCTACAGTTTGCCTATTTCTATTATTTCCGTTATTGTCGTTATTGCATCAAGCCTCAAAGGCGCGTCTCAAGACTCTCGCGTTCTATGCTGCGCTTTTTTTTAAAACCACTCCTAAGGCCGTGTGTCCACCAGAGCATTTTTAGCCAGCTGAAAACGCTAGGCGCTCTGCTTAAAACGCGTTTTTAGACACAAAGACGCGTTCTTGTCATTTATTTGTGAATTTATTGGTGAACTAACCTTTAAAGGACAGTATATTCCAACAATGCTATAAAAGGGGAATCAAATGTATTCTTCACTTGTTCTTCACCCTAAAACAGCTGCAAGATAAATTTAACATCAAAGTACAGCATTTCTTCAGTTATTTACAAATTAGACACTTTATACTAATCAGGATCCCTGGTTCTTCCTAGCTTGTCAAAATCTCCAATGGTTGATTTATTATCTCAATAAAATAATTTAAAAGTTTGCTTCATTGCGATTTCATTTTTTTAACTTTAGTTAGTGTGTAATGTTGCTGCTTGAGCATAAACAGTATCTGCAAAGTTACAGCGCTGAAAGTTCAATGCAAACGGAGATATTGTCTTTTAAAGTTATGGCATTTTAATGCCTACAAAGACGACCGGTTTGGACTACAACGGGTTGGTGACATCATAAACCCTCAAAACACGCCCCCGGGAACACACAACAAAGTGGGCGAGGCCATGTGGCCCGGCATGTGGAAGCGGAAGAGTTGTGTACACCGGACGCGAGCGGCGCGGCGCAGCGCAGGGCGACCCGTCAAAAGAAAATAAAACCCATTATGATCTGTGATATTTTCTACACTGGATGCAGAACTGAAGAAGCTTCCAGAATCTACATGAGTTCAATGCTGGATTTGCACAAAGGCTTTTACTGAAAGATGAAGCAGTTCCCACTTTAAAAGCAGAAGCTGCTGTTTATTGGCTTCAAACTGTAAGTACGTTTTATGGTTTGTACATGTCATTTAAACCTATAGTTCTGTTGCTATTTTTTGGTTGCATCAAGGACATATACAAAGAGCAACTCGTTTTTGCTTCGCTAGCCAGTTAGCTAAATTCGATTGCATACTTCTCCAACAAACACCAAAAAACATCTATGTTCATAGACAAACAGTTGTCCATGCTATAAATTAAACACTACCTTTACAGAAATGCAACCTTCAGTTATGTATTCGGCTACAGTAAAGCTTTAATCAGGATAAAAATGTATATTGAAAGCTAACAAACAGCAGTGACAAAATATCTAAACACTTTGACACAAATACTAAATGAAATGCTTACCATTCATAAACTAGTGATGTCCAGTTTGCGAACGAATCGTTCTTTTGAACCGGTTCTTTTTAGTGAAACGGTCGAACCAGTTCACCAAATCGGACTGAATCGTTCAAAACAGTTCTCCAGCACTAATCCACAAATGACTAAGTTACTCACTTTTTGATGTGCCTGACACTCCAGACTCGAAATAAATCAACATCCCAGAGTTATTCAGTCAACGGTTTTCAGATCATCAGTACACAACCGAGAACTGCTTCTTTCGGACATGCCAGATTTAAGAACCAATGAGCTGATGATACTGTGCATGCGTGATTCAGCGTGTGATCTGAAGTTACCGAACAGTAATGACTGTCAGAGCACCGGTTAACTAGGACAACTGATGCTAGAGGACTCGAATGAGGGGCCAATCTGGCAAAACATAAGTTTATTTAAAGTCCGCGTGAACCGGAAGTTGCAACCGACTTTGTTTGTGATTTCAGTGATGTGACGTGTTTCCGAGAGAAACGGAATAATAAATGAGAAACAGTGGGCGTGTTTTCTTTTTATTTTTTTTATTGGGACCTGATTGGATCTAGAAAAGTAGGCGTTTCATTCAGAAATGGAGGCAGATCTGAACGCAAGTTTACAGTCGATTGTTGAGGATTACTCGCCGCCTGATACACCACCAGCAGTCCCCTTCAATCCAGAAATTAGTTTGGAGCAGGAGGAGGAGGAGGATGGAGAACACACAGAGGATCATTTTGTCCCGGGAATCAGGCCCTATATGTTTGAGCCGTTACATGCAGACGGTCCCAACAGTCACCTGGACGTGGCGGCTCAGGAGCAAGTTCACCCTCGAGAGCATCTTGATGTGTCACAATGGTAAGACTAATTTTAATTATAAAACTATTGTCATTACTGGAATTTGTCCATTAATCGCCGTTTCACCGTGTTTTCATAAGGTTTTGAATCTATTCAATAAATTGTCTACTGTCTAAATCTATAATTGACAGATAACGCAACTTACCCTAATTAACCAGCAACTTTTATTTATCATGTTAAACTGTACTATGCTTCTCATTCAGGTGCTCCTGTGGCTACTGTCAGCACATGGACACTGGTCCTGAAAGACTGTGTTGTAGGGAGGTTAGGCAGGTTTGTGACAGAAGTGCAGAGAATGGGTATCATGTTATTAGCCAGCCTATAAATGACACAACAGCAGAGTAGGAGAGAAGATAGCACTCTATGACTGCAAATAAACTTAACATTTGCTAGACAGTGCCTATGTGTTATTACATTAACAATTACACTATAGAATAAATTACTAATACTACAGGGTAAAATACTAAAACTACTTAAATGTTACAATTAATTTTTTTTTTTATATATATACAGGTTGTGGACAAATGTGCAGAAGCAGAACTGCAACCTGGATGCATGACTCAACACCCAGGTTTTGAAGCCGTCTGGTTGAACCCATGGGTTCTTCAACTTGAATATGCATCCATGGTTCAGTATTATGGTGACTACGACCAAGATGTTTTTACTATTGGGTATGCTCAATTTAGACTTGGGCACAGGGCCTAAAACTTTTTGCCACACCTGCCAACGGCCGGTGACTTAAGAAAATTTACCGGCCAGAACTATTTTTTACCAGCTGTGAAACAAAAACAGGCAGTAATGACATTAATATTTTAGACACTAGTGAAAATTTACAATCCTCTATTCCAATTTCAATACTGCAGCTAAAACTACTAGCTTAATAATATCATTTTAATAGCAAGTAAATGGTCAGTAATAAAATATGAACAAATAATCAAATTGCAAGCAAAAGCAAAAATAAATGCAATGCACCAAAGGTACAAATTAAATGAGCAGTGCTTTTCAGGCAGGTCTAACAGTAGTTTTCAGGTACACAAATTAGAATCTAATCAAATAAATAACACTGCATAGTCTTCATATACCTTTTAAAGTTTAAGAGCACTGAGTGGTTTTTTTTTCATTTGTTTGGTTAACATTAAAAATGCAGACAGCACAGCAACAGGATTATTAGGACGCTGTCACTTTAAGAGCCAATGCACACATGGATCATGCATTTTCTTTTTCTAATGAAGACATAATGACTATGTTTACTAGGATATTTGCCGGGACGGACATTTTTTTTTTTTTTTTGGACAGTTTATGTGTGAATTTGTCCATTCAAGCACAGGAGGGCATTAAAGACAGCTCAATCAACTTAATATTTGCACGCTGTCTGAGACGCGGCTTTCAGGCCACGTGCTTTTCAGATGTTGAACTTCCCACACAGCGCGTGAATATTGAATTCCCTGACACGTGTTCTAGAGCTTGATTATTCACAGTGGACAGGCTTAACCCTCTGGAGTCTGAGGCTGATTTGGGCCCTGGAGAAGTTTTGACATGCCCTGACATTTATGCTTTTTTCAGTTGTTCATAAACATATTAATGGAAAAGGTATCATTACACTGTATTCAGCACAAACTAGGCTACAATAATATGTGAGGAACACGTATGTACATGTTTGTATTTTTGAAGGAATAATGTTTATGCGTGGTTATTGAAAAAACAAAAAACTTAAGTCGCTGAAATGAGGCAAAAATTTTTTTATTAAATCTGTGTTCACAATACTTCTGGTATTGGAGGTTGTAGACTAGAGTTTTTGCTTCAAAATGATGTAAAAAATTATCCTACCTAATCCTTCACATAAAACAATATGTTGATTTAAATTTTGTAAGACACTTTAAGAAACACAGTATGCGTGGAGGCGTGAATCATCATGAATAATGGGTCATTTACACCTGAGAAGACAAAAGAATCGCATAATAATGACCTGAAATGACTTGCATAATAATGAGCTCTTTCAGTCAGGTAGGCTGTGAAAAAACCCTCTGTGATCATGTGGTGTATATCAAACATACAGAAAAAGCAGCAATACTGTGAAATATTATTACAATTTAAAATAATGGTTTTCTATTATATACTTATAACATAATACAATGTATTTCTGTGATACAAAGCGTCTGAACATTCATGTAACCTCTATGGCATTTCATATAGGCTTTTAGCTTAAAAGCATGCACATTTGGAGCAATATTGATGGATTCTCATATGTTTGTCAATTTTCTATACAGAGGAGTAATATTTATTCAAAATTTATTGTCATTACTATGAGTGCTGGATACTGTGTTTTCAATTCATACTTGCAGCCGGAGGGCGCTATGTACACATTTAGTTCACAAATGCCTCCTAAAGAAGAATAGGCCATGTGACAATCCAGGAACTAATGGAGCCTTCCAGAGATCGCTATAATCATGGCTACAACATGCAGATAAACACTTCTCAAGACAAATACATGATTGAGACGATGCATACAAGTATTGACTCAGAATTTGCGTCTGAATAGCGCTCACTTCGTGGGCGTGGCCACATTAGCGGATAATGAGCTGAATCACGTCGTTTCTCTTTTCATTCAGATTACATAAACAGAGTTTTTGTTTTCGATTTGACTTACATGATTTAAAACCTGACATTTCAACATGTTTTTAGACACGTTGAAATGTCAGAATTAGTATTCACTAAGTTATAGTTCATTTTCTGAGAACTATCAGATTGAACTTCGTTCAGAGGGAGACGACAGATCACGCATCATGTTAGTTTTCTTTATTTTACAAAAAGCACAACATTGTGTTTTTACTCTGAGTGTACACAAATAAAAGAAGATATTCTATAGTTTCAATTGATATATTAATTATGTCTCTATGACAAAAAATGACGGAGTATTTTAAGTCTGTTTTGATGCAATGTGAAAAAAATCCTGCAAAACGCGCATGCACGTTTCCTGACTCCAGAGTGTTAAACTTTTGTGATGATGTAGCACTGACCAACTATACAGAGCATTGTTCATGTTCATGTTCTCACAACACTGCATTGTCAGAATTCATAAAATTGTTACTGGCCATCTGGAGACTGACAGTTTCATATACTCGCCAACACCGATCTTTATGTGCACTTGGCGAGTGTTCATTTTAGGCCCTGCTTGGGCACATTTGCAGGACAAACTGTAAGTTAATTTAAAATCCAACTCGCCTCAGCACAGTAGCAAACCCAACTGCCGTAAAACACGAGGAAGTACTTCTGTCGGCTACACAGGTCTGTGTATGGTGGTGGCATCACTTACTGATCCAGAATCAGTGATCCTTAGCAGTTGTATTTCCGTTTTAAGCTTCAGAAATGCTTGGGAAATGTAGCTTGTGTGGAAGCTACAGCATTACTTGGTCAACAAAAGAGCTTTTGCTACTGATAAGCTATTTGATAGGGATAGTAATTGATTTTTGATTTCATTAGATAGAAAAGAAACAGGGCCGTACGCAGGGTTTCATTCCATTTACCAAGATCACAAAACATAGTTTGCTAGGGGGGTTGGGGGATTTAGGTTTCCTTCGTGTACATATGTACATAACTGTGGTGTACACAGTTCTGAGGCAGCTTTAATTGCATGTTTGGTAATATTATGACTTCATTTACAACAGAATAACGACGGTGCATGCCCGTAGTTTCTTTTGCGCTTTAGTTAAGAATAATAAAGTAATATGCAGTGCATGCCGCCGCACGTACCCTGACAACATCTCATCTGACCGCAGTTCACTGTTGTTCAACTGAAGGTCCCCCGTCCTCGCCGCGCTCGTTTGACTTGCGACTGAAGCGAGTTGGAATGCAGGTCTGAAAAGTGTCCTGTTTGTTGTGGTCGTAAAGAGACATTTCTTTATAAACACAGCGTTTTACTTGTCAATGTTTTAAAAAATATTTTTATTTTTGGTATTTTATATGCTCTGTTTGTGGTGTGTGGAGTAGCATCACCCGGGGGATATTTTATAAATAATTCAGCAGAGGCAGGGATACATAGACCAGATCCCCCCCCCTTTTATAGCCTAATAATAACAAATAATAATAATAATAATAAATAATTAATAATTCCATTTCTACGACTAATTAATTTCCTCGTCCCTCCTTAATTTAAAATAGTAATCTGTTTACATGTCTGTAATTTCAGTAAAATAAGATAATTTATTAGTTGCTGGAACAAATTATTAATTCGTGGCCATGATCTATCTTACCCTGCGAAAATATAAGGTGAGACGGTAATGATTTGGGGAAAAGGAATACCTCACGAAATAATGGATAGGGATAAGTGTCTTTGACTGTGACCCATTAACACAGTCTGTTATATATTGTACAATGCGATATACATGTGCTAATACTGTCAAATAAACACAAGGTTTACAAAACACAGCCAGTTATGTCTAATTAAAGGGTTAGTTCACCCAAAAATGAAAATTCTGTCATTTATTACTCACCCTCATGATTCATTGTGCTCCGATGCTTCCTGAAGCAGTGTTTTGAAACCGGCCATCACTAAATAAGTCGTTATTTTGTTTTTTTGCCACACCAAAAATATTCTCGTGGCTTTATAATATTAATATTGAACCACTGTACTCACATGAACTGATTTAAATATGTTTTTAGTACATTAATGGATCTTGAGAGAGGAAATGTCATTGTTCCCTATGCAGGCCTCACTGAGCCATCAGATTTCATCAAAAATATCTTAATTTGTGTTCTGAAGATTAATGAAGGTCTTACAGGTGTGGAACGGCATGAGGGTGAGCAATAAATGACAGAATTTTTATTTTTGGGTGAACTCACCCTTTAAGTGACTGACGCACTCTGAAAATTGAACAGACAAATGCTGAATTAGAGACGGTAAAAGTGAGTGTGTCCAATATCATTGGTCTTAAAAAGTGGGTGGGTCTTGTCCCACCCACATACAATGGTTCCGATGCCCATGCTTGCAGCAACGCTACTGCCCAACACTGCCAAAGATGTATTTTACTTAATTGGATTAAAGAAAAACCACAATCATCAATTCACCAAAGGTTTTAAGAGATTTATGGTATACTTCTATTTGAAAGAATTGGCGCATCACTTTAAGGGAATGTCGATACTTTTTGATCCATCTGGGCTCAATTTTTGCCATCTTACCAGACTCAACTAAAGAAACTTTAGAGTTTGGTCAGACAGACATAACTTGGAAAATGCTGTTGTCATGCATGTACACTATCCTGGGCGTGGGTATGTATCTATTGTTTATTTATAGGTAAGTAAGTCACATTGGATCTAAATTATAAGCACTTTAAAATACAATCGGACAGAAGACTTCTCCGCGGTCTGTTCTGGCTCAGACTTAATCAGTGCCCCAGGAGGCAGACTTTGTTTTATAAAAATATAAGTCAAATTACATATTACAGTTAGTAACTCTAGCAGTACAAATATTCTACAAATACTCTATACATGTATTAAGTAAAGTATAAAAATTTAAAAGTTCCTCAAGGCAATATCAGCAGAGGTTCTGGTGCCGGAGAAGCTCTTCAAATGGTCCCAAAGCAGCAACTAATGTCTCGGTCGTCGTCTCAGACATTTATTCAAGTGACCTCCCCAAATGAGGTCATCCAGACTGGAAACGCCCTTTATATAGTCTTTATATAGCCTCTCTCTTTTACCTCTTGTTCTTTTCCTCCAAACTCCACTGCTGCCTTCTGCGTCTTGTCTTGCAACTGGCCTATCATCTCTTGGTAAGGCATTTTCTTATATTTTTTTCCAATCTTATTAGTGCTCTTTCTAATACATGCTTCTTCCTCTCTACTCTATTTTCTTAATAAACCACATTTCTAATAAATGAAACGTCTTGTCTTTTTTATAATAAACTACATTCTCAATAAAACAACAGTAAAACAAGTGTGGTGTCTTACTTAATAAACCACTTTCTCAATGATACAAGTGTGGTTTCTCTTTTCTTAATAAAGCATATTCTTTACAAAATATGTTATACAACACATTGGTCTTTGACCTTGATTTCAACTCTGTACAGCCGCTTCTGCACACACATACTGTATAACTCGCCAATGCTCTCCAGCCTAAAGGCAAATTCACACCGCACAGACAAACGCCAACAAACAAGTTGGCCGCTGGATTCAGAATTTTATGAAAAATAACTAATGTTCACACTGCCACAACAGACACCAACAAACACTAATTGAACATGTTCAATCAGGTGAAAACAAACCACAACCAACACCAACAGATGCCGCCAGGGGTAACACACTGATCAGACAAAACCCAACAAATGTGTTTGCTGGCATTTGTCTGTGCGGTGTGAATTGGCCTTAACACTCACAGTACCACTGGGTCAATTCTATAAGACATTATATGAATGTTATATTCATTGTATTATAAATACAATACCTATGTAACAGTAACATAATTGCCCATATGAGGCATTCATATAAGGATCCAGCCTTGAACTAACTTGGGACACAGAAACACTGATACTTACAGTCAAATGGGTTATCAGCTGACGTCATACCTACAGGTTCTGATTAACAGTACAGATCTTTCTAGCAACGTAAGAAACTTTGGTGAGGGTGAATAATACCTTAATAACACATTCTGGATGGACTCTTCTCATCTAGGCCCCTGTTGAATTCACCTGGAGACTATTCCTTTGGCATGGTCACATGCCTCTGAAAACAATTCGATGAAACAGGCGATATTTTCACTAGAACAAAACATGAAAACTACATCCACACAGAGCACAGATATAAACTTGTACTCGTGAATCGGTTATTGTTTAACATATTGTGATAAGGTACAAAGGACGAAGAGGAAAGTGTTTGACAAGTGATAACCCAGTGTTCAGAGAATTGGCTATGCAAATCCCAGTAAAAGTAACAGCTTCTGAGACAAAGTATACAGCCATAAAATGCAGCCTCACACCAATGAAGATGCTATCTTTTGCTCTCACCTCTCCCAATGTTTTAGGGTGTGTAGACATTAAAATTCTGCACAAATTACTTGATTTACTTAACTATGAATGATGAATGTGAACAAACAAAGTACTTGAAAAATATATTTGCTGTTGCATTTACTCAAACAGTAGTTCCCAGCATGCTATGCCTGTGACTTAATGGGGTGAATAAAAAATAAAGTATTGTTTTATTTCTGGTTTCACAGACAATGCTTAAGCTAGTCCTAGACTAAAATGCATGTTTGAGCAGTTTTAACTGCAAAACAAAGAATCCCGCACACTATCAATAGTTGCGAAATATATAAAAATATTTCATTAGCAACGTTTTGGTCTCATGACCTTCATCAGGCATCAACATACTATTCAAACTCCATTACATTTAAAATGATAACATGACCAATCACAGTGAAAAATCATCAATTTACAATCAAGCTAAATGACTGAGTACCTCATTAACACCACATCACATAGTTAATTCCACAATTATACATTGTCAATGGGAAAAACTGTTCACATTAAATAATGCTTCATCATTCATACCTATAGGTGATAAAGTCTGAAGGGTAAAGATCCAAAACAGCGTTAGGTGGCACACTCACGTTTTCAATACCACCAAAACTTAAGGAGGAAACATCGTGATTCGAAGACAAAAAATGGGCCGCAACTGGATAATTGACATCTTTTCTTCTGATAGAACTCTAATACTCACAAATTTTTTGTTTTAGTTGACGAAGTTTTTCCCGACATAACCCAAACCACAAGGACACAAATAGACAACGTGTGTAGAGACACAGGTCATCAATCCGTGTATCATTCGTTCTTTTCATATTCAATTAAGAAATCATATTCGGAAAATCGAACTTGTTATTTCCTTATTAGTTTACAAATACAATATTTAAAAAACAAATTTTGTACAAAGTTTTTTTGTATTTTCGATTACATGCTCAAATTGAAAATGGGAAATACGAAAAACGCCTCCACCACGAATCTGATTTTGATATTTAGTTATCCAATTTGGCATGACCCGGATGTAGCTGTGAAACGGGGTTGCCGAGTCTGCATAACAATACCCTCCCAATACCCTATATGCACGGGTTACTTCCTGGTTGTCGTTAAGCCAGCTCGAGCACTTCCGGTGAACTGTTAGCTGTTCATTCTGTAGTCGTTGTACATCGACACAAAACCATCTATGGTTGACTTTTAATGTTGTATTCATATTTTAATGCAGTTATCACATTTACCTAATTTGCCAATAAACCAGTTTTATTGATTGCAATAAAGACGAAGCTATTGGGACTGTTTAAAAATGCCTTGTCTGTAATTAGACACGCACACACATTATTTCTCCAGCACTTCAAATGTTATTTTTAATGTGATGACCAAACATTATTTGTTCATCCTTCTGAGATTGTCCCCATTGTAAAAAATGTAGGAAATTTAACATTTGATAAAAAAAACACTTATCTAAAAATAAAAAAGACAGTACTTAGCACTTTAACCAGCAGGTGGCGGCAAAGTAGCATTTATTTGCGCACATATCAGCCATTTCCTCTAAACGTTTTTCACTTCGTTTTTGACTAAATATTAAACATTATAAAATAACTAGGTTTAAAATACATTTTGTCAATGTGAAGTATGAAATACTCACAAAATCTTATGAAAAACAATAACTTTTATTGTGAATTACACAGAAAGCGAGCACCGGGCTCTCCCTTTGTAATCACAGCAGCTGTCAGTCAGTGCAGCGCAAGATCAATGATTTCAGCACACTTGTGAAAACACACATTTATTCAATTAATCTAACTAAAGTGCACAATAAATATTTAATTTTTGAAGCTTTTTTTCCACATAAAAGTGTGAAAACTAATGGTCGAATTGAATTTAGCCGAGGAGGAACATTGAGGTACGTCTTTTTTTTTTTTTTTTTTTTATGCTGTCTTACGTTTGAATAACTAAATTAATGCTATGCCACACTATTTAAGTGACTATATTCTGATTATAAACTAAGTATTACACTACTGATGCTCAACACACCAGCAAATGACATCTCACCGGAAGTTTTCGAGCTGGCTTATATTAATGCGGAAGTTCTAAAGAACGCTCCGTGCATATAGTCCATTGCTGATCAATCTAGCCACAAAATGGCCATCATTATTCCAACTGAATTCCAGAGGTGTTCCCCTTCTAAAAAAAATAAATAAAAAAACGTAATAACTTTTCGGGGAGTAAAATTAGCATTTTTGGGTGGTAAATATTCCGTTCCACATCCAGGGAGGGAAGGAGGAATATTCAAGTGGGAAACCATATACCTGGCAACACTGATGAAAGAGCGCACGCGACCAGAGCCGGATTAAATAAATGGACTACACTAGGCCGGCTGCATTTTTTGGGCCCCCCTCCATCGATGTTATTTATGAATTGAAATCTGAAACTTACCAAAGTTACTAATAAAAGTTAATTCACATTTTACATAGCCTTGTCTTTGGTTACAAATTGGTTGTGTTGTATATTAAACAGTCTATCAGACTATTTTTTGATATTCATTATTTATACGTCATTACACGGCTCTATTAAATGCTATTAAATTATCCTCTTCCATTGGGAGTGACATTGTTAAGGCAGTAGTACCAGTAAATAACCAATAGGTGTCAGTAAACTATGTATCATTTAATCAACACATTTAATTAAGATTTTCTGCAAAATGCAATAGCTTACAACATTTAGAAATGTTGTAATTAAGAACAAGAAGGCAAACATGACCCCTTCACATTCATTAAGACCATTTACAAACTGTCTAACAATAAATAATAATAAATATAAGGATGGAGGATTTAAACTATGGAAAACTAAAGGTATTCAGACTATTAAAGACTTGTATATGGATGGAATACTTCTTACATTTCAAGAATTGTGTGATAAACACCAGATTCCCTCAAAACATTTTTTTTTTTTTAATATTCACAGCTTAAAAGTTTTATGTCTTCCAGGTCTACAGATATTATGTACATTCCCAAACTGTCATTAATTGAGGAAATAATTGAAAAAAGAGGTGAAAAGGGCCAATTGTCAAAATATTATAATTTAATAATGTCTAACTCTAAAGAGTCTGCTGTAGACAAATGAAACGCATGGAGGAAAGACATTCAAGAAGAAATAGGGGAATTTGAATGGACTGAAGCATGTTTAAAGGCGCAAAAACAAATCATAAACACACGGCTTAAATTATTACAGTATAAATGGTTGACAAGGGTTTATATAACACCTGAAAAACTCAATCATATGTCTAGCAATATTCCTGATATACAAAATGCCAAAATTATAAAGGAAATCTAATTCACTGTCTATGGGAATGTTCTGATATACAGAAGATCTGGAAGGATGTCATAAACTGTTTGTCAGAACGGTTTAATCTTAAAATACCACATTGTGCCAAACTTTGTGTACTGGGAATATATCCTACAGTTTTCCCACAAACAAAGAAACACACTAGACTATTGGACTTTGGATTGTTACATGCCAGAAGAGCCATTGCTATGAACTGGAAGAGCATGGAAGCACCTTCTATAAAACAATGGATAAAAGAACTTGATCCATACTATTCTCATGTTCATGCAAGCGATTAGCACAGTTTTTCCAGTCATTAAATCCAGTGACAAATTGATTGTCTCTTATACTGAACAACTTGCAGCAGTAACAGAATACAGTGCCAGTAGACGGTGAGTACACTAACCATTTTCTTGACAGGGTTTCTCCATTTAGCTTTTTTCTAAAGAAATGTTCCTTGGTTAAGCTTCGGTTAATGTCTCCATATTTCCTCTGTGATGCAGAGAAATCTCCAATATTTTGACAGGGATGGTTTAGTGCAAAGTACTCACGCATCCTGTCATCAATTTGGTCCCACTTTGCAGGATCAGATGGGTAGCTTGTTAATACCCTTTCTTTCTTTTTTTTTCTTTTTACGTTTTGCCGCACCCGAAAGCATCTTGAATGTTAGCCTACTCAAAACACACCTGCCTGCTAGCTTTGTTGTCCCGCTCTAACATCTGACCGCCGCTGACGTCTCCTCGGACTTAACTGGCTGGCGCCGCCGCCTCTATATAAATACAGTCATGGGCTGGCGTTAATGTGACGTAATGTAACAGTCTATGGTTAAGATAAACATCGTCACTATTTTTAGTTAATTAATAAATATTGAAATAAATTGTAGATAGGACATTTGTACATTTTATTTTATTTTTATTATTATTATTATTATTATTATTTTTGTCCCTCTGTCTGGGCCCCATCCCGCCAATCGGGCCCTAGGCACGTGCCTAGTTTGCCTTTGCGTTAATCCGGCTCTGCACGCGACCATCACTGTCTGACAATCGATCACAATGGAAAGTTTTGTGTTCTTTAGAGGGAACAAGCGAATCACTTTAAAAGAAAATGACCTTACAACTGACAAGATCGGCAGGATCTTTCAGGTAAAGTTACTGTAGATTCAACTACAAATGCCAATTCACACTGCACCGACCAAGACACTTCGCCTGGTTTCGTCGGATCAGTGTTTTGGCTCTATTGGCGTTGGTTTAGGTAATTTGTTGATTGTAGACCGTGGTCGGAGTCTGTTGGTGTAGGGTGAATTGGCCTTTATGTGGCAAATTGTTCGTGAGAAAATCGAATGTATATAATTGAATTGAATCCATGTGCTAGGTCTTAAAGCGACATCAGGCTAATATACCTCTCTATGTATATTAAAAAAATTCACTATGCTCTTTACAAAACTTTTGTTCAGAATACACCATTTTGATGTTCTGTCAGAAGGGAGGCCCACTGTCTTTGAAAACAAATGGACGCCATCTGTTAAATTACACCATAAATTCAAGTGACCTGATAAATATCCTGAACTTGTTTATGTTGAAAATAAATATCTTAAAGGTCCATGGCCCCAGTTTGTACATCACTGATGACAACATCCTGAGCCTGATGGCCACTTCAGTCTTCTTGACCTCACAGTAAGGGGTCATTATGAGGTGCACGGTGAGAGCATCAGCGTGGAGTGTTCACCTAATACACCTGTAACGCCCAACCCTACTCGCTTTTCTTTCCACCGGCCAGTCAGTGCAGCAGCAGGTTCTGCAACTGGTTCCTCTGCAGTTCCAAGAGCAACTATGCCAAAAACTTTCCAAAGGTAACCAAATTAAACAATTCCTCTTTGTAAAAACTTGAAACAACTAAATATGTTACACCTAGTACATAATTTAAGCATCACAGTATAATAGTATATAAAACAATTGAAGACTTTACATGCTTTCAGTGCATTAGTTACTTTGCCATCCAGTCACACAAGTTAATTGCCAAAAATATAAAAATGCTGCATGCATGTAAACATTCTGTAAGGAACCCATCGCTGGAGACGGAGTTGAATCCATAATGCAGAGATTGTTTATTGACAAAAACAAACTTAGAATGAATAATACAAGACGGCAGGCAAAAGACGTAGTCAAAGTCCAGGCAAGGTTCAAAAACACAGCAAGGCAAGCAGGCAACAGGCCAAATCCAAAACAGTAGACAAAAGGGTAAATCCAAAAACAGGCTAAATGGTCAAGACACATGGAATAGACGGAGATAAGAATAAAGGCTTGGTAAGGCAGAGTTAACATGCAATACGTCGCAAGGTACTCAGAGAAGCACATGGCTTATAAGGCTACAAACAGGAAGTAAGAATACAAACAGGAAGAACCGCTAAAACTCAGGTGACGGCTCCCTCTGCTGGAGGGATGAACTGTGCATGGGCTGAACTGTTACAGATATACCCCTGGTTTCATAGACAAGGCTTAAGTCTAGTCCCAGACTAAAATGTTTGTTTGAGATGTTTTGAAAGCAACTTGCACTAAGATATCTTAAAATGTTTCAGTGCCTTTGTTTTGTCTCAAGATGCTCAGCAGTAATGTTTTTTTTTTTTTGTTTTTGTTTTTTTTTATACGGAACATTTATAAAAGCTACTTAAATGCCCTAATTGAACTAAGACCTAATCCTGGCTTAATATAAGCCCTGTCTGTGAAACCAGGCCATAATGTACAGGAAGAGGATTCTAATATCAAATGTGCAAAAATGCTTTTGTTTTTATAATTATTTAGGAATATTTTCATTGCTGAACTTCATGATGACAAGTTGGAGACCAACAAAACGTTAACGGTGCGTTTTTCTGAGTTTGAGTCTTCTGTTTCGGGTATTCTGAGTAAAGTTAAAGAGGCCCTTGGACAAGAAGACTCACTGATCCTGACTGATGGGCAAGGAAAGGAAATCCTGGATTCTGAAGGAACCAGAGGTATAATTAACATTTTGTATTTCTTATTATAGCAGCATTTTCACTGCCTCAAGAACACAACATATAAATACAGCATACTTTGTTTTAAATGCTTCATAATCATGTTAGAAATTATTCCAAATCTTTTGTTTTATAAATTATTTACTATACAGGATCAGCATACTGGAAAAAGGAGGAGACTGAGGTACAGAAACTGCTGCATTACATTATTAATTAAATTCATTACAATTTCAATCACATTTGTATGGATTGTCAACTAAATTTGCTAGATATTCAGTATTTTCTTAAAAGTATATTTGAGAATTCAGGTACTAGTGCAGATGCACAGCATCACTTGGGCTCAGTTGGGGCCACTAAATTCAGATGGGTTGATGGACTGGGACCTTAATTACTCTGTTTATTACAACAATTACTTTTGCTTAACATGTTATTTAAAGTCACAGGTTAATACATAGGATTACAGTTAGACTGCATGAAGCCCTTGAGACTTTAATAGGTATATAATGATCAAAGTATAGTTAAAATGATTGTATCTGCTTACTTTCACTGTGAATACACTATCTGTTGAAAACAAATGTAATCATTTTTGCCTTGTATGATTTAAATGTTTTCCAGTCGAAGAGAAGATACTGGCCTCCAAGAGGTTGTGGACACTATTGAAGAGGTTGTGGCAGCAGCCCAGGGACTGCAAGCAGTGTCCACAACGATGAAAGAGCTACTGGAATTTGCCAATTCCAATCGGAGGACGACAGTATCCCTTACAGATGCAGAAACCACAGCTGTCAGAGATGCTTTTGCGTGTATAATCTGCAAAGGTTTGTATAATTTTATATTTTATTCTTCAAAATAATATTTTAAAATGTTATTAAATTGTGTAAAATCATCAAGCAGTGACTGAACCTACCATTTTATGGAATAAGAAAAAAATATATAATTTGTTTGTGCTAATCTAAACTTTATGAATACAACTGATTTACCACTTTCCACAAAGACAACAGTGTTCCACAAATGTATCGAATAGTTCTCAAATACTGTAACTATAGTATTTAAAACTGTTTTCTGAATCAAATTTCCAGGTCCAATGAACGAGCCCATGGTTTCATCATGCTGCCAAAGCCTTATTGGCTGCAGGATTTGCATTGAGGAATGGCAAACAAATTCTCCCTCCTGCCCAAAATGCCGTGCTGGTGATTCTGGCAACAACATACAAAGACTCATGGGCCTATCTGATGCATTGGCTGTACTCAGAAACATATTCTTGGATTAATACTATGTACTAGTATTATCAAACGTTGCACAATTGCATTTTACTGTTGTTCTTACTGTTGTTCCTTCATCTCAAGATATGCAGTTCTAGTGCACAGTTAGATGTGCATCATTCCATTTGGTTATTTCATTTTGTTTTGCATCCAATCTGTGTATTGTATTATCCAATACAATTTTACACAACTGTTTTTTTGTTGCAAAATACAAACTGAAGCAAAATGTTTAATGTATTTATGTCTTTGTATTGAAGAGTTTGAACAAGAAATTTTAAATACAACAGAGTTCTTGGCAAAAAATAGACTTGTCTGTTTATTCAACTGAGATTTGGGCATGGTGGCAGCTAAATACATGCCAGTGATGGAGTACTCGAGTCCTGGACTCGGACTCGAGTCCGACTCGAGTCACTATTCTTTGGACTCGAGTCCGACTCGAGTCACTATTCTTTGGACTCGAGTCCGACTCAAGACTCCATTCTCTGGACTCGTGACTCGACTTGGACTCACGGACTGATGACTCGTACTTGGACTCGGATTCGAGGATATATAAAATCGGACTTAAGCATTCATCACGTTGTTTTTGACTAAATATGTTCTAAAAAAATTATATAATTATATAATTATATAATAACACTCACTGACGTCACTCACTTTACGCTCGTGCATGATTCGCGGGCTAAATGTGCAAATTTGGAAAACGCAGAAAGATGTGCCCCGGATCATGAAATTCGCCTACACGAATTTTGCATCTAATGCTGGAAAGAGCAGCGCTAAATGTTGTGTGTATAATCGCACAATTGAGGAAAAGACTGGGACAACTTCAAACTTTAACAGACACCTGTCACGGATGCACCCAGAAAAGTAAGTAAAATGCTTTCCATTGGCTAACGTTAGCTTTTAAAAAAAACTACTATTGACTAATGCATATATGATAATAAACAGAAGAAGCTAGGGTTGGGCGATGTTTGACAATTTGGCATCAGACGTCGACGATGTCTAATGTCTGGTTCAGATTACACAATTTTTTTGTCTGTTGATAACTTACTAGTCACTGTGTCAGATCAGATTTCATGATTTTTTTTGTCTGTTGCGATAGTCACTGTGTCAGATTACACAATTTTTTGGTCTGTTGCAATGGTCACTGTTTCAGATGGATGACGCAATTTTGACTCCTAAAATCCTGTGGTGTCGTGGACAAGAAACATGTCAGACTAACGTTACACGTTGCTTTCTGACCAGTCGCGTGCCGTCACACACACACACACACACACATTCACTTGAACACATACAAACGCACTCACGCTAAATCACTCAGTCACTCACTCACAAACGCTCTCTCTTGAGGGTTATATTAGCTGTGTGAACTTTGTAAATGCGCTGTAATATAGTCGATAGCTCGTGTGGCAGGGAGCATGCGATTTAAAGGGGTGGCGCTGAAAAAAATCAGTGTATAGTTAATGATGCCCCAAAATAGGCAGTTAAAAAAATTTATTTAAAAAAATCTATGGGGTATTTTGAGCTGAAACTCACAGGAGACACCTTAGACTTATATTACATTTTGTGAAAAAGCATTCTTGGGCACCTTTAAGCTAAGCCCGGTCTGTGAAACCGGTCAACTATGTCCCTCCCAGGAACGGCTTAATGCATTGGCAATGCTTTCGATTCAAAAGCGTTTAACACATGAGATCCACAAGTTCAACAAAGCAGTCATTGAAAAATTTGCTAATATTATGCAAAGGTGGGTTGAATTCTTATACAAAAAATAAATCACCATCAAAAAATTGAAAGCATAAATCAACTAGTTTAAATGTGCTCTTGTAAATAGCCTGTAAATATATATGAATATGCCTATATTATTCAATTGCCAAAAACAAAAGAAAAGAAAAAAGATTAAAAAAAGCCTGTAAATAGTTAGTTTATTTTGTTAAATTACCCAGTTCCCCATCCGTTAATGGTTAGGCTACTGTGAGCAAAGTGACATGTCTGACCCAATGAAGTCACTCCCCTTTCTCTTGCTCCAAATTAAAGGTCACTACATAGTACACTCTCAGAAATACAGTACAATGAGGGTACAATTAACTACTTTAAGGTACAAATTTCACAAATGTGCCAGCAAAGGAACAAACATGTATCCAGCTGAGTACCAAAAAGTACCTTTCCAAAGAAAAGGGGTACACAATGAAATATGCATGGTGAAAGGTACATATACAGTATGTACCCTTTGAAAAGGTACATTGTCATATAAAGTAATAGTTAAGGTACAACATTCACAAATGTACCATTAAAGGTCCTATCGTGTTCCCATGGGGTACTTAGAAGTACCTTTTGGGTACACATCCTGTAGGGTACAAAAAAGTACCTTATTCAAGTCAAAGGGTACACTTCCTGTGGGGTACTAAGAAGTGCTTTTCAAGTTACAGGGTACACAATCATCTGGGGTAGCAGCTACTTATGCGTGCCTTTTCTAAGACTGATAGAGCCTTTGTCATAATTTGTAAATGTATGCTGAATAATCCTCTGTGATAAGTGCATAATTATTATCACTATCAGTTTTCGTAAGTATTTTCATTTGTTTCTGCTAAGGGATTATTTACAGATTTATACTCGATTTTTATAATTATTATCATTATTGTTTGCATTTAAATAATTGTTGCATATATTTTGGGTTCTATAATAAGCACTATTGGTTCAAATTAATTCAATATATATTATTATAGTTAAGATGGATGTGTGTGCTTGGTTGTGCTGGCGTGGGCGCGGCATTGCGTGCATTTAGAGAAGGAGTTCTCGCGATACGTTTCATTCAAGATAAAGCAACGCTGATGATCGCATCACTTAAACTTGTCAATTAATATCATCCTTTACAGGTAACGAATGTATAAAATGCACACCATCATTGTTTTAGATCTTCATAAGAAGGACTGTTAACTGTATTGTTTCCTATTCGAGACTGTTGAGTCTGTAAACTGTTTATAGTGTTAATGATCTGTGCTGCGCACATTGTTAGCAAATGTGGTGTGATTAGCGCGCGCGTGCCGCGAGTTATGCAGAGATGAAATGCGGAGATAAAGTACCGAGTATAGTGTTATTCTGCATGTTTTATGTTTTCCTTTATTCATTAATTCTGTGTTATGAGTTTATTTCGTGCTGTTTCACTGATAGTATGTATGTGACGCCATGAGTATGTAGTCGAGTGAACTTGGATGTACATCAATGGCATGAATGGAATTTGAGTGTTTACATGAACAGCATGTAAACAAACGAATCGTCAACGGCGAAATAAAAGCCTCTAATGTACGAGACCGGTCTGAGAGACCTCCAGCTCACAGCGGGGTCTCTGAGCAGGACTGGCCGAGCGCCTACTGGCTGTCGCCTCACTTCATGGAGCTTCTCAACTCCGAAAACTTTGAAGCAAATTGTCAATTCGGCATCAGTTTTCACAAGACTGCCTATATTCGAAATCTAAACAGTTCTTTTCTCGCCTTAAAGGTTCTCGTAAGTGAATTTAGTGATGAATAAGATGGCAAAAATTGTCCTGTTGTTGGTCTGTCTAATATTATGACTGGCTGTTTTTTCGCGCCGTTATTCGTGTTCTAGGTCAGTGGTCACGCCTCTTTCTTTCACTTGGCACGGCAGTCGCTGGAGCCTGCAGGACGCTTGACAGCTCAACAATGGCCCTGCCAACTCCTCAGATGAGCTGATCCAAACATTGATAAAAGGTGGTTTAACTATGACAGAAGTTGAAGCACAGAAATTCAGAGATGAGTAATACTGTCGTTAGCTAACTTAAAGTTACATTTAAGTGAGACTTGCGGCCCGCTGATTAAAGTTGGCTGCACGTTAGCTACAGTTAGATCGAACTAACATTATATCAGGACTTATTTTTAAGTTACCACTAACGTTCGTTACATGTAGCTAATTGTAAAGAAAAAAGCATAACGTTAGCTGACCTTAGCTAACGTTTGCCAGCTAGCTTAGAGTTGGCTACAGCTATCGTTAGCTAGCTCGAGTTCCTCAAAAAGCCAACGTACTCAACTGAAAAGTTCAGTTAAAGTTAAGTTGATGCCCAAATAGTGCTGCAGCTATGCAGATAATCAATTATATAAGTGTTTAGTGTACGGGTATTGTATACTTATAAGTTGAAGATGTTGGATGATGTTCGATTCCATTTGTGCACGTGGAACACAGTTTAACGTTAGAAGATGGCGGCTATGTTGTGTACGTTATAATAGACTAGTTGCACGTGGCCGCCATTTTGGATTTCGGATCAGCGAGTGTGCTGTTATACACTTACGGTTTCGCATTACGCCCGGTGCAGGGAGCCGGAGAAAGCCGAAATGTATCTTTTATGGTTGTTTATAGAATCAATTATCACTTAAGATCCATATTACTATCACACGAGCGAATGGCAATTAAATGCACGGATGCATAGTCAGATTAATGAATGAAATACAACTGTTCACGAACAGAAGATTGTATTTGACTCATGCTGCATACACATACGCAATGACAATTATGCCTACTGTAAATATAGAGTTACAACTACGATTAGAGTTGTTTGCATAAAATGCACCGTGAACATTCACATGTTTGCCCTGTGATAGCCTACAAGTTATCTCCATAAATACTATTTTCTCAATTCTGCATGCATTTTTACTTCCATCAATTGCTCGAACAATATTATCATCACATATTTTACATTTACATTTTTTACTGTAGGTACCACAAACAATTTAATATAGGTAAGTTTGTGTATATTTTACACGTAGTACAATACTGTATGTGCTGCTTATAAACACCAGACAGATTATTATTTATGAAACAGATCTTTACTCATCTCACTTGCACAAAATAAATGCAGTAATAGAAAGCATATTCTTTTAAATCATTGATTGTGGGAAAACAAAACATTGCTTTCTTTTGCTCTCATTCTTTTCTATTTATCAAGGACATTTTTGCCACTTTATAGGTACAATGGCATCGTAGCTGGGGTGGTACCCCTAACGAGAACAAATTGGTACCATCTAATGGGGTACATTTTTGTACCAGTGGATTAAGGTACAAATGTATTGCTAAGGTACCAAACTGTCTCTCAAAAGGTACAGTATAAAAGGGTACAACTCTGTACCTATGGTAAGGGTACCATTGCTGTACCTCGGGGGTACCACCCCAGCGATGAAGCAAAGGTACATATTTGTACCTAAAAGGCACAAACTGTAGGGGTACTTCTTTGTACCCATTAATATGGTACAAGTTTGTTTCCCTTGGGGGTACTGCCCCTGCGACGAGCATTTGTACCTTTTTTTTGTCTTTTCTGTACCTTTATTTCTGAGAGTGTACATAGTACTACAAAAAAGATTTTTTAAATACAAAATTGTCTGGCTTTTAGCAATGATTATTTTTATTATTATATTTATTTTTTATGATTATTATACCCCTAATCTATTCCACAAGCAATGTTTGTTTAACAATTATTAAACAATTAGTTTAAATGAACATGAATACAGATAATGCGTAATATAAATAAGATTTGGAATTGCATACCCATATATTAACTATATAAACTAACTTTACAAATTTCACTTGCACTTATATAGCAAGATTTTTTTTTTATTGTTGTGTAAATGCATTTATGTACTTCATATTCTTCGTAGTCTTTGGCAAAAGAGAGAAAACTTGCTGATTCTCTGACGAGAACTGCAATTTCTCTACTCTATAAAAAACTTAGTTTTGTTGTGTTGGCCCAGCAAAAATCCATAAAAAAGTTTAATACACTTATTCTCCCTAAACCATTTTTTCCCCCCATAAACTTAAAAAGAGTTTCTTTTTAAGAGTCTCCTCGTAGACTTGTTTCTCATTGTCTATTGTGACAGTACTGACGTAATCATAGTCTTGGATCATACTGATTTAAAATCCTAAATATCAAACATGTTTGATATGATTGGGATGGCCCCGATTTGTGTAAGAGCAGATCAGGAGGTGCAAGATTCGATCTGTGAATGCCTCACATTACCAGATAATCTGTGCTGAACATTGGAACTGATTGAGGTCCTTGACAAGATTTTTTCTCTGATTCTTAGGAGGGGAAAATCAGGGATAAAATCGGCCTTGAACTCCTGTAGTGTGAGCCCGGCTTAAGGGAACTTAGCTGTGACACAGGATGCCAGGGCTGGAAGAGCTTCAATCTTAAAATGGGCAATCACAGAAAAAAATTACACAATGCTAGATGTAGTGAGCTTGACAATAATAGAGATGATGGAATCAACTTTCTTCCAGACAATCGTGCTGGTTTGGATGATGCTGCATTGGAGCATGAAAGGGAACAGCTTGAGCTTGAAGTCAAGAAAAGGAACATGGACATGATGATACTGAACACCAAAATGGAAACTACATTCCCTCTCAGGAGAAATGAAATAGTCAATAAGCAGCATTTGGTCTCTGTCATCAAAGAAAGATGGCCAGGCCTCTTTTTGGAGGAGCAAGTAGGTTGCATTTTGTCTGTACCTTATTTTGTCCTGATTGTTAATAGATTTTAATGGTCACAGATTTTTTCCCCCTTCCATCCTCAGGTAAGCCGCTATTGTTGTTTGCATCGCAGTGCATTCTGTGCAGTGACCTCAAAATGTTTGCACCGATCTTGGCTCCGTTACCTTGATCATACTGTGTCACAACAATGTCATCTGTTCAGCCTTTTCATTTTAGACCGAGAGCAAAATTAGTGAGGATTAAAAACATCGAAGAGGTTCATTAGGAATTAAATCAAAACGAAGACTATTGGAGAGATGGGGAGATGGATGGAGTCTCTGTGGCTCTAAATTGAAACTACTCAAGCATAGGGCTGCACGATTCTTGCTAAAATGTGAATCACGATTTTTCTCCATGAAAATGAGATCACAAGATCCTAACGAGCTGCGACGCCGCGACACGTGATGATAAAAGGTATCTTTTCCATGTTAATCAGAGTTTGGTCCTAACTAGCTGCGATGGTCACACAATGATTCGATTTTAGAAATGGTTTCTATTTTGCTGGAATAACAGCACAAAGTATGGCAATAATAAGCTCAGGTAATATTTATGTGCTTTATTTACAGTTTTTTTTTATTGCTTTGGTGCAATTTTCACAAGCAATTGGTAAATTTTCTAAACTCGTAGTAGTGTTAATATCACAACGTATCAAAAGGGCACTTTTTTCAAACATCTCAGCATGTTTTCAATTGTGTTAGTACAATACACAAAATCACAAAGTTTCTTTTTCACTACACAAAATAAGTGGTTCAATCTATATAAAATGTGTCAATCGCAGTAACTGCAGTAATTTATCTATTCGTTCAGTTTAATACATTTGTCTATTATTTAATCCAACTGAACATAATGATTAATTAATGAATCAAGTGCAATACAAGTGTATTTTCTAATTGTGGCATCTGTAGCCTGTGTAATTTTTTCAGCATCAAGGGTGATTTGAAACATATATCTTTCATTGTTTGCTACTGAATGAATAAACACTTGATTCGTAGGCTTCGTAAATCTAAAAATGGAAATGCAGACCTCTGAGCCGATAAAAACAGGTTGAGCCTCAGGCAAAATAATTCTGACAATGGGGTAAGAAAATTAATCTTATTTCAAACCGGAAAAAAAAAAAAAAAAGAAAAAAAAAAAGATTATTTTTGCTTTTTTAAAGGAAAAACTCACTTAATTTTGACTTATTTTTTTCTGAAAACAAGACCATAATATTTACTTGTCTAAAAAATGCTTCTTGATTTAATTTTTTTTTTACATATCTGACTGGAAACAACAAAATCTAACTAAGAAAAGCATTTTTTGCAGTGTGAGTTCACTGTTCATCACTGATGATTTCTTGTTATCACTTACATGTGTGGAGCAGGTGTTTTGAGTTTGTGTTGCTCATAGCATTCATCTGGGAACTCAATGTGCATCAGATTTGTAAGGTACATCATTTATAAACCTACACCAATACAGGAGAATACGTTTCTAAATATGCAAACCGTTTATTGTGATACCAAAATAAAAGTTTAAATATTATATATTTATATTTTGATGTCCTTGTATTCTTGTTCAAGAAAAAAAATACAGTGGCTCTAGCATTTCTATCATAAAGAAGTAACCAAATATTAAAGATTAATTAAACATTTGAATTAAATGTCATTTGGCCAATATTAAGCAAGAATTTGATCAGTTGTAAAGTTTAACAACACAAGGCCTTTGTTATAATACATTATGTATTTTAACAGTGTTCTTCTATAAAATCATATTATGCTATATTTGAACCAAATATTAAATATGTATTTTTAAAGGCTTATGTCTATTATTATAACCACCACAAATAACAATTACTCAATTATTCTTCAAAATAATCAGATTTCTCGATTATTAAATAATGATTAGTGACAGCCCAACAGAAAATACAGGGTAAAAATAATCATACATGATAATAACATTAAGTGTTATAAAAAGATATGATGCATACAGGATAGAAAAAGATTGATGATTAGTCTAATTAATAATCTCACATTAGTTTAAACGGTAAATAGCTTGATTTGTTATTTCAGCGGGCATGTGTGGTTTACGCGCATGCGCATGAAGTTGCTTACAACTCGAATACCTCAAAACGAGCATTTTGACATATAAACTGCACCGAGATATAAATAAATAACATAAATAAGTAAGCATAAAGGTAATAAGTACAGCGCAGTATCGTTATAAAGACTGAAAATCTTTCATTGGCCAAAACAAACTAATGCACGTTATAACCGAAAATATAATGGACAGCGGTCACGCGTATCACACACACGATCGCTGCAAAGATCAGATTCAATCCACTTACTCTGAATTGACGAACAACACCCATAAAATATATAAAAACACATGACAGATTAGCGTCCATGTCAGACTCAACTCTCTGAGGATCGATCACGTGCTCTTTGATTAGAATCTTTCGAAAACAAACACTTTAAGCGCGCGTGACGTCGATGATTCTGTGGCGTCACAGGGCTATATATTTGGAGCTCCGCGCCTGTGGCCGCAGTTCAGTCAGTCGAGCTCGTGTGTTTATCGTCCGTCAGTTCAGTGAGAATCCGATCAGTGCAGAGACTTTCTCGTGAGGAAACACTGGAAATCTGTGCAGACGATTGTGAGACTTTACAGAGCTTCATGGCGAGAACTAGCGAACTCTCTCGTACTGTAGCAGCGATGGAGAACCGCGAGACAGGTGAATAAGTTTGAATTTTCTATATATAATTTTCACACGTAAGGTTTCAAACACAAGAGATATATAGTAATACATGGCCAAAATAAATTTTATACGTTTAATGACCCTATAGCCTCAATAAAAACATTAAATTATGTTACATTGGGAATAAATAAACTTATTTAATTTATTTAATTGACAATTTAATTAGCTTAGATCGGAATGTAGGTTATTTTACTATGAAAAAATGCATAATAAACAATACTAGTGTATAAACAGCTATGAATAATTCCCAATAATTATGTTTCATTGCGTTAGTACAAATTAAATAATTAAAATGTGGAGCAAATACAAAAGTTTTACACTCTTCAAGCACAACATCACTTTTGGACAATAATGTATGCTTCAGTGGCGGCTACTGGTCTGTCAGAGAGGGGATGCTCATTTTCGGCCTACATCATAAAATTGTCTATTTATTTAAAAGTAAATTCTGCCCTACGTTCCTTTTCAAGAAAATGGTCTGTGACCCTGTCGTACCAACTAGGAGTCTTTTCAAGTGACTTGACCAGTGTCCTCTCAATGGCCAGCAGTACATTTTATTTGTCACAGCACTTCCAGTCAGCCAGCTAACTTTGTCATACCAGGAGAGCTGAAAAGACCTGTTATTTTTCCCTATCTTTTGCACTAAATCAATCTTAGGTGTTGATCTGCCCTGCTGTTTAATTCTAAGTTTTTCCTCGTAAGGAACACTTTCAAATGGCTTCGCCAAAATCAGGTCGACAATATTAGCACCGTCTGCCATCGTGCGCAGTTTAGCCTAGCCTAGCCTACTAATGTTATATGAATGAATGAATGAACTAAAAAAAAAAAAATTAAACTCTGTAAAACTGAAACAAGGAATGTGGTGTATAATTGTGTGAAATGTATGATGAAAATCAAGCAATTTCGCCAAGCAAATATCAAAGAAATAGGTTGCAGCAGTTTTTATTTCGACTGAACTTGAGAAATCCGCGATGGGACTGAGCGCGAATAGCTTCAGTGATTCCTTATAGTACAGAATCGCTGTCAGTCAAAAGGAGATGCAGTCTTTCGACAGACCCTCCAATCATCACGCAGAAGCTCGGCGTCCGGGCCAGCCCACTCCCCATTCACCCCCAGAGACGCTGAGCGTCCGTGGGCGGGACATAATCGCAGCGTTTATCCAATGACCGTCTAGTTTCGAAGCGCTGAAAAAAACCGTTCAAAGCAGCCCCATTGAAGTCAATGGACGCTGGGCTTCAATAGGGAAATGCACTGTGACGCTGCGGGAATGTATGAGAAGGAAATCGAGTCAGCCGACCTGCTATATGTAACTGATTCTGAACGAACTCGTCTTTGAGATGAACGTTTTCTAACGCATTTTTAGTCAATAAAATGTTAATACAATAGTACATATTTGACCATTAATTTTGTGACATTATAAGGGAAGCCGAGCTTGCAGTCCCTTGCAGTCTTAAAGAAATCGCCACTGGTATGCTTATATATATATAATTACATATTAAATATGTACAGTATATTTTCTGCATTTAATTAGATTTTTAATTCTATTAAGTTTTATGTTTAATGTAAAATGTTTAATTAATGAATTACATTTAAAGAAAGTTGATGTAGTAACTAGAAATCCTTTTTTATTTTTTCCCCCCCAGAAAAACAGCCCAAAAGCTTGAAGAGTCGCTTCTTTTCATTTTTCAAGCTGGATGTGAAACGTCGAGGCAGTAAAGGAGCCGATCTACAGCCTCCGTTGGACACAGATTCAGCTGATCTACAGCCGGGCCCGTCCCACCTGGAGTCAACGACTCAACAGGATCACGCTGATCCACGGCCGGGCCCGTCCGGCATCAGGCAGGGAATCTGTGTCCCAAATCCAGAAGGTGGGTCTAGTGTCATTTTATATCTGTCCTGTTTTTTCACACCGTGTCAGATGACTCTGTTAAGTGTATTTGTTGATTCCTAGTTTTGGAGTCGTGAAAATGTTTATTCTCCAGATCTAGCCTCAGTATTTGACTTAGAATATCTGGTGGCAATTTATAACTCTTGTTTCCATTTTTGTGCTTTTAGAAAAGAAGAAAGACGGCAGTACGCTCATCAAAAGAGCGTGGCGTACTGTAAAACATGCAGCAGGGCGTCTCGTAAAGCGCAACAGCGCGGCTCCACCTCCTCCACAGCCCGACACAGATTCAGCCCATCATCAGCTGGATCCATCTGTTCCTGAGCAAAAGGAATCGCTGGATCTGACTGATCTTGAGCTGGATCCGTCCTTCTTTGAGCCACCGGATTTTCTGGATCTGACTGATCTTCCGTCATTTCCAGAATCTCCAGGTGCTGCGACGAAGGGAAGCGAAGATCCATCCTGGTTAAGAACCATCTCTTGCCCGGGACCATCTCCCCGTGAGTATTTGACCTTATTTTGTTCCTCCACTGATTGTTTCAGTGTGTCTAAATCTTCCTCTGATGTTCTCAATAGTATGCTGATGAATCTTGATCTAATGAGTATTATTTTCCTTATTTTCCTGATTCTCTGTTTAAAGAAGTATGACTGTTAAGAAACTCTTATGATTATTAAGAGACTCCAGGTCATGAAACTCATATATTAACATGTTTTTTGGGACATTTTCACAGTTCCACTGTCTGAACTTTATGACGTGGAAGAGGATATTGGACGAGGATACTTTGGCACTGTGCGCAAAGGAATCCGGAGATCCGATGGCCAGCAGGTAAATCACTCTTATGTTCACCAACAGATAGATCAGTGCCTTCATCTAGTGCACTTCAAAAATAACTTATTCTTTTTCTTTTGCAGGTCGCCATCAAATTTATAAGGAAGCTTACATCAGGCCGGTTTGCTGACAGGTTTATCACAGTGGTAAGTTGGCAGTGCACATAATGCATACATTTAAATACAAATAATATATCTTAAATATTAGTGAAAGTCAGCTAATGGTTTGTCGACCTCCTTTCTCCAGCCTGGAGTTTCCGAACCTCTATTTGCAGAAGTGGCTTTAAACCTGCTGCTGAATCGGCCTCCGTTAAGCCCCTATATTGTGCACATGCTGGACTGGTTCGAGGAGGAAGATCAATACATCCTCATCCTGGAGTATTCTGAGCCCTGCCTAGACCTGTACGGATTCATCCTCCAGGAAAAGCTGAGTGAATCACAGGCACGAAGCTTGATGTACCAAGCAGTGCTCGCAGCCAAGCACTGTCTTGACGGAGGTGTCTTCCACCGTGACATCAAGCTAGACAACTACGTGATCAACACGGTGACAAACCGGGTCCAACTGATAGACTTTGGCTGCGGTGAAGTCGCCGAAAGTGGCATTAAGGGGCAGTTCATCGGTGAGTCGTTTTTTTGTGTTACCATTGTGATTAGCTCCAATACTAGCTAAGAATAGATTTGTGAAGATAGAGATTTGTACTGAACATCTCTTTCTTTTTAATGAACAGGATTTGCCTGCCCTCCTGAATATTTTGCGGACTTTGAATATGCGGCCGAGCCAACCACCATCTGGTCTCTGGGGATTATGATGCACAGAACGGTGTGCAGCTGTAACCCCCTGAGAAAGGAAGATGGCCGCCTGAGTTTTGACTCCAGAGTCTCCGCAGGTCAGAGACCAGTTAACTACCAATAACACTGAGTATTAGTATTAAGTATCAACGTTAGTTTGTGGACGTACAGAACATACCTGACTAACCGTCACTCTTGTGACACCTTACAGAATTTCAGGAGTTGATCACATGGTGCCTGGCTCTTAATCAATCTGAGAGAGCGACCATGGAGGACATCCTGCAGCACCAATGGTTTCGGCAGGAACGAATGTCCGGAACCATTTAGGAGTCAGGTAGTATGACATCAGAGGTAAGGCAGATGATGACAGAAATTTTCCAAGCAGTGATGTCATGTGCTTCAACTTTTCCTCACATTTATCCATTCAGCAGATTCTCCAAGTCAGCCGGAGTGAGGAAAGAGCAGAGAGTCAGGGTCCTTCAGCTTAGTTTAAGGGCCCTGACACACCAAGGAGACGCTCGGACAAAGTTGGGTCGCCGTTGAGCGTTTGCATCATCTGCACTAGTCAAACCTCATCGGGTGCGTTTTTGCCGATTGAGCATGTTGAATCGGTACGGCACCAAAGGTGAGAGAGAACTCTGATTGGATGTTGAGTTTAGTCAATGAGTTAAATGAGCCCATGAGCCTAAAAGGGAAAGTGATGAAGGCTAGCAAAGAATTCAAGACGCCGCAGACAGTTTGCAAATTGTAGGCAAGCGCTGCTTTGCTCATGTTTTTTTTTCTTACTAGATCTCACAGTAATGTTATGAAGTTTACAGTGGATTCAAACACTTTTCTCGCAGCGCTGTGTAGTAACGGTGTCACGTGATCAAGATTGGTCCAAACTGCGCTGCCAAATACTGGTCCGTTGTTGGTTAGTTGATAAACGGTCCACACTGCGAAGCTTAAAGGCGTAGCGGGGTTTCGTTTGTCGTTTTGCGTTTCTTATGTGCAATATAAAGGGATGGGGGGCACCACTGCGAAAATGTAGTTGCTCCGGCAGGAAAAAGGTCGTAAAATGTGATCATGTAGTCGCAGTCTGGAGCCTTTTATAAATAGGAGCAGCAAATTTAGTGCCCCCAGAAAATTTACTTGATGCAAAAATGAGCATAAGATGAATTTGACAAAACAAGAACACTAAAGTAAGCTTATCCTGCGAGATCACAATGACTGCTCCTGCCAGCTCCACAAACTGCTCCTTATATTTATATTTATTTAAATTATTGGGTGGGTGGGAGGGTAAATTTACTTAAATAATAATTACATAAATTAATTACATAAATAATAAATAATTACATTTTTAATATGAGTTACTTGTCAGTTATTATAAACTTTTCTTTTGGTTGACACACCCACAAAAGGGGGCATTTCATATCGCTTTTATATAAATAATTACTAAAAAAAGCTGGCAAAATGAGGTTTTGCCAGATTTAGCTCCCTTTTGTGTCCTAAAAATGGTTAAATGGGTATAAGCACAAACACATAGTGTTACTTATCAATCTATAAGGACATTTCACAGACCTTGTGATTTAATATACAGGATAGTTTTAAAGATTTAACCTAAGATTTAACTTCTAATAGTAAACTTACAGCATTTAAACATGGTTCAGTGAAAGAATCGACTCATGAGAATGATTAATTATTTCTCCCATAATGAAAATAACAGCAAGACTTATTGCATTGTCATTTAGTTCTCATGTAAACGTTTGGCTTATGAACCGAGTCATTACTAGGGGTGGGTTTCGATTTAACAGTGCCTGTCAGTTTTTGTTTTATATATGTAAGATAAGATACAATAAGAATAAAGAAACAAAGTACAAACAAATGGTCACATTAATGCAGTAAATATACAACAAAACAAAGATAAATTAATAAAAAAAAACAGTGCTTTAAAGTAACACTCCACTATTTTTGAAAATAGGCTCATTTTCCAACTCCCCTAGAGTTAAACAGTTGAGTTTTACCATTTTTGTTTTACCAACAGTTGAGACATACCAGTCTGGCGGTACCACTTTTAGTATAGCTTCGCATATTTCATTGAATCTGATGAGACCAATAGCATCTCGCTCAAAAATTACCAAAGAGTTTCAATATTTTTCCTATTGGAAAATGAGCCTATATTCAAAAAAGTGGAGTGTTCCTTTAATTTCAGCAAGGTTGGCTTATAAAAGTAATTAAAGTAATCAAATAACACTGTAGATTTCACTGTATAAATTAATAGAGGTTTAATGATTATTAAAGCAAAAGTTATTCAAGCCTGTCATTTTGATATATTTTTGTGTGTAGTTTAGACGCACACATGAAGCCTAAAGTATAATTTGCTTGTCTTCTTGCGGTCCGTTTTAGAGTGCACAAACAGAGAGCCGCCTTGAAGTTGGAAACAGCGTCTCTTGTGCAAATTATTGTGCTTTTAAATGCTCTTTCTAATATCAAACACGTCCCGCAATTATCATCAATTCTGATGTTAAATTTGGGCTTTTAGGGAGGAACGAACACACAAAATGAAATGAAGGAAATAGGGTTGTGCCGATGGACGATATCATCATCCATCGTGATGGCTGACCGACAACATGATGTAGAGACACCATCGTGATGCCACGTAACATTCCGCTGTGAGTCTTGTTAGAGTTGACATCATAGTATGGGTTAGTAAAATAATGAAATTATAGCTTGTAAAAAGAAAAAAAAAAAATTATGTAAAGAGATATTACAATAAAAGTGCTTAAAAGTGCACAACTCTTCTTAAGTGGAAGAAAGCTACCTTTTCCCCGTACATGCAACCTATTGGAAAGCCCGGATGAGTCATTAGTTGGGAAATAAAATAATAATTATATAATAACGGAAATTATACTGGTTTGATCTTCAATGGCCTTGCAACCTTCAAAAATCAAAATGTTTGTTAAAACAATAATTATTATAAGCAATAATATATTAATAATGTATAATAAATAATAATGGATTATAATTGACTAAATATATATAATTTTTTTATTTTTGTATATATGGATTTCTAAAAACTATAAATAAATAAGCTAATTTCTTTCTGTTCCATCTAATGGACAGAATCATTACTATTACTACAGTCTGATTCAGGCACACTGTTTATTTATTTACTGTATGGTGGGGTGGGCGACATGGCAAAAATATATCATAATTTAAGAAAAATCATAATTTTCGATTTGATCAATTTATTAGATGTTCTTTTTTTATGTTGTTTTACTATTTTGCAAGTGACTGAGCCATACAGCCAAACAAATTTTCCTATTTTAAAAATAGCCTTACAAGGTAACAATATATGAACAAGAATGACAGACATTTAGGCCAAAAATAGAAATCTTTAAAAAAAAAATTTAAATCTTTGTATTTAAAAAAATAACAAAGATACACATTAAAAATATGTAAAAAATGACTTAATTTACAAATAAACAGTGAAATTGTTTTCAGCTACAGTAGGTGGATTTAACTGTAGCATTCAAGAAAGAAATTAAATAAATGTGAAAATAATTTAAATAAAAATTGTAAAATACTGTAGTGTTTAATTTATAAAAATAAATAAAACACTACTACTTCACTGCATAAGTTTGTCAGCAGCAGAAGAGGAGAACGTTTATTAGCAGGTAAACAGGAAGATCAGCTGAAGCACACAAGTAAGTCACAGCAAAGTTCAGATCAACACATAGCTTGAATGATAATAAAGTCTCTTTCCTTTTCTAGGATCCAATTAGCTTATTGAAAATGAGGGCTGAAAAAGACAGATGACTGACTGGCAACAAGCAGGAACACAGGTAGGAGTCAGGTAAGTAATAGCCAAAGTAGCTAGAAGGCAAGCCTGCAACCTTTTGTCAGGGTTCTGTCACTTCTGTCTAGTTTATTTCTTGGTTTCGTGACAGAGCTCTGACACTCCCGTTCTTGTCGTGTTTTTGTGTGAGCGTATGGTCTTGAGTGTTTTCGAGCCGTGTGCTCTCTTGTCTGCGTGCCTTGTTTCATGTTGGGAGCGTGGCGTTCGGATCCCGGCACTCGTGTCTAGTTTGGTTTCGGTTTCGTGTCAAGATTCGGACACTCTTTATTGTGAGCGCACGGTTTGTGTGTACTTTCACTTGCCGTGCGCTCTTGTCTCATGTTTTGTGTAGCACGCGGTTATTTCCACCTGCCGCGTGCTTTCATGTTGTGTAGCACGCAGTCTGTGTTTAAGCGTGCTCTCATGTTGTCTTGTTTTGTGTAAATACGTGGCTTATGCGTTTTCATAGTCACGTGTTCGTGTCTTGTCTTGTGTAAGCACATGGCTTGTGATTTGTCTTCATTGGACATGTGCTTGTGTCTTTGTTTTGTTTGGTGTGAGCACATGGCTTGTCATGTTTCTTTGTGCCATGTGCTCATGTCTATTGTCTTGACCCCGCCCATCTTGTTACCTCATTATTGATTGATTTGCCCCACCTGTCCTCCCTCGTTACCTGCCTTGTTTGCTCTCCTATTTATTCTCCTTGTGTTTGCAGTCCTGTGCTGGTTTGTTGTCGTTCTTTGTCGTATTTTCCCTTGTGTTTCGTCAAGTCAATAGTCAAAAGTCAAGTCAAGTCAGTTGAGTCAAGTTTTATTTTTGTCTCTTTTCCCCCACGGGGTAGTTTTTGTTGTGTTTTATTTTATTTTTATTGTTAATAAAAGCCCTTCTATCCTGCATTTGAGTCCTCGCTCCTTCCAAACCTGAGACCTTTAGCCAAAAAGCGTAACACGCCCAAAACTAATTAATAATGAGAGCAGTAAATGTATAATTTGGAATTACTTTGAAATGAACAACCATCAGTGCATCATTCAAACAATCTAATTTAGACATTTCTTTTAACACTGATTAACGGATGTGCATAAGATCATATCGTTCAGATAGCATGGAAGCTCCAGCGTGTGTTTGAACCAGAGATGTTTGGTTGAACCACTTGAGTTTAGTAGTTCTAACAGTGTTCAGGTACAGAGATGGTAGTTACAAATATTTAATAAAGTAATCAAATGTAAACTAATACTGGATATGTAAATCCTTATAATTTAGTTAATTAAGTTACAAACATTATTTAGTGACAGTGTTTATAACCACTCAAGCCTGTAGTTCAATGTGATTTTCATTGACTCAGTAATGATGGACAAGGGCATACATACATGTTTTATTTATTTTTGTTGATTTTACAGCGATCACCACTGCACACACTCTGATCAGAGAGAGATGGCAGCACCTGTTTCTGCTATATTTTGACATCATATTTGTACTATGGGAAGAAATGGACAATCGCTCATGGTTCCCTTTTGAAAAGGGAACTCTGCACTGTGTTGAAACGCATATCGGGAACGCCTCCACATGAACTGGTGTCTGAAAACGATATCAACTCACGACAATCCTATTGGCCGGCGACAGCCTATGACATCATCATAGAGTGACACGGAAGTATACAATGAGCGCCTAGAGAACAAGTCAGTACCTTTTGTCTTCAGGTACTGTTCTGTTTGAAGCAATATCAAACCGATATTAAGGTAAGACAATTTAAGTCTGACAAATGTTTCAGGAAGTGTGTGCGTCGATGTCCCATAGTGTTGACATCTGATCACATATATAACTTATAATGTTGTCTTTTATGAGAACAAAAGAGCATGTACAGGCAGTTCTTGTGGGATCTGTCTTTTTGTTTTTGGAGTGTTTTTCTCATGATATGCTTCACTCTCTTCTGGTCTTCTCATCGAGAGGAGAAGGACCGGCAGCTGCACCCAATGGTCAGTGGTTGAAAGCCTCTCTGAGGCCTCCCTATTGAAGAGGCTAATAAATTTACTTCCCTTGTTGGGTTCCTTAAGAGTGCACAGCCTCCTCAGAGCTGAGTAGATCCTAGGATTGAACAGAGTGTTTCTCCCCTCACTGGTAAGGGTAAAAAGCGCTAAGCTGAGTTTTGCCCTCCGGGATGCCCATCTCTAAGTTCTGGTCTGAGTTGGTTACTTCCTCTTTGTAGTCACTCTTACTGGACTTCTCTGAAGAATGTGATTTGAGACTCTGTGATCAGACAGGTTGGTGGTCAAAACTTGGTTTCTGTAAGAGTAGACCAGATTGGCCTCCCTGGTGGCAATCAGGTTTGAGTACATTCCCCTGACAAGTGACTGGCTAGGGTTCCTTTAGGCCCCCTGGCCACATTCTCTTAAAGGTACCCACTTTTTTTTTTAAAAGAAGCTTGGTTCCAGAAGCTTTTGAGCGGCCTCGGTAGGCCTTCTGCGGAAAGCCTCTTTGGGCTGTTAGCCATATGGAATGCTGTCACTGACAGCCTATGTATGACCTGTAGAGGGAATGATTCTGGCATTTCAGTTGAAGCTGCTAGTTTTGACGTTTGTCTAGCCATTTTTGGCATGCACTCCCCTCAAGCATGGCGGCGTGGGTGTATCGTTCACCATAGCATGTCAAACGCAGTGTTGAGTTCCCTTTCGAAAGGGAACGTCTCAGGTTACATATGTAATCATGGTTCCCTGAGAACAGGTAACAAGACACTGAGTTTCCTAGCCAAGCAGCCCTGCCTGCTTAACAGTCCCTTCAGACGTTCTCTAGGCTCTCCTTATATACTTCAGGGTCGCGCTATGATGACGTCATAGGCTGTCGCCGGCCAATAGGATTGTCGTGAGTTGATATTGTTTTTAGACACCAGTTCACGTAGAGACATTCCCGATATGCACTTCAACACAGTGTCTCGTTCCCTATTCTCAGGGATCCATCGTTACATACATAACCTGAGACGTTTTATGACCCTTTAATAGCAGGAGAACTGTGATTTATTTCTCACTAGATTTTTTTACATATTTTTTTCAAAATGTCACTTTGAATTTTCTGAATTTCTGCATGTTTAACAATAACAATTGTTAGTTTTTTAAATCCAGCAAACATTTCAGGCAGGGGAAAAAAAAAAATGTTAAACTTACATTTCTTATTTATTAATTTCCTTAATTTTGACTTGGACATAGGTAATGCTATCCTGATATTCTGAAGATGCTGGTTTGAATTCTTTCAAAGCTTTGTCATATTCTTTCAGGGCCTTCTCAAGTTGATCACGCTCAATGCTCCCAAGAATGGCCTCAACAATCATGTCGACCCCCATGAACACCACTCCCAACCCAACACTGGCTAATGTTAATGCTCCAATTTTAGCAAATGTACTTGTTATTTTTGCTAGAATTACTCCTTTATTAATTAAAAGACTAACTAAAGTAGTAGATCCCTCAGTTGCAAAACCACAAACTACTTTCAAAGCTTTTGAAATCAGTTGAAAGTCTGTAGTAGACAGAGACTTGTTTTGCAGCTTCTCATACAGGGTGGGTTCCAGCTTCTCCTTCAGCTCCTTGTCAATCTTCTCTATCTCTGCCTGGATCTTATGCATGCATTCAATCATCACATTACAGTTCTCCTGGAGAGAAGCTTCCTCGTTTAGCTTGATATGTTGTAAGGAGCAGCTCAAGTGATCGTTCATAACATCAATTAGTTCATTGGTGGCTTCGAAGTTGCTCTTCATCACATGTTGAAACTCTTGACTTTTGCGGATGAGCTGCTCCCTTCTCTTAGGATTATTAGGGAAGAAGAGGTCACTCCACATTTTTCTTTATATTAGGATCCCTAAGAAACAGAAATAATTTTTAAGTTTAGTATAATTAAACAGGAATTAATAAACTTAGTTAAAGGTACTGTTTGTAAGAATCAGAAAACCCTTGTTATTAGTGAAACCGGTGGCCGTTAAATGAACTGCAGATGATCCTCACTCTCTCGCGCACGTGATCACACTCCATAGGTACATGAGCAAGCATAAGCCCAAAACAGTGACATGACACACAAGAGACTGAACGTGATACCCTGGGAGAGTAACTAATGTTAGTGGACTCCATTTCCAAACTAACATTAGCTAGTGTTGCACACTGTTGTCACTGCAGAAGAGTGGAAACCGAGGCATTCATCCATCCTGTCTGTCTACTGCAGTTCATCTTTCAGGGTTTGTTTCATTATTCATTTGAATATTCAGTTATTAATGATGATATTAAAGTAAACAAGTGACTTTTATTTATTTACCAGAAGAAATATTCAGTTGTCCGTTTCATTATGAATCGGTTTTCTGTTTCTCTGAAAAGCACATGATCCCATGCTGCTGAAAGATGACTGGTAACCATTACTCCACAAGTTACAGTATGTATTGTCACATCACTTACACCATTGACAAGAGGACCTCTAGTGGACAAATGACTGCATTTGTGTCTGTATGATTCTGCAGCTGCATTAGACTTCGTTTACTTGCACTTTTATGCTAGTTAGTGTTACCAGCTGTGCTGATGGTTTAACTAGATTCAGCATAACCATGAGGATGAAGAGTTAAGCTCTCCTGTGCTTTTAGAGGGCTTTTCACACTTTAAATATTTAGCCCTGGGTCATTCTAAACCCCGGCTAAACGGAATCCTGGGTTATCTTGCTTCACTTTTCACGCTGCTCATAATTTACCCAGGGTTAACAATTTATCTTGGGTATTCATAAACTGATGTTTCGTATTGCACATTCCTAAACTCTGGGTTATCTTTCTTATTTGCATAGTTGTCATCTTAAGGATAAACACAGCACACAACCGGTTTACACAGCTTTAGTATTGTATATCCTCATATTGCTGACTGTACTATCGAGTTTATGCTGAATGGACATTCCAGACTATAAAGGTAAGAATGAAACAGTCGCTTCATTCAAATTGTTGCATTTTTCTATCATAATTTTACATTTTTCTTCTAAAAACGCTGAATTTGCTGTTTACAGCGCACAGTGTTTCTGATTGAAAAAAGGACACGGCATAGTCGCCTTTTCACTGCACACGACATTAGGGTACGATTGTCGCATTTCACCCCCTAGTGGCAGTCGCACAGAATTTTCAGATTGGATGTGCGTAGCCATAACCATCATTTATGCTGCGTTCACGTCACCTCGTATTTACTGGAATGGGGAGGATGCTTTCAGAATGTGGGAGTACATGTGGGAGCTTTCAGAAAACTCCCAGCTTACAAGCTGTAATTACGAGCTCTATGAGGACGTGAACGCTTTTTACAAGCTAGAATCTCGTAACTACAGGAATTACGAGGCCGCCTGAACGCACCTTTATTCACCATGGTAGAATGAATAAATGTTAATAAATTATTATATACAAATTGGATAAACTACCAACATTATTTCTAAAGGAAACATGGGTTTTCCAGGTCTAAAATAATAATTATTTCAAACTTAAATAATCATTACCATTTCACAGAAATAGCCTAGTGTCAAACAGTCTAAGATGGTCTGCAAAAACTAATTGTGAAGAAATAAAAAGACTGAATGATGACAAAATTTAGCAGAGCATTTAACAGAGCACTTACCCCCTGAAACCATAACAACTATAAATTAATTTCTGTAGAAATGGTACAGAAAAAGTGTGTAAATTTGTACAAAAATGTCTGTTGACAAGTAAATAAAGCTTGCAAACGGAAGGATTTAATACGTCTGTGGCTGATTTTTGTCAGCTCAACACAACAGTGGCCTGTTTTTCTGTTCATTATAGGTCATGGGGGAAAAAACATACAATCATGCACAAATAATTAACTTTTAATATCAATACTTTTCACACATTACAAAGAATAAATATCTGAATTTATGATTTCTAAAAACGTTTTGTATTTTGGGTCTGTAGTTACTTTCGAATGGCTGTCTATATGGGTCAAATTGACCCACGAACAGTAAGAACATTTAAAATTTCTATATGCACATTTCACAATACATCAGCGTGTTGAAACTTTGCATGCATGTTTATGACCCTAAATGAGAAAAAGTCACAAAATGTCAAGAAAAACATTGTAGGTTAGATAGTATTTTAGGTAGATTGAAAAAAAAAGGAAATAGCTAATTTTTACCATATGTGGCTGACACAATATATTTTTTTATTGAAATAAGGAAAAACTCCTTTTTTAGCTTCATAGGGTACTAAAAAACTGACAAATTAAGTGATTTTTCCGAAAAATCAAAACAGCAACCGTACATGAGGGTTACCTTCCTTTTGATGAAATAAAATCATCAAAAATTACTTTAGCGCGGTATTAAAGTCTCAGAAGCTCAAAGTGACACATCATAAGTCGACACTCATACATAAAAAAAAAAAAACTAAAAGATGAAACACTCACCTCAAATATTTGTAGATCTTTCTTTCCTCTGAAACTTGTGTTGAACAGCAGCTCTAAAATCTCCTTCACTTCTAGCAGGACAAGACGTAAGAATGAGACAGTAATTTCAACTCTCATCTGCTTTATTCAGTCTTTTAAAATGGAAGGGTTAATTCTCAGATTAACTTACTCATCAGTGGTTTGCTTGTCAAAAGTGTATTGTTTTATGTTGCATAACTTGACACTGTCACCAAATGTATTATTCTCAGGGGTCTGAGTAATTCTGGGGCCCTTAAGATGTTTTGACATGCCCTGAGATGTGTGCTTATTTCAGCTACTTATAACATACTATTGCTCAAAATGTCCTTGCAATAAGGCCATAAACACATACTGAATAGTTGTTCACTAGACTTATGAGTTATCAAGCTTGTAGGCTAGAATTTTTACAACACAATTATTTGGAGATAGATCATTCTGAATACTTCAACACAAACAACAATATAATGATTTAAATTGTGTAAGTCAGTTTTTGTGTCAGCACTGCTGTATGCATGGGAGTGTTGATGTCCATGAGTATTTGTGTGATTCACACCAGGAGAGACAAGAGACACTCCCCCAGTGGCTAATGGCCCATCAAAGAGGAATGCTGTCAGGCAGCCTGAACAAAGAATGTGAGGAAATTTAAAGATTTAATCTGTTTTATTGTAATTCCTCTATGTGGAGGAACTGAATGTTGTGCCTAACAGTGCTACATATATAAACATTTACAATACTGTTTAAATGTTTGGACACATTACTTGTGTTAATGTTTTTGAAATAAGTCTCTTATGCTTATCAAGCATGCATTTATTTGATCAAAAATACAGAAAAAAAAGTAATACTGTGAAATATTATTACAATTTACAACAGCTGTTTTCTGTGTGAATATATAGTAAAGTGTAATTTATTCCTGTGATCAAAGCTGAATTTTCAGCATCATTACTCCAGTCTTCAGTGTCACATGATCCTTCAGAAATTATTCTAATATGATGATTTATTATCAATGTTTAAAAGAACAGCATTTATATCCACTGTGCCTATTACACAAAATGTAGACTTTAAAAATTTACCCAAATGTTGATGATTTGTGTGATCGATGCAAATAAGGTAGATAAGGTAGACTTTTTTCTTATGTTTTTGGACTTGTCAAAAGCTGAATGGCTATTGGACATTCATATTTAAAACACTAAATGAGGCCTTTAACGTAGGTATAATACTCTGTGTTGAAGTTGCTATCTTTGGAGTACCAGAACATGGTGTTTCATTGACAAATAAGGTAAAAAATGTTATTGCTTTTGCCACATTACTAGCAAGAAGAAGAATATTATTGGAGTGGAAGTCAACAAACCCACCCAAAGCTTCAGTGTGGATATGTGACCAGGGGCCTGTTTCATAACAGAAGTTTACCAAATAAGCCAGGCTTATTTCAGTTAGCCTGATTATGTTTAACCAAATCAACTGACAATAAATCAGACTTACTGAAGTAAACCTGGATTATTTGGTAAACTTGTTCTATGAAACAGGCCCCTGGTTTCATATTTAAACTTAAGAGATAATAAAGTATTTAATTAAAGGATATGTCCAAAACTTTTACAAGATTTGCCAACCCATGATCACATGCTTTGAAAATATGAAGACTCTCCCACTTAATTGATCAGAGTAATTAAGTTTGCTAAACTGATTTAAACACGATTACCATTGTTGTTTTTATAAATATGTACAGACCACAAACATGTTAGAGACTTGAATTGTATTTTTTTTTTCATTGTTATTATTTCAATTTATTTATTTCTTCCTATAATGATATTGTTAATTTGTAAATTAGTATATTATTTAAAGTTTATTCACCATTTTATATTTTTATTTATTTATTAATTATTACTATTGTCATTGTTGTCTTCATATTTTATGTATTATTTTGGCGCAAGGGGTTATTATGGTAAAAAAAAAATATAACTTTAAATGTGTGAAGCTTTATGTTAATGCTTTGGAGAAGTAAAAAGAAAGAACATAATTTATTCAAAATAGAAATCTTTCCTAACAAGTCTTTACTATCATTTTTTAAAATCAATTTAACTAATCCTTGCTGAATAAAATAATTAATTTCTTTCAAAATAAGAAAAAAATACTGACTTCAAACTTAAAAGCTGTAGTGTATATTGTTACAAAAGATTTCTATTTTAAATAAATGCTTCTGTTTTTATTATTCATCAAAGAATTCTGAAAAAAAGATCACAGGTTATAAAAAAAAAAAAACTATTAAGCAGCACAACTGTTTCCAACACTGATAGTAACTAAGTATCAAATCATCATATTAGAATAATTAGACTGGAGTGATGATGCTGAAAATTCAGCTTTGATCACAGGAATAAATTAAACTTTACTATATATTCAAAGAAAACAGTTATTTACAATTGTAATAATATATCACAATAATACTGTTTTTTTTTTCTGTATATTAATCAAATAAATGCAGGCTTCATAAGCATAAGAGACCTCTTTCAAAAACATTAAAAATAGTAATGTTTCCAACCTTTTGACTGGTAGTTCATGAACATATGAAAGAAAGAAATAAATAACCTCTAAAATTTGACATATCTATTTTACATTTAACTGATATAAACAGCCTATATAGAACTGTATAAGCTATATGAACCTACACACATCTTTGGACGGAGGTACGGAGAAAACACTGCTCTGCCGCCAGTAGTCCCTGATGGAGCTCACCTTCACCTTTAGTCCAATGTAGAGGTGCATCTCACCGATGCTTACATCTGTCCATTTATATTTGCAGCCCTTTGCAGTTGCTTTGGCAGCCTGCACATTGGTGTTACGGCACAGAGTTGACACAGCACTTTCTGGAAAAAAGAGTTTGAATAGATTCATGGGAGAATGTGAGTCAGCAGAGCTCAGTTGTGGTCCAGTTTCCAGTCTGTGGAAACATGTCAACATCAGTCTCTGTTTTCCTTGACAGAGTGGACTGCCTGTTGCTTGCTTGGAAATGTTCATTGTCACATCTGTAAAAAAAAAAAAAAAAAAAAATTGTGAGCATACCGATAACACAATCACTATAGCCATGCATAACAAAGACAGCAGTTTTATGTCATAGAAGAACATATATGATGTAAACACTATTACATCTGTAAAATATTACATTTGTGCTCTTACTCAGTATGGTTCTCGATCGCACTGAGAACTGAACGACACCTGTGTGCCCCTGTGTGCGGTGCTGGTGACGGCGATCGTGAAGCAGATACATTCCTAAACAAACAAACTTTTAGCATACATTGTCCAAAGTAAACTGATGGGCAATTAGTGGGTATGGACGCACAATGTATGTATTTATCTGTTGATGATGGTGTCACAGATCCCTTGTCTTCCTGGACTCCATTTCCCATGATCCTCCTGTTTCATCACCTGCACTCACTTCCCTCGTCAGCTCCTCATCATCACAGATCACCTGCACCTGGACTCTATCATCTGCACTCCCTTTATAATGCACTCACTCCCTGCACTCCTTGTCCGTTCTCTGTTTTGTTAATGTGTATGTCTGGCGTTCCTTACCTTTGTTTATTAAAAAGCATCTATTATTGTGGAAATCCGTATCTGCCTCATCTCTGCACCAGCATACCGTAACAGATGGGCCATAGGGCAGACAAATATCTATTGATTGGCTGTAGGCCGCGAGTATCTGTTGATGGGCCATAGGGGAAAGTGGGGTAAGATGAGCCATTTTTTCTTCATGAAATAAATCACTTTCTGCACCTCTCTTGTTAATAAAAGTAGCCGCCTTATCAGCTCCGCACACCAAGCCGAAGAAAATTGTTTCTGTGAGTTTTGTGCACGTCAATAAATATCTCTGTAAAACAATATGAGGTTATAAATTACATATTGTAGAATTTAAAAAACACATTCTGTATGTTTCCTGTTAAAAATCTTCAACGCTCCGCATGGCGAGTCAAATAAAATGGCGTCACTGTGAACCGTTTCAGCTGATTTAAGCGCGCAGCATGTACCGTATGTGTTAGTGAGGTCAGACTCTTCTTAACTCTAAAACATCATAACACCTGGATTTTAACTCTGGTGATTTTGCTGTAAGGTTTTCACTAAACCACCAAAATTGATAATATAGAAGACTGAGGATATACTGTAAGTTTATTTAATTTTTTTACCTGTGATAACTAAAAAGATTGAGCTTCATGAAGGCAGCTTGTCCTTCCCACACTTCATTTTAAAATATGACATTTACATTTAGTCATTTAGCAGATGCTTTTCTCCAAAGCGACTTACAAATGAGAATAGTAGAATCAATCAAATCAATGTGAGAACAACAGTATGTAAGTGCTGTGTGAAGTCACAGTTTGAAAATGGCTAAAGACAGGCAGATCATTCCACCAGCCAGAAACAGACCCGGAGAAGGTCTGTGAAAGCGATTTTGTGCCCCTTTGTGACCTCACTTCTCATCAACCTGTGCCTACAAAAGAGAAAGGATTTAAATGGTTGTATGCATGTGCTATAACATGTTTTAAATGTTGATGATTCTCATCTTGTGTAGACCAGGGGTGCCCTGTTCCCTGAGGTCTGTCTACCTCCAGAGTCCCATTCCGGCCCTGCTCCAGCAGTTCAAGTGCTCCTGAAGATCTCAATGAGCTGCTTCAGTTGTGTTTGATCAGGGCTGCAGCTGAGCTTTACTGGTAGGCAGATCTCCAGGAGCAGTGCTGGGTGGACATTGTTAAAAACAGTCCTTAAGCCTATTTGTAATTGAATTCTTCTGGCTTTGGCCCATTGATGGAGACCCTCAAGCCGTCTGTTACGAAGGAGTTGATCTGAAAATAACTACAATTACAAATATGAAAGAAAGATCAAAATGCATTTGGAGCACAGTTTGTTCTCTACTTTTAGTTAAGATGATTATGCAGTTCTTTGGGTAATACAATGGTTGGCAAACATCTCTGCAAATTCAGTCATAGTATCATGCCCTCTATCCTCACCCTGCTCATTGTGGAGAAGTTTCTCTCACAGTTTACAGTTGACAAAGGAATGACAAGTCCGACAGTAATGGGTAGATCTGTTCCCATTCATCACACTCACTGAATCTTGATGAATAATGCTGTGATTCACAGCTGAGAAGACAAAAGATCAGCATAATGACCTGCATAATGAGGCGCATAATGAGCTCTTTAAGTCAGGTAGACTATGTGAAAAAACTCTCTGTGATAATGCTGATAACAGGATTAATGTCCACTCTGGACAAAAAACATTATTTTTGTGATCTCGCGCATGCACGTATTATTGCACACCATGTGAAGAAAATTTTGTATAGGCCTATGTTAAATTACACTACCAGTCAAAAGATTGGACGCATTACTAATGTTTTTAAAAGAAGTCTCAAATCTCTAACCAAATAATGTTTTTCTATTTTAATATACTTTAAAATATAATGTATTTCTGTGATGCAAAGCGTCTGAACATTCCTACCTCTATGGCATTTCATATAGGCTACTATATTTGTTATTTTATATAGCCTGAAAATTAATGTTAATGTGCAGTTGAAAAAATATACATCATTAAAAAGATTTAAGACTCAAGCTTCACATTTTGACCTGTTTTACTCTTAAAAACTTATATTGAACGTAATTTCTCAATATGCTTAAAAGCATGCACATTTGGCGAAATATTGATGGATTTTCATATGTATGTCAATTTTCTATACAAAGGAGTAATATTTATTCAATATTTATTGTGTTTTCAATTCATACTTGCAGCCGGAGTTCATAAATGTCTCAGTGAAGAACAGGCATACCATTTGACATTCCAGGAACTAACAGATGCTTCCAGAGATCGCTATAATCATGGCTATAACATGCAGATAGACACTTTTGAAGATAATAAATACACGATTGCGACGATGTATACATGTATTGCCTCAGTATTTGTATCTGAATAGCGCTGGCTCCGTGGGTGTGGCCGCATTAACGGATAATGAGCTGAATCACAGACTTCTGACATGGATCTCTTTCCATACAGATTACATAAACAGAGAATTTTTGTTTTTGATTTTACTTACACGATTTAAAACCTGACATTTCAATGTTTCTTTAGACATAAGTCGAATTTTTTTGTGATTAGTATTCACTAAGTTACAGTTCACTTTCTGAGAACTATCAGATTGGACTTCGTTCAGAGGAAGACGACAGATCACGCATCATGTTAGTTTTCTTTATTTTGCAAAAAGCACAACATTTTGTTTTTACACTGAGTGTACACAAATAAAAGAAGATATTTCACAGATTAAAATGGTGTATAACTCTTAATTGTATGTGCAACATTGACAGAGTATTTTGAGTCTCTTTCACACTGGTAAGAAAAAAAACCGAGGTGGTATTGCCAGCGATACCTCAGACTCCAGAGCATTTATAACAACTCAAGCCTGTAGTTCAATGTGATTTTTATTGACTCGGTAATGACGGACAAGGACATACATGCATTTTTGTATTTCATTTTATTTTATTTATTTTTGTTGATTTTACTGCGATCACCACTGCACACACTCTGATCAGCGAGAGATGGCAGCACCTGTTTCAGGTATATTTTGACATCATATTTGCATTATGGGAAGAAGTGGACAATCACTCATGGTTTTATGACCCTTTAATAGCAGGAGAACTTTGATTCATTTCTCACTAGATTCTTTCTTTTTCTACATATTTTTTCAAAATGTCACTTTGACCTTTCTGAATTTCTGTTATTAGTTTTTTAATTCCAGCAAACATTTCAGGCAGGAAAAAGAAAACAGTTTAAACTTGCATTTCTTATTTATTTATTCCCTCAATTTTGACTTTGGCATAGGTAATGTTATACTGATATTCTAAAGACGCTGGTTCGAATTCATTCAAAGCGTCGTCATACTCTTTCGGGGCCTTCTCAAGGTTATCACGCTCAATGCTCCCAAGAATGGCCTCAACTATCATGTCAATCCCCAAAAACACCACTGCCAACCCGAGACTGGCTAATGTCCCTACCACAATTTTAACAAACTTATTTGTTATTTTTGCCAGAATTACTCCTTTATCAATCAAAAGACCACCTAAAGTAGTAGATCCCACAGTTGCAACACCACAAACTCCTTCAACAACTTTTGAAACCAGTTTAAAGTCTTCTGGAAACAGAGACAGGTTTAGCAGTTTCTCATACAGGGTGGGTTCCAGCTTCTCCTTCAGCTCCTTGTCAATCTTCTCTACCACTTCTTGGATCTTTTGCATGCAGTCAATCATCACATTACAGTTCTCCTGGAGAGAAGCAGCCTCGTTCATCTCGATATGTTGGAAGGAGCAGCTCAACTGCTCGTTCATAACATCAATTAGTTGGTTGGTGGCATAGAAGTTGCTCTTCATCAGATCTTTAAACTCTTGACTTTTGCGGATGAGCTCCTCCCTTCTCTTAGGATTATCAGGGTAGAAGAGGTCACTCCACATTTTTCTTTATATTAGGATCCTTAAGAAACAGAAATAATTTTTAAGTATAATAGGCATTTGTGTAAGTGATTAATAAACATTAAGTTAAAGGTACTGTTTGTAAGAATTAGAAAACCCTTATTATTAGTGACACCGGTGGCTGTTAAGTGAACTGCAGCTGTTCCTCACTCTCTCGTGCATATGATCAAACTCCATAGATATATGAGCAAGCATAAGCCCAAAACAGTGATGCAGGAGCCAAATTAGGAGTATGGCCCTTTAATTACAGCCAGCGGAAGTGAATATTAGTGACACCTGTTGATTGCATCATTGTCTATGCTGTTGGTAGATAGAAGCACGTTATGCAGGAGCATGGTAATCAAAGACGCCAAGCCGATACAGATTTTCAATGGTGGAAAGTTACTAAAGCAACGTACTTTATTTGATTTGTTTGGAATACCATGGTATGTCCTTATATTTGTTTGAAATCGCATTGGATTCAATCACACGTCCAGGGCCGGCTCTAGCCCTGTGGTTGCCCTTTGGTTGCCCTAGGCGAGATTGCCCTAGCCCTAGCTAGTAATACGTAGCAAACTAGCAAAGTAACTAGCTAGCTAGTGATAGCTTAGTGACAGCAATGAAACGTTCAAGGTAGTGGTTCAACGGATCACAAAACTCACGGTTCGGATCACATCACGGTTATGAAGTCACGGATCGGATCATTTTTCGGATCAGCAAAAAAAAAATAATAATTAGGGGTTGGGGGGGGGGGGTAACTTAACTTTGCATTTATTACTTAGCCCACTTTAACTACTCTGATACCACAGCAGAAACTACAAGCCTAACTAATACATTATTAAAAGCAAGTGAACAGACTGTAAAAAGGACAAATACTGTACACCAATTACAAGCATAGATAAATACAACATAAAGTTACAAATAAAATATGAGTTCTAACTGTAGTATTAATTTTCGTGTACAGAAATGTAATAATTAAATATAAAATGAAACTGTTCACTGTGTAAATGTAATGTAATATAGATTAATCTTTGTTAAAGCTGTGTTTTGTTGTTTGATTTACATGACAGACAACAGCAGGTATTTTTAGGTTGCTGTCACTTTAAGAGTAAGACTCCATGCACGAGCACATCCGATAGATACACATCCGATTCCGAATTCTCACCTCGTTCAATTAAGACATAACCGAATGTGTTTTCGAGAATACTTTATTATTTTATTATTTTGACTGACATAATGCGTGTACGTGACCATCCGAGTGCATTGAGGACGTGAAAGAGAAATTTATTTAGGGTTTAAGAGCTATCTGAAACGCGCCTCTCTCTCTTTCTCGCTCTCTGTGTGCGCGAGCCTTGTATGCGCGTCTGCGCGTACCGATAACAGCGCTGCGTGCGATACCGAATTAAATCCTCTTTTTCCTCTTCTAGCGCTGGAATGGTTTTATATCTATTTAATGTGTGAAATAGCAAGACAAAACACGTTCAAATTATAACCTGTTCACTCTATTGCGGTGAAACTTGCAAATGATCCGTGAATCACATGCGTCCTGAACGGATCACGGATCAACAACGATCCGTTTAACCACTAGTTCAAGGTGATGATGCACAATACTAAGCAAATTTATTTCATTTAACATCTTAATGGCTGAGATGAGAAGATTTACCTCTATACTGTGTTTTCCTTTTACCTTTCTCCGTTTTCGTCCCTGTGCACCGGAGGGTTTATTAGACCGCTTCATTTTCTTCATCAACTGCGCACTTGCCTAACGTAACGTAACGGCGACCCTAGAGGGCGCCTGCGCCCCAAACATATTTGTCGCCCTAGGCAACCGCCTAGTTCGCCTATAGCAATCGCCGGCCCTGCACATGTCAATTATACAATGAATCAACAACAGCACTGCACAATACACATCCCGTAACTTCAAGCAAATTTCAAGTATCGACAGCAATGTAAGTACACTTTCCTCTTGTTATAACTCGTATGCTTGGAGTATAGAAATGGCGCATAGAAATGAGATATTAACGGATGCCATTATAAGTGACGTGACACACAAGAGACTGAACGCAATTCCCTAGGAGAGAAACTAATGTTAGTGTTAACTAATGTTAACACTAGCTAATGTTAGCTTGGAAATGGAGTCCTCTGTCACTGCAGAAGAGTGGAAACAGAGGCATTCATCTATCCTGTCTGTGTCTACTGCTTTCAGGGTTTGTTTCGTTATTCGTTTGAATATTCAGTTCTTTTAGGACTGTCACATGATGATATCAAAGTAAATAGCTTTACATAGCTTTAGTATTGCGCATCCTCGTATTGTCGACTGTACTATAGAGTTTATACTGAACGGACATTCCAGACTATAAAGATAAGAATGAAACGGTCTCTTCTTCACTCAAATTGTCGCGTTTTCTATCAGCATTTGACATTTTCCCTCTCAAATGCTGAATTTGCTGTTTACAACGCGCAGTGTTTCTGTGACTGTCTAAAGCAGGCAAATATAAGGCACACGATTGGTTGTCTGTTGGTAAGCATCTAACATTCTAACACCGCATTGCTTCACACTGTACAACTTTGGCACCACAATGAGGGGTTAACACCACACAAGCAGTGCTAACCCCACTTCTAAATTACAAGCAGTGTTCATTTTGACAGGCATTTTTGATTTAGTCTTACGCTGCGTCCCAATTTGCATACTATCCATCCTAAATAGTATTCGAAAATAGAATTAGTATGATCTAAATCATAGTATGTTGAAATGAGTATTCCAAAGATACCCAGATGGTTTACTTTTTCTGGTTAGAATCTGAAGTGCAGATCCGTGCACACTCTATCGGCTAATATTGCCCATAACACATTGCGCTGAGGATGAGGATTTGATTAGTACTACAAATACGAATAAAAAGTATTAAAAAACTACAAACATGACAGATGTGCGGGACCGACGGTTCAGATAAAGGTGTTTGAGTGATTAATAATCAGAATCTAACCTGATGAAAAAATATTTATTAAATGCTATTCACATCACCCCCTTGTGTTCCTGTGTATATAAGCCCTGTGTTTCCTGTCTAGTATTGTCCGGTATCATTCATGTATTGTTTGGTTGTCTCCCCGTTGTACCTGTTTGTGGATTAATCTCCTTGTGGATATATTAAAGAAAGTTATACTTCTATACTCCTCATCGTGCGAGTTTATGCTCCTAACCAGCAATTGTAACGATAGGCCTACAGTTCTCATTTATACCAAGATTCTGTCCAAATGTAAACCTATTAAATGAAAGGAAAAACACAAAAGCACAAAAATATTCTCGTGGCTTTATAATATTAATATTGAACCACTGTACTCACATGAACTGATTTAAATATGTTTTTAGTACATTAATGGATCTTGAGAGAGGAAATGTCATTGCTCCCTATGCAGGCCTCACTGAGCCATCGGATTTCATCAAAAATATCTTGATTTGTGTTCGGAAGATTAATAAAGGTCTTACGGGTGTGGAACGGCATGAGGGTGAGTAATAAATGACAGAATTTACATTTTTGGGTGAACTAACCCTTCAACGAAAAATACAGCTGAGTTTGACACAATTGATCACGAGAGACAATGCCATTTCACAATCAAAGCTGATGTAATGAAATTCCCGTGCCCATAGTGTCTGTACTGATGCCAAGTATCTCACTGAAAGCAGTGGAGTACCCCGTTAAAAAGTGATGCCAAAAGGTCCTGAATAAGCATCAATATGTGACGTGTTGGAGTCAAGAAGTGTAGAAATTATAAGCATTTTAAAATACTTACGGTCTGGTGCAGAAGACTCCTTCGTGGTCTGTTCTTTCTTCTAATCTTAAATTAATGCCACAGGAGGCAAATTTTGTTATGGCAATAATTTAACAGTTACAGTTTATTTCTGCAGCTGTAGAAATATTTATCGAATATTATGAAGTATAGTATAAAACCCAAAGTTTTTCAATCAAAGGCGATATCAGCAAGGCTTCTGGATCGGAGACACACTTCAGGTGGTTGTGAAGCAGCATCTAATGTAACTCTTGTTCTCCCAGGTATTTAAAGATAAATTGGGGACCTCCCTAGTGAAGTCATCCTAACTGGAAACGCCCCCAAGTTCTCCTCCGTATTTGGCAAATTCCTGTCTTGTCATTCTTCCTGCATTTTTGTCATTGTTTGGTAGACTGTGATTATTTCTCATCATGTGATTTAAAAATGACTGTGGCTCAGTTTATGTAGTATGAGTGGTATGCAACGTGCGTAGCATCTTTGTTTGGATTGTGATTAAAAAGCAGTGGTTCCCTCTAATTTGAAATGGCTATGTATTTTTGTTTATTATAATATTAATAATAAATATCTGCAACCAGTATCAGAATCGGCCAATTTGCTTGTAAAAATAAATAAATAACTCAGAATCTACATTGACCACGAAAAAAATACTAAATACAATCTGGGCTGTCTTTTTCTATCAAGTAGATCTTGTCTTTCAAAAAGGTTGAGGTCAGGGATCTTGGGCTTAAAAAGGCTGGTGACCACTGCTATAGAGAGCTGTACAAGTATCTATTGGTTACACCATGGTATTACACATTTTTCTTTCCATACTTTCAACAGATGGCGTTAATCTACCTTCAAAGAAATTATTTTAAAGGCCTAGTGTCATGATCACTAGTGGGAGTGGCCTAATCAGCCACTAGAGGGCACTCCAACCCAGACTCTTGTTTTGTACACTTAGACTTTATTTCCCAGAACTCACTTCCCGGACTCATTATCCTCATTTCATTGCACCCAGCTGTTTTGTGTTTGCTCATTAGTTTCTGTCTATTTATACTTGGTTTGTTTCTGCTTTTGTTATTTTGGTTTCATTTCATGTCACCGGCTTTCGTTTATTGTCACTGGATTCTCTGTTTGTTTTTCTTTGTTTTGTATGGACTGATCTGTGGATTTTGACCCTTGTCTGTTTCCTGGATTATGTTTATCGGATTACCCCATTAAAGCTACACTTGGATCTTACCTGTTTGTCTCTTTGCCATTTCGTGACACCTAGACTCTATTTTAACCTGAAATACTGCATTAATTAAAAAATAGCGAAAAAATATTAGAAAAAAAATAAATGGGAAAAATGTATCATAATTATTGCATAAATAGTAATATCATGAAATTCTCTCAAAATACAAAAGAAAAAATATTATTGAACAAAAATATATTACATTGATTTTACTGGGTATATTTTCAAATCTCCCTTGTTCTCTCTCCTCGACCGTCATATGCCCCCTGATGCTGATTAGTTAGACATTTGTTGTTGGACTCGGCCCCTTTTAATGTAAAGTGGAAACATGTGAATTATGTCTTTATTTATAATGTTTATAACTCATTAATAAATGGTTCACAAGTGTTCACCCTATATTAAGGTTCACTTTCACAGGTTATTAATGTTTATAACTCATGAATAAATGGTTCACAAGTGTTCACCCTATATTAAGGTTCACTTTCACAGGTTATTAATGTTTATAACTCATGAATAAATGGATCACAAGTGTTCACAGTTAACTAATACTGGAATTAAATTTTTCATTATTAATATCTCATCAAGTTATGGTTATTGTCTTTTTTTTATTTCAAAATAAAGTTTAAATTTCATCTTGATAAACAATAAATCAGTTTTTATACACTGCTGTGGATAGGCATCATGACCTTATTGGAGAGTATCATGGGTAAGACAGAAATTTCTGGTAAGCAACATAGTAAAAGTGACAGTCATGAGATATTAATAAGAAAACCACAAGCACAACACCCTTCAGTTTAATTATGATAGTCAATTTTTGATGCATCATAAAATAAACCAGAAATCTGGTTTTGAGTTAAATATGTTAATAAATACATTTATTAAGCATTTATAACATGTGAGTTAAAAACGGCTCTCTATTTGGCAGGTATTGCATTAAAGTCGCCCTTTTTATTCATGCAGTTATAACTGCATTATTAATGATTTATAACATATAACTAACATGTACTAATTATAAAATTTATATAATGACTTATGACTAATTAACAAACACCTTTATAAACCCTTAACAAAGGGAGCTTCAATATAAATTATTACCAAAAATCTTTAAATATTTATCTTCTCTCACAAATGGTTAATAACTGGTTATTTTCAGCCCTGTGAGGTCTTGAGTCATCGTCTCACATCCTTTTTCCAGTAAACTAGCAGTGATCTTTTAATGTCAAGAACAAATCACACCCTTTTTCTAGGTAGTAGAGTATCATATACACTGTGTCAGAATGATGATTTATTACCCTAATTTATGGCTCAATTTATGACCCAAATTTCTGTGTGTTGTCAGTCAAGCTGGTTGGACAGTGGATGTCAAATATGTTTTATGAGGGCTGTGAGCCTTGATTGGCAGGTCAGTGGTTGTCAATGGTTGTTTTTTATGGCTGAATTTATGCCTGTTGTCCCCTGATTGGCAGGTCAAGAGTGTCAATGAGATATAGGGTGAGTTGGATTTATAGTTAGATATATGGGTAAATTTATGGAGGTTGTATCTCAGCCCAGATTTGGCATTTTTATGACATTTTGGTGAAACCCGGGTATCTGGCTCCTTTCAGTCTGTTGGGAGCTGATGGTGACCATGTTTTTCCTTTGATTGTGGGGTGAAAGTCACCCAAGCAAATTTCACACCTTGGAGTGAAAATCAAGTGTTGTTTCATCTAAAATATTGACTCTGTAGAGAAGCAGTACAGGGCTCTCTCTTATCTTAAATCATGCTGAGGAAGCAAGATGTCTGCATTTTCATGTTTGCATTTTTAGATTGAGACCTCAGCAGGGATGAGCATCAGAAGCCTAGTTTCTCTTATCAATTACCTGCTGTGATGCAGCCAGTATGTCTGTTAGAATGTGTTTTAATGTTTGTTAACATGAAAGTTGCAGACGCAAGGTCTACTGATGTCTACTTATATCTATACAAAAATATCCTTTGTCCCCCAGGAAAAGGAGAATCAATAAAATAACTTTTTATAAGCTTCCCTAAATACAATAGACAAATTGGATGTATTATTTTAAAGATTTTTGTTAAATCTCATCCTTTGAACAAAAAACAGTAAACTTTCTAGGTAAATAATAGATGTACAGGGTTTTATAATTATTAAAAATTGTAATGCATCTATTTATAGACGGATGAAGCTATGCATTGTTTTTTTGTTGTTGTTTTGTTTTTTATCTTATTTTTATTTTGAAAAGCCGACATAGTTTTATTCTTTAAATATTCCGGTGTTCAATCCTTTTCCTCAGGGGTTTGTAAGGAGGTGGGGTCTACCGAGACGTAACACCCCCAGTTTTCACACCACTGATTGTGTTACCTATAAAGACCATTGGAGGCTAGTAGGCCGGTTTTTCTGTGTGGCTAACACAAAGAGCATTTGCTACGATTTTACTTGGTTTTACTTTAGATTTTCTAAAGTCATCTAAAGGCTTTCCAGTATTCCATTTTCACCCTAAGGACATATTTCTGAAAATGGATCCTCCTTCAAACAGTAGTTCTATTTTTCCGATTTGGTGTTTTAATCATAAATAAAATAAATAAATAAAATGCATAAATAAATTGTTTATGTAGTTCATGGCATCAATATGTTGTTCACTAGGTGATATGACGTTCTGCGTACAGAACTCCCATTATGACAAGGCTGTGGATCAGCTTCTAGCTTTGAACGGTGTGGGTATGATGTTGTTATGATGTCAATTTTCAACTCTATAAATATTAAAAACGTATATGGAGTGTGTTATAATTGTGATTTTAAAGTATTTTCCCCTGCCCAATAGTGCGGGGCCCTCAGGTTTCTGGGGCTGATGTGAGCCAAAATCAACAACAATCTCCGCTTGGTAAGTTTTAGCTCATCGTTTTATTGTTTGTTATAACGTTTTTATCATGTTAAAAACATGAACTAATATGAATACATTATTTTTTTTTTTTTTTTAGCATCCTTGAGAAGTATTGTGAACAGTGTTGGAAACAACGGTTCTGAAACGAAGGTTGGGAAGCATTTGAAAGTAAAGGCCCAAATTCACACTCCAACTGAGGATTCTGTAATATCTGATCCGATCGGTATGTGGGTCAGTGCATTGGTGGCTAATAAATATATATATATATATATATATATATATATATATATATATATATATATATATATATATATATATATATACATATATATATATTGTAGGGATGCAAATGTTAAAAATCGGAAAAAATCACTCAAACAGAATTTCATTACCCCCCCAGGACATATAAGGGATGCTGTTAGAGCCATACCTCCACCCACTGCATTTGCTGATGATATCACCACGCATGGTATTAAAAGGAAAGAGCCTGGGTCAGGATCAGTAGTACATAGTTCTGAAGAATCAGAAGAAATATGTGTGATACCCAACACCCCTGAGCAAAAACGTCAAAGACAATCATGGGGTATGTATATACAGAAAAATATAGATATATGCTAATGTTTTTCCTTTTCATGTTATTAGATTAATCCCGATACACTTATACAAATTATTTTCCCACAGAATCGTTCCCGGAAAATGGGGTCCCAAGCGTGGATAATGCAGATAATTGGGATGATGAGATGCTGTATGCATGGACCATTTCTGACATTTCAGAGGCTTTACCAATTGAGTCTCAAACAGTAAAGAGTGGTTCGGAGAACGTCGCTCATGTGTCTGGTTCAGAACCGGATTCGGATTCGGATGCACTACCTTCCAACCAAGAGGCCTTCAAGAATGAGGGACAATCCTGTGTATGCCAGAGTAAGGATGTGATGTCGGGACAATTTCTTGCTTTTAGAGAAGAGAATGAACTATTACATCAGTAGAGAAGAGCAGAAAATTAGATATTACGTCAACAAGTGAAAAGTTTAAAATCATCCATTGAATTGCTGGTAAAAAATCAGAACATTGCGTCAGACCACAGACGAAGGGATAGACAGGAGTATGAACTCTTTAACCGGACTGTGACTACCGAGCTCCAGGGACAAAGAACTGGTTTGAAAGAAGTTATTGCGTTACTAAGACGTCACGGTTCTATACAACAGCTCTTAAGAACTGATCAGGAATTAACTGTGGAGTTGATGAAGCAAATGGTTGAGAAGTTTATACCTCGCTTTGGTAAGTCCTGATTGATTTAATACAAATGTGGATTTACAAATGTTCGCTATGTTTATGTTATGATTTTGTGCTATATTTTATGTATTATGCTTACGATGTGGTTTTAGGGTTTCATTTGTAGGATTATTTTTGTGTTTTCCAGCTTATTGTTGATTATTTAGTGTGTTTGTGCTAGTTGGTTGTGGATTTTAAATAATTTGCGTTAAAAATGGCCAGAAAACGTTGTCTGGAGTCAGATGATAGTGAACAAAGTCCAGCAGTGAGATTTAGATGTGATAATGATTCGCATCATCAGCAAAGCACAACAGAAACTATGCGTTATTTAATTCAAACAGTCGAAAATATGGATAGACCTAAATCTAGTACACAAGTTTTGATAGATTTGCTAAACACTGTACAATCAGCGGTGGTAAATCAAGAAGAAGAAACAGATTTTGATGTAGACCAATTTTTTAATTCTCCTCTGACCAACAATGCATCTAATGATTCGTCAAACACCAATTTTGATGTAGACCAATTTTTTAATTCTCCTCTGACCAACAATGCGTCTAATGATTCGTCAAACACCAATTTTGATATAGAGCAATTTTTTAATTCTCCTCAGATAGGTGGGGGGCGACCCCCCCCGCAGTACCAAGCATTTGATCCAGCAGCCCCCAACATGGGCCTTACGCAGGGTGAAATAGATTCTCTTGTGAGAGATGGGGGTGTCGTGCATGAGTACACAGTGATTCCCAGAGCCCGATTCAATGGTTTGGAAATTCATAGGCTTATAAATCTGCGGCAGATATCTTCTACAGATTTATCTGCCTACACTACATTTTTACATGATCTATTGGCCGAAATTGTCTCATTTTCCAGATTATTAGCAGGTGATGGGGGGGTAATTAATATTACTTTGCGTGGGTCCAGCTTGACATCTGATGTTGATGCTCTCTTGTCACCTCAAAATAATTACGATCCAGATCTCTTTATTAATCAGCTTGAAAAGATATTGCAAAGCAACTCTGATGTAACTGTCGATGAGGCATTGGATTTAAGAGTGTCGATAGCAATGTGTAAAAATGGCGGTGCTCGTGGAAAGATACGTGACCTTTTGCATAACCAAGTAATCAGTAAAAACAGGATGAATTTATTCTGCCCAACAAACATTACAAATAATCTATGTTTTACAATTTGTCTCGCTCATTTTCTAAACCCAGAGAAACCACACACAGAGTTAGAGGCTGTAGCAGCATCTATACAGAAGTCAGCTGGTTTCACAGATCAGCATAAAATACGTTTTAATGACATTTCATGTTTTGAGCGCATGCTGAATATCAAAATTGTTACTTTCCATCGCATAAATGCAAGAATGTTGGAGAAGTATACAACGACGGACGACCCGCATCCAAAAACTGTGTTTTTATATTTGCATGATTCGCATTACTATTTGATAAAAAACCTAAAAGCGTTTTTAGGCATGCCATATGTATGTGTGTTTTGTTACCAAGGGTATACTTGTCGCAGAGATCACAAATGCAGATTTGTTTGCGATGTGTGCAATTACCCAGATTGTCACACACACCCCAAAAAGATAAAACACTGTGGCGATTGTTTGCGATACTGTACATCTGATTATTGTTTTGAAATGCACAAACATCCCGCCCCTGGTGAGGAATGTGCACAGTGCACTGTCACCAAATTTTGCCCCCAATGTAATAGACGTTATCACGTCAGTGGGACCAACCCGAAACCACACCGATGTGGCGCTGAACATTGTGTCCAATGTGGTGAGAGTTTGGTTACCGATGGGGAGCATCAGTGTTTTATTCAGCCGATCAAACCAGAGAAACCAAATGATCGCTACATTTTTTATGATTTTGAAACAAGATATGAAAATAATACCCACATTGCAAATTTTGTCTGTGCAGTCACGTTTAACAGTGAGGGCCCAGATTTTTATCCGACTCTGTTGCATTAGTTCAGTGGGCTTATGCTGAAGGAAAAGGTGGTCAGAGTCGTGATGTAAACGTCTTTATCGGTGCTTTTACAACAGCGCATGCCCGGTTAGAATTGTATGATGTTATGGATAAACTGGGTGACAGGTTGCTTTACACGGATACAGACAGTCTTCTGTTCACATCAAAAGATGGTGATTGGGAACCCCCGCTAGGACTCTTTCTTGGTGATCTTACGAATGAACTTGATTATGATGATTACATTGTAGAGTTTTGTTCAAGTGGTCCAAAAAGTTATGGCTTTAAAACGGTTAATGGTAAGACAAGCATGAAAGCCAAAGGTATCACTTTAAATTCTGTAGACTCTCAAATCGTCAAATTAGACTCGCTGATTGAGCTTGTTGGTCAGTATGTGAGGGGGGATGGTTGTGATAATTATATTCTTGCACAAACCGACAGTATCGTAAGGAACAAAAAGCGATTCACACTACATAACAAGACATTTGCAAAAAAATTCAAAGTCGTTTACAACAAACGCGTTCTGCTACCTGACTTTACCACACTACCATATGGCTACTGACAACGTTTTTGGACACCAAGGTGTGCGAGACACAGATGGTTTTGATTTCAGATTACAATTTCCATTCAGTTGTGTTTTATGTGGACCTTCTAACTCTGGAAAAACGTTTTTTTGTAAAAATGTTATTAGAAAATGCTAAAAGTGTGTTTTCTAAAAAGATTGAAAATATAGTCTTCGTATTTGACTGTTGGCAGGGTTTGTATGATGAATTGTTGGCATTGTATGATATTAAATTTATTGAAGGAATCCCCCAGAACCTGAATGATGTTCATCTTTTTCCTCCCAATAAGACACACTTATTAATAATTGATGACCTTATGAACGATGCATGTAACAACATACAGATTGAATGTTTATTCACTAATTATGTGTATCACAAGCATATAAGTTGTCTCTTTATGGTCCAGAACCTCTTTTGTAAAGGAAAATCCAGTAGAACCATCAGTTTGAATACAAGTTATTTGGTGTTGTTTAAAAACCCCAGAGACAATACCCAAATTAATGTGCTAGCATGCCAGATGTACCCCAGAAACAGCAAATTTTTTATGGAATGTTATCAAGATGCTACCAGTATTCCTTTTGGCTACCTTTTGGTTGACTTTAAAGCAGCAACCCCAGACCATTATCGTCTCAGAACGAGTTTACTCTCAAAACACCCTGTTGTATACATTCAGAAAAGAAAACACTAAGACTCTTGGATGTTACAATGTCTGCAAGACTTTTAAGAAACCTCCCAGTTTCAAAGTTGTTATTAAAAGCAACACCCAAACAAAGGCGTGCTATTTTAGAGTCAGCATCAGACGAACTCATCGTTGCATTGTGTGAACTAGCTCTTAATGTTCTCCATGGTAATATTCCACTTACACCACAGCAATATCAGAGACTGAAGAGAAGAAAAACCAACATCAAAATTGTTGCAGATAAGAAGGTTGGTGTTAGAAGGAAAAAACAGCTAATCAATCAACAAGGAGGTTTTCTATTACCGCTTTTAAGTGTTGCAATACCATTCATAACAAGTTTGGTTAGCTCTACATAAGGTCCGGCGATGGAGTATGGTGAGAAGATGTTTTTAGTTCCACAACATCAGCTGGATAAGTTGAAACCCTCTAACACACGCGAGTCTATACAAGACCTCGTGGAAAATGACCTAGACATTTCTATAAAAAGCATCCTGTACAGTTCTGATCTAAATCCCGATGAAAAAGCAAAATTGTACACAGCTGTTTTGCAAAGGTTTCTAACAATAGCTAGACAAGGGGATAAGGAGTTTGGTACATTAAAACTAAGTTTTCCACACCCTGATCACGTTGAAAAAGAAGACCCACCCAGGGCAGTTAGTGAGCCTGTTCATGACTTTTTAGATAATGTTTCAGAAGAAATATTAAACAATGTTCCACAGAGGAGTGTGAAAAATGTTCGATACATTTTAGAAAAAATGTCTAAAGCTAAAAGTGTTTCTTCATGGACTGACACGGGTGAGTTTGTGTTTAAAGGGTGCACGATCCCTGGTTCACACATGTATGATTTAATTAAAAACATCACAGCTCCACATAAGATTGCAGATGAACGGAGACCGGATGGATGGAATGAGTTTCTGGAGGCTTTTGCTGGTTTAAATTTACCATACTCTGTGGTACCAAATCATCAGGTCAGACGTGCAATTAACTCTTTCAAAAGCAAAACGACACCATCTGTAACTAATTCATCTAAGAAGAATAAACAGCAGAAAGTGTGTCCTAGTACACCATCACCATCTGTATTCAAATCACCCAAGCTTGAACATGGACAGTGGTTAACTTTTTAATCTGTGAGTTCTGTACACATGTATATTTTGTTTTATCATTATTAAAATGTATTGTTGAAATAATGTGTATAATAAAAAAGAGACAATACAGGAAATTAAAATTGCTTTGTTTTTATTAAAAGAAATTAATCATGAGACATAAACATTGCACCTGTTTGTACACACTGAACACATTTGAAAACATTTTCATTACATGGGGATTGCTTTAGTTTTTTCACAAAGGCTGACACCATTTTGTCATTTTTAATACAATCATGAGTATACAATTTCAACACATAATCATAATCAAACCCTTTTGCCATGTGGTACAGGAAGAACACACAGTGCTGACCACATGTGTCTGATGAAAAGTCTTGGACTTGGACATTTGAATGTTGGACCTCTTTAGAATTCCGAGTTAAAAAGTTTTTGATGAATACTGGAAAACGATGATGATCCGGTTTGTTTCCAAAGCTGTCAAAAAAACAAGCAACACCATCTTCGTTTATGTAGATGGCTAGCCAATGCTGACCTGGAAGCCCCGATATGTCTGTATTTATAATAACTGCTGATGGTAGTTTTCTTAAAGGTGATTTTGGCAGATAATCACATGGAAAAACCCCAAGAAAATGTAGATTGCACGAAACCTTATCCATGATAGAGGTAAGCTGTACAGTGTTCATTTTATGTATTAATAGTAATCAACCAGAACCTGTCGACGATTTGAAACTTCAATTAGACTGTCAAAGACAGAGTAAATTAATAAAGTAACAGTACGAGGTAGAGGTTGTCTAAAACGGGCTTCTAGTCTAATATTTCCACTCTTGATAAGTGACAAATGCTGACTGCACTCCTCATCCGGTGTGAAGTTAAAGGCGTACAGTGTATACCCATGCAGAAATTCTTCCCTATCAAAAGACAGAGGCTGGTTTTTAAGATGTCTTCCAGAAGCCAATGCTAACTGGTAAAACTCACGCACTGCAGAACCGTTTTCATATTCAGGTTGCAAAGGTTTTGCGGGGTACTGTTGCCCATCCACATAAACTGCTAGAAATTCAAGGTCATAATTTTTAAGCGCGAACGGGTTTTTATTATATGATCCTGTAAATGCATCATTATCAACCATCGCTATAACCATAGATTTTGGCAGTGTGCCTAAGAACAAGTTTTCTTGATTACAGACACGTGAACCTGCAGGTATTGAGAATGTCTTCATACACACGCGGTCCACAGGATATTTTGCTGTTGTTGTAAGCAGAGCTTGAGCATGACCCAACCTCACAGCAGGTGCCACGGACACTTTTTTCACAAACAGTGATGCAGACAATATGCTTAGTTTATAAGGTGTACCGTTGCTCCTCATTAAACAGAACTCATCTTTACCTCTGGTCAGGCGAACTTTAAGATCTAGACCAGGAATTAGAAGTTTTGACTGAAAAAATATATCATGTACAGGTGCTAACAGCTCGACGATATTACTAGCATTGGTAAAGGCTGCTCTCTTTGTCAGCCCGCGATTTTCTCCAGCGGGGTCTGCGACATCCATTTGTCCTGCTGTGTCTTTGTAAAAAAGCCCTGCAGAGAAATTTGTTTCAAGCGTGTCTTTACCATAATTGGTAAGACAATCTATTATGCAGCGATACGGATATGTACTTGAACTCTGTGATATAAGATGATCCCCAAGCGATACATCTACTTGCGTAAATATTGTTGCTCCAGGGTAGTTAATCAGCCCAACTGGATCCCCATCTGCGATATCAGTGCCATCAGGATTGGTAAGCTTGACCCGCAAAAATAGAAGTGTATTGTTTAGGTCAATGTAGTCCTCACCAGCCCCCGCAATAAAAAACTCTAAAGGTGTTGTCTCCGATATTGCTGATAACGGGGGGACTTCAATATAAGTATTTCTTTCAAGCGACATTTGGGTGGGTGGCACGGTGAAAAGATCCAGCTCAGTTTTTAAACATTCTAGTGACATGTTATGTATTGCCGCCATATTTTTAAAATATTGTATTAACAGCTCTCTTTGCTCTTTTTGACCCAGTACGCTTGGCTGTCTCCTTACGCTTGCGTTTTACAACTGGTGTTTTTTTCTGAGCACGTTTTGTTTTCTTCTGTGTCTGGCCACTCCTCCGTACCCCTGGAGGCCTGGAACCTCTTTTGCGAGCCATCACCATTAACCCGGATCCATCTTGAGTACCATCGTTGTTAAAAGATCGTGATAATGTATTGCTAACAACATCGCTTAATATATTTTTCGCCGCTGATTTAAGATGTGGTTTCGCTATGCTAAATCCACGCTTTAGCAAGGGTATTGCCATTCTAAAAAGCCCACGAAAAAGCCCCCAACCCCCGCTCCATACATAGGTCCGGCCCCAACATAGCCGGGGAGGCCGCCACCAGCTTGATTCTGGTAATACGTCACGTAACGCATCGGATCAGCATTATGATTGGTGTGATAAATCATTTTTTAATTTTTTTTTTTCTCTCCTAAGCGTTTATTAAAAAACACACTGTTTGGTCATGATGGTCTCCAACTGATTGATATTGTATTATATCCGTATATATATATATATATATATAGTGTAGAACCCCCCATTTATATCTGATTGATGAGGTGCATACGTCACAGACTTGTATCCAATACTGTGGTTTTCAACAGGTTGATCATTAGTTTCTATTGCAACCCCCGGTTTTAATCCTAAAATAACGGCCAACTTTCCGTAAAATGTGAGTGATGTCTTTGGTGGACCTTTCAGAAACACTTTGTTTTTAACATGGTCAAAACCAAAACTCACATGTGGTGGTAGATTTGCATTGATCTCCCTGATCAAAAAAACAATGTCGTCATAATATCCAGCTTTTAACCTGTGTAGCACATTTGATATCTTTTTATCCCTGAAGATGAAGATCTCAATCTCTTTACCTTCAGCGGTGTATTCAGGGGTGTGATCCTCACTATTTGCACCTGTTGTTGTTGTTTCCCCATAGTTGAAGATGAAAGCTGCATCTTCCTCATTAAAAGTATACCAGCTTCTAGGATATTCAAATTCGATCAAACCAACTTCCCATTCACCTTTTAGGTTTATAGTTCCCATTCAGTCGGTCACGTTCGACGTACGTCAGACAGACCGACGAATAGGAATCTCGCTAGAGAGGCCAATCTACTTCGAGTGTAACTAAAACGAGCCAATGCACTTTGGCATGCAATCATATGCATCAGCTGCTCGCCTCGCAGCGCGGGTATATAATGAGCAGCAGGTGTGTTGCATCTTCAGCTTTTCGCTTCTTTTTCTGTTTTTGTTTCGTTTGCCGTTTTTGAGCAAATAGCTGTTTGACAACGTCAGAAGGCTGTTCTCACGGCCGGTACGGTGCGCTTTTGAGCGCTGAAAAGCCGTTTTTATGGCTGGTAAGAGTGAGCGCCTTCAAAGAGAGAGAAAGCACACGACAGGCTGCACACAATCCCTGTCTGTGTTGCGGTGGCCGTTCCCCTGCGTGCTTCAGCACTTCTAAAAGAGTAAAGTCCCTGAAAGAGCTTACACAAGTAGATTCGCGTCTTTTTAAAGACAACATCCTACTTGTGTTTCTGGATGCGGTCGTTCCTGTCCTCACTGACGGCCACGATCACCTTTTCACATGTCTGGGCGCGTGCTGAAGTGATGTTCGTGGGTGTTCATGTTTTCATATGAGAACATGATCACGTCGACACGCCGGTCGTGACTCTTCTTTCTCCGGGAAGCTTGAGTCCCCTCTGTTGTTGGCCAGCTGCCGCTTGTGTGTAAAAGCACAGCCGCGGGTCGGCCGACACTCTGGGAGACCGTGGAGATCAACGAGAGCAAACCTCTCGCTCCTCTGCGTGTCGTGTGCCGTCGAGCTGCCGAGCTGCAGCGCGGGTTGTCACAGCAACCCAGCGCTCGCTCGGCGCCCTAGATGCGCGGTTCCCTTGCATAATCTCCATTGTAGCGCCCTCTCTGGTGCACCAGAAGAGGTCTACTTTGCTGATATGGCTTGGGTGACATGAGGTTGAGGGGTTCCTTCGGGGAACCAACCCCCTAGGGCCCCTCCCTCTCTAGCGCATTGAAAGCTGTGCAGTTTCTGGATTGAATTGCTGGTCCTTTTCATAGGGGAACCTAGCATTTCATTCAGAGCTCCAGCTGAGGGACAGACGTCGATTGCAGCATCGGAGAGAGTGCTGTTATGCTCTGGAAATGAGGGTGACGCTGCCCACTGTAATGGTGTGTGCTTATGCTGACTCAGATTCGGAGTTTACAGCCATGCTTTCCTGGGTCTTCCAGATGTGCATGGAAAACTTGGCAGTATGGGGGTATTTTGGTGCCATAAATATGGAATGCCAAAGGTGCCAGAATCTGCATAAGTTTTTCCTCTCTCACTACCCTCTTGGATGGGGTGGCTGTACACAGACCACACCCACCCTGCATGTGAGGCCAAGGCACTCTTTTTGCATGAGGGTAGTTCTGTGCTGGGGTTGAGCTGCGCTTGTTGACTAACCGTGATCAAAGTCACGGCGCAGGCCCTCAGCCAGACGATGTCCACCTCAGTGGTCCAGAAGTGCCCCCTGGCTTACCTTGTGAGGTGTGAGAGGTTGTCAAGCTAAATGCTTTCTCAATGCTCCCATCTTACGAGGTGGCCTTTTCGGTGACACTGTCGAGGACTGAGCCCAGCGGTTCTCCTCAGTAGCGGATCGGGGAGCTTCCCATGACAAACCATTGAGTTCCTCTTGGGCCGCCCCTCAGTCTGCTCATCGCCAAGGGTGTCGTCCCCTGCAAGAAACTCCAGCCCAGCAGGCTCTGCTGTATCCATTGCGGGGAGATGACGCCTCCCGTCTCTGCAGCTGTTTAACTGGTTGGTGAGAATCACCCATAATAAAAAAAAAAGAGACGGGCGACCCAGAGATGGGTGGGGCTGCTCTTCCACCCCTGGAGGAGGGCCAGGTGGTAAATCCTTTTATTGGGTTTGTTTCTGTTCCGCCACTGACCCAAGAGGCAGCGGTACCCAAATTTTAAAGAGCAGTTCCTCCATTTCCAGGTCTGAAGAGGGTTTGGAGAGCAGTGGGAGGTGAAAAACCTCACCACTCTCATCCCCCTCTTCTGTCGCCAGTGGACAGCAGCGAGCAGCGGGCAGCCAAAGCCTCGACTGCTCCCTCTGTCCATCCATGGAGCCAGGTAAGTGTTGCCTAGCACACTGTGACGCCACTTTGGGCAGCCTCACAAAGACAGCCCCCCGAGCCGCGTCCCTGTGTTCCACCTCGCTGCCCTGCTGCGGGTACACCGGTGGTACCTTTGGTCCTGCTTGTACGGTCTCTGCGAGCCGGGTTAGCACTCCCCAGTCCGTCTCGCTGGCTCCTTCGGACCATCAGGGTCGGCTTTGCGATTCAGTTCGCCCGGCTTCCCCCCCAAGTTCAGGGACGTCCTCTTCACTACAGTGAAAGATGCCGATGCCCCTGTCCTGCGTGCGGAGATCGCAGTCCTACTGGCGAAGGACGCGATAGAGCCGGTCCCTCCAGCCGATTTGAGGTCGGGGTTCTACAGCCCCTACTTCATTGTACCCAAGAAAAGCGGCGGGTTACAACCGATCTTGGACCTGCGAGTTTTAAATCGGAGCCTCCACAAGCTACCATTCAAAATGCTCACGCAGAAACGCATTTTTGAGTGCATCCGTCCCCGAGATTGGTTTGCAGCGATTGACCTGAAGGACGCGTACTTCCATGTTTCAATTCTTCCGCGACACAGGCCATTCCTGAGATTCGCGTTCGAAGGTCGAGCATATCAGTACAGAGTCCTACCCTTCGGGCTGGCCCTGTCTCCCCGCGTCTTCACGAAAGTCGTGGAGGGAGCCCTTGTTCCCATGAGAGAACAGGGTGTTCGCATTCTCAACTATCTTGACGACTGGCTCATTCTAGCACAGTCCCGGGATCAGTTGTGCAAACACAGGGATTTGGTGCTCAGACACCTCAGCCAGTTGGGGCTTCAGGTCAGCTGGGAAAAGAGCAAACTCGCCCCGGTGCAGAGGATCTCTTTTCTCGGTATGGAGTTGGAGTCGGTCGAGCAGATAGCACGCCTCACAGAGGAACGTGCTCGGTCGGTGTTGAACTGCCTGAATACATTCAATGGCAGGACAGCGGTCCCACTGAAGTTCTTTCAGAGGCTCCTGGGGCATATGGCGGCTGCTGCGGCTGTAACACCGCTCGGTCTGCTTCATATGAGACCGCTTCAGCACTGGCTTCACGGCCGAGTCCCGAGATGGGCATGGCAGCGCGGCAAGTTCCGGGTGCCAATCACTCAGGAGTGCCGCCGAACCTTCAGTCCGTGGTCGGACCCCTTGTTTCTTCGGGCAGGAGTGCCCCTAGAACAGGTGTCCCGGCATGCTGTGGTGTTCACAGATGCTTCTTCCACCGGCTGGGGTGCCACGTACAACGGGCATGCAGTGTCAGGGGTTTGGACGGGACCCCATCTGCATTGGCACATCAACTGCCTTGAGTTGCTGGCAGTACGCCTTGCTCTGAGCCGCCTCAAAGGCCTGCTACAGGGCAAGCATGTACTGGTCCGTACGGACACTGCGACCGTTGCATACATCAACCGTCAAGGTGGTCTACGCTCCCGTCGCATGTCGCAACTCGCCCCCCATCTCCTCCTGTGGAGTCGGAAGCTTCTGAGGTCACTTCGCGCCATTCATATCCCCGGTGTGCTCAACCGTGTGGCCGACGAGCTATCATGAGCTGTGCTGCCAGGAGAATGGCGATTCCACCCCCAGGTGGTTCAGCTGATCTGGAGAGAGTTCGGAGAGGCTCAGGAGGACCTGTTTGCCTCAACAGAAACCTCCCACTGCCAGTTGTTTTACTCTCTGACCGAGGGGACACTTGGGACAGATGCACTGGCTCACAGCTGGCCCCAGGGCCTGCGCAAATATGCGTTTCCCCCAGTGAGCCTACTTGCACAGACCCTGTGCTAAGTCAGGGAGGATGAGGAGCAGGTCTTGTTAGTTGCGCTTACTGGCCCAACCAGACCTGGTTCCCAGAACTCTCACTCCTCGCGACAGCCCCTCCCTGGCCCATCCCTCTGAGGAAAGACCTTCTTTCTCAGAGACGGGGCACTCTTTGGCACCCGCGTCCAGACCTCTGGAAACTCCATGTCTGGTCCCTGGACGGGACGCGGAGGTTCTAGGTGACTTACCCCCTGAGGTACTTAACACCATCACTTCGGCATGTGCACTGTCTATGAGACGTGCTTACGCCTCGAAGTGGAACCTGTTCGTTGAGTGATGCTCTTCTCGCCGAGAAGATCCTCGAAGATGCTCGATCGGAGTCATGCTTTCCTTCTTGCAGCAAGGGTTGGAGCGTAGGCTGTCCCCCTCCACCCTCAAAGTCCATACTGCTGCCATATCTGCTTACCATGACCACATAGATGGCAAATCTGTTGGTCAGCACGACCTGGTCATCAGGTTCCTTAGGGGGGCGAGACGGTTAAATCCTCCTCGTCCCCCCTCCATACCCTCTTGGGACCTTACTCTGGTGCTCAGAGCACTCCAGATTGCTCCCTTTGAGCCTTTGCTGTCAGCAGACTTAAAGATTCTGTCTATGAAGACTTTGCTGCTGGTGGCATTGGCCTCCATCAAGAGGGTAGGGGACCTGCAGTCATTTTCGGTCGACGAATCGTGCCTAGAGTTTGGGCCGGGTGACAGCCACGTGGTACTGAGACCCCGGCCTGGCTATGTGCCCAAGGTTCCTACCACTCCCTTCAGGGACCAGGTAGTGAGCCTGCAAGCGCTGCCCTCGTCGGAGGCAGACCCAGCCCTGTCTTTGCTCTGTCCAGTTCGTGCCTTGCGACTGTACATAGACAGAACTCGAAGCTTCAGGACCTCAGACCAGCTCTTTGTCTGTTACGGAGGCCAGCAGAAGGGAAAGGCTGTCTCCAAGCAGAGGATGGCTCACTGGATAGTGGATGCCATCGCCCTGGCTTACCAAGCTCAGGGCGTGCCCTGCCCGCTCAGGTTGCATGCTCACTCCACGAGAGGTGTGGCATCCTCCTGGGCGATGGCTCGTGGCGCCTCGCTAACAGACATTTGTAGAGCTGCGGGCTGGGCGACACCTAACACGTTCGCTAGATACTATAGTCTTCGTGTCGAGCCGGTCTCCTCCCGTGTTCTCGCCTCAGGTCAGAGGCACGGAGAGGCCCCGGCTTAGTGTCGGCTTGCTGCGCTACATGCGCATTCTATTCTCCAGAGAGTCCCTACGGGCAGACCCTGTTGAGTCCTCCGGTTACCCTTCGGCAGCCGACGTGGCGGAGCGTCTGGCGCCAGGCCTATACTCCGTTGTATCCTTGAGAACCGGATTTAGGCTGGGTTCCATATGTGTGTGACCCTACGGGGATCCCATATGGCTTTTTCCACGGCTGCTCCTAAACGAAGCCCGTGTCTTTCCCTCTGGGAGAACCCATCTCTCACCGAGTGGAGTCACCCCAGTTCTCCATATATTGTACAACCTACAAGGTTAGTCTATATGTACTTATCCATATAACTCCTTCGGGGAAGGATATGGCTTCCGCAGCGTTCCTTATCGCATGTAAGGCTACGCTTTCCCAGCGTTATCCAATTGTCGCACTGAGTGGGTTTTGAGAACAACAGTGATCGACCCTCTCTGTGTGAGCCTGGTCCCACCGTCCTTAGGCAAGGGGGTTCAGGTGGCTCACGACAGAGCGCTGGAAGAGGGCAGCTCCTGTGGCGCTTTGGTAGGGATTCCTATTCGTCGGTCTGTCCGACGTACGTCGAACGTGACCGACTGAATGGGAACGTCTTGGTTACATAGGTAACCCTCGTTCCCTGAAGGAGGGAACGGAGACGTACGTCCCGTCGCCACAGACTGATGCTGCCGCCTGCTGGGTTCGGCTCCTCAGCGAAAACCTGAAGATGCAACGCAGCTGCTGCTCATTATATACCCGCGCTGCGAGGCGAGCAGCTGATGCATATGATTGCATGCCAATGTGCATTGGCTCGTTTTAGTTACACTCGAAGTAGATTGGCCTCTCTAGCGAGATTCCTATTCGTCGGTCTGTCCGATGTACGTCTCCGTTCCCTCCTTCAGGGAACGAGGGTTACCTATGTAACCGAGACGTTCTTGCTAATCTGGTTGTATAGCTAGATATGGTATTTTCTGGATAAGCAGTTAACGAAGCGTTGCAGGGGAGCGTGACATAAAATCCACCCTCAGCCATGACCGGTTTTTACACTAATGCATTCATGTTATGCAGGATTTTGTTTTTATGGTACTTGTACATCAACCAGCTCTTTCTGATCAACCCACGATGCAAATTTTGCAGGCCATCCGAGCCATTGTACCAACACCATTGTTTTACACCCCTTCTTCTTCTTATCTAAAATTTTTTCCACTTTAAATGTCTTGTTTTCTTTCACAAATATTTTTTGTAATTCCTCTGCATAAAAAACCCCATCAATGACATCACCGTCATAATCACGCAATCTGTAGACAGGCGGGTTACGGGGGATGCATGCTGTTACTGTGAAAAATTCCTGTGTGTAGTTTTCCTCATACCCTTTCGTGAACGGGCCTCTTACTTTAGAAATTCTGACAACATCACCAATTTTATATTTAAATTTGGGGGCCACACAGCGAACACCGCTAGAGCCATATAGATTATGAAACACCACAGATTCATTCTCTTTGTTCACATCGATTGGCCTCATCTTAATACTTCTATGGTAGCTACTGTTATATCCATCCGTTATGTCTTGAAGAATGTCGATGTAGCGTTTGGAGTTTATAGCTGTTAAATACCGCCACATTCTACCCTTTAACGTTCTATTAAACCTCTCAACAACACGTGCCTTCAATTCAGTGGCAGGTGTAAAATGTATAATGTTATATTTTTTCATTAGATTTTGAAAGTGTTTATTGTGGAATTCCTTCCCTTTATCGGTCTGTAATCGCAATGGTTTTCGTCCATCATTCAATATGGATTCAAAAGCTTTAGTCACTTCATGCCTGCTCTTGTTTTTTAAAACACGCGTCCATGCATATTTACTAAACAGGTCGATACATGTCAAGAGAAAATGATTGTTGTCATTTTCTTTGGAATATGCTGACATATCAACAAGATCCGCCTGAAATTGAAAATCAATGCCGAAGACAAAGACACGATTCCTTTTGTATTTCACAGGCGCTGTTCTGTGCAGCGTGTAAGCATCTTCACCAGCGAGCCAGTCCGACACTTGTTTGTCGGATAAACGAACACCTGTTTCTTTTAAAACACCATCTTTTAAACGTTTTTTACCCCCTAAAGAACCAGGGTTAGAAGGTGTGTAATAAATATTTTTTATTTCTTCTTCGGACATATTGTTGGTTCAGTCTCCACAAAAGAATAACTCAGATAATATACATGTTCTGGCTTTTTATTTTCAGTAAAAGAGAGTACAATAATCTCATACATCATCCAGGTACTGTAAAAATCTTATACACATCACAAAGTTTTTCTCAAGAATGTATTCAATTAAAGTTTCAACAATTTCACATACATTAGTTTGGTCTTTTTTTGACACAGTGATTACACACAAATCAATCACATATGTACACAAACACAATATGTCAGCAATTCTAATACAGCTCCCACATTCAGTGACCAGGTTTAGTATTTTTCTAATTGTTGCACAAATTGGCTCACCTTTATTAATACACATATGCATTATATCAGTCCACTCATTAGACATGCCTCTTACACCAGACATTTGGTTCTTGAGATTTGTTAAACGTTTGGGGTCTACATCACATCCATTTACAGCAACAGGCACATCAACACAGTCATTAATGATCTTATACAACAAGTTTGTCAACTCGCATCTAATACGGCGTTTAAGTAAACATTTTGCCAGCCCCATTGCACAACATGTATTCCCCATTTCAGTATCACAGTCAGACAACTTGTGCGGACCCCTTCCAGTTGTCCACGGCGTCATAGACAATTTGTTCGCTGCTGACATCCACAACTTTCTCTCTGACTTCACAAAGTTTTTCCACAATGTAAACTTTGTCACGCAGTTCGTGCAAAATAGTATCCCCTGACCCCTGGATCCTTTGGGGATGAATTCTTAAACCACACCAGTTCAGTGCCTGAGCTATGATGTGTTTGAGTCCTGGTTTAATTAGATTATGAGGCAGCTCCTCAAAGTATGTGTCAAAGAAATAGGCATCAGGTTCAAACAAACAGGAATGTCTAATCTGACTCGGGTGCTCCACCTCACAACCCAAGCAAATCTGTTTTAGCTTTTTGTTGATGAGATGTTCCAGGAGGACCACAACAGTTGCTTTTATGATTCTGAACCCATCAGACCGAATAATTCCGTCTGTGTCGTCAACCCCACCATAGGCTGCAGCTCCAGCTACTGCTCCTGTGTTCCCGTACGGTGTTGTAAGGAAAGTCAGGTTGTGATATCCCAGATCCATGCAAAATTTATCCAGCCAGCTGTTGTCATAAGTTTGTGGGTGGGACTCCTGCGATATAGCACTGTCATTAGACATTGTTATGTCATAACTTTGTGGGTGGGGTTCAAATGGCATAGCGTTATCGTCAGGCATAGCTGGTCCAGTCTCAGAGGTACTGGTGTAGCAGTAGTTAGATGCAGTTTCTTGAGACATGGTGAATGAATGTAGTGAGTGTACCAATCTTGCAGATGTTTTAATGTTTGTAGTAAGTGGGCGGACTTAAGAGGCGGTCTTTTTGGCTGGTAACGCCCTGCTCAGGATGAAACAATTTCACCTTTACACTGTTGTAGCGATCGTACATATCACACCATCTGAACATCTTGTTAATACAGGTAAAAAGATTGTCAAAGAGACAAATATCTTTCCACTGAAACAAAAATTTCATGTCATAGCACACGTAATGCTCAGTCTCAGGGATAGGCCATACACGTTCGCAGAGTTTTGTCTTTTCGTTGGAGCAAAATATATAGACACAATCGTCTGGTAGTTTTTTACTATGATCACCGACCACGCGAAATCTCGTGTCAGGACTCACACCATCCCACTCTGCGATGTACAACGGTTCGTCGCCACAGTCATTCAGATCTCTCCAAACGTAATTGAAAAAAATAAACCAGTCTTTCGCAGGGAAAATCAGACACGGCTCCTGTGATGTAAATTCATCTCCAACATCCACAGCGTAGAGTTTTACAACCCGCATCACTTTGTCAAACACATAGCGCCCGACGCGTCCACCAGACATTGAGAAATCACGTTTCACAAATTTCATATCTTCATGAAGAAACTTTGTCAAACTGACGCTTTGTCTCTTCTTTGGTGCAAAAGTCAACTTTCACCCATTTCAACAGGGCCTCTTGTTGGTGAAATACACATCACTTTTCTTGTAGTTTTAGGGGTGCTTGGACTACCCATTGTAACAGATGACTTGCAGAATCTCCTCTGTGTTCAACAAATGTACCCAATACACCTTATTTAAATAACAGGACCAGGATTCACCAAAATGTCATAAAAATGCCAAATCTGGGGCTGAGATACAACCACCATAAATTTACCCATATATCTAACTATAAATCCAACTCACTCTATATCTCATTGACACTCTTGACCTGCCAATCAGGGGACAACAGGCATAAATTCAGCCATAAAAAAACAAGCATTGACAACCACTGACCTGCCAATCAAGGCTCACAGCCCTCATAAAACATATTTGACATCCACTGTCCAACCAGCTTGACTGAAAACACACAGAAATTTGGGTCATAAATTAAGCAATAAATTAGGGTAATAAATCATCATTCTGACACAGTGTATATGATACTCTACTCTAGGTAACATAGAAAGTAAAAAAGGCATCTGTACTTCATCCCCCCAAAGTCATTTACTAAATATTTGCTAAAATAAAGCTCTTCTGGCATATACATGAAGATGGATTCCAGACCGGATGTAACTTTTCAGATTTTGATTAAAGATTACCACGAAAAGCTTTTTTTTTTGTGCGTGTGTGTGTATTAACTTGTACAGATTAATTGTTCACCACAAGACTAGTAATATGAACGTCTCGGTTACAAAGGTAACCCTCGTTCCCTGAAGGAGGGAACGGAGACGTACGTCGGACAGACCGACGAATAGGAATCTCGCTAGAGAGGCCAATCTACTTCGAGTGTAACTAAACGAGCCAATGCACATTGGCATGCAATCATATGCATCAGCTGCTCGCCTCGCAGCGCGGGTATATAATGAGCAGCAGGTGCGTTGCATCTTCAGGTTTTCGCTGAGGAGCCGAACCGGATAGGCGGCAGCATCAGCGGGGTACAGCGACTGTGGCGACGGGACGTACGTCTCCGTTCCCTCCTTCAGGGAACGAGGGTTACCTTTGTAACCGAGACGTTCCCATTCAGTCGGTCACGTTCGACGTACGTCGGACAGACCGACGAATAGGAATCCCTACCAAAGCGCCACAGGAGCTGCCCCCTTCCAGCGCTCTGTTGTAAGCCACCTGAACCCCCTTGCCTGAGGATGGTGGGACAGGGCTAACACAGAGAGAGTCGATCACTGCTGTTCCCCAAAACCCATTCAGTGAGACTATTGGATAACACTGGGAAAGCGTACCCTTCGCTGGGAAGGAACGCTGCGGAAGCCACATCCTTCCCCGAAGGAGTTATGTGGAGAAGTACATATGGACTAACCCTGAAGGGCTGTGCTACATATGGAAGAGCTGGGGTGACTCCAACCCGATGAAGGGTAGGTTCTCCCAGAGGGAAAGACACGGGCTTCGTTTAGGAGCAACCGTGGAACCAACCATATGGGATCCCCGTAGGGTCACACATATGGAACCCAGCCTAAACCCGGTTCTCAAGGATACAACGGAGTATAGGCCTGGCGCCAGACGCTCCGCCACGTCGGCTGCCGAAGGGATATCGGAGGACTCGACAGGGTCTGCCTTGTAGGGACTCTCTGGAGAAAAGAAGCGCATGTAGCGCAGCAAGCCGACACTAAGCCGGGGCCTCTCCGTGCCTCTGACCTGTGGCGAGAACATGGGAGGAGACCGGCTCGACACGAAGGCTATAGTATCTAGCGAACGTGTTAGGTGTCGCCCAGCCCGCAGCTCTACAAATGTCTGTCAGCGAGGCGCCACGAGCCAGCGCCCAGGAGGATGCGACACCTCTCGTGGAGTGAGCATGCAACCTGAGCGGGCAGGGCACACCCTGAGCTTGGTAAGCCAGGGCGATGGCATCCACTATCCAGTGGGCCAACCTCTGCTTGGAGACAGCCTTTCCCTTCTGCTGGCCTCCATAACAGACAAGAGCTGGTCTGAGGTCCTGAGGCTTTAGGTTCTGTCTATGTACAGTCGCAAAGCGCGGACTGGACAGAGTAAAGCCAGGGCTGGGTCTGCCTCCTCCGAGGGCAGCGCTTGCAGGCTCACCACCTGGTCCCTGAAGGGAGTGGTAGGAACCTTGGGCACATAGCCAGGCCGGGGTCTTAGTACCACGTGGCTATCACCCGGCCCGAACTCCAGGCACGATTCGTCGACCGAAAATGACTGCAGGTCCCCTACCCTCTTGACGGAGGCCAATGCCACCAGCAGCAAAGTCTTCATAGACAGAATCTTTAAGTCTGCTGACAGCAAAGGCTCAAAGGGAGCAATCTGAAGTGCTCTCAGCACCAGAGTGAGGTCCCAAGAGGGTATGGAGAGGGGATGAGAAGGATTTAACCGTCTCGCCCCCCCTAAGGAACCTGATGACCAGGTCGTGCTGACCAACAGATTTGCCATCTAAGTGGTCGTGGTAAGCGGATATAGCAGCAGTATGGACTTTTGAGGGTGGAGGGGGGACAGCCTACGCTCCAACCCTACTGCAAGAAGGAAAGCACGACTCTGATCGAGCATCTTCGGGGGTCTTCCCGGCGAGAAGAGCACCACTCGACGAACAGGTTCCACTTTGGAGGCGTAAGCACATCTCGTAGACAGTGCACGTGCCGAAGTGATGGTGTTAAGTACCTCAGGGGGTAAGTCACCTAGAACCTCCGCATCCCGTCCAAGGGACCAGACATGGAGTTTCCAGAGGTCTGGACGCGGGTGCCAAAGAGTGCCCCGTCTCTGAGAAAGAAGGTCTTTCCTCAGAGGGATGGGCCAGGGAGGGGCTGTCGCGAGGAGTGAGAGTTCTGGGAACCAGGTCCGGTTGGGCCAGTAAGGCGCAACTAACAAGACCTGCTCCTCGTCCTCCCTGACTTTGCACAGGGTCTGTGCAAGTAGGCTCACTGGGGGAAACGCATATTTGCGCAGGTCCCGGGGCCAGCTGTGAGCCAGTGCATCTGTCCCGAGTGTCCCCTCGGTCAGAGAGTAAAACAACTGGCAGTGGGAGGTTTCTGGTGAGGCAAACAGGTCTACCTGAGCCTTTCCGAATTCTCTCCAGATCAGCTGAACCACCTGGGGGTGGAGTCGCCACTCTCCTGGCAGCGCAGCTCGTGATAGCTCGTCGGCCACACGGTTGAGCACACCGGAGACATGAATGGCGCGAAGCGACCTCAGATGCTTCCGACTCCACAGGAGGAGATGGCGGGCGAGTTGTGACATGCGACGGGAGCGTAGACCACCTTGACGGTTGATGTACGCAACGGTCGCAGTGTTGTCCATACGGACCAGTACATGCTTGCCCTGAAGCAGGCCTTTGAGGCGGCTCAGAGCAAGGCGTACTGCCAGCAACTCGAGGCAATTGATGTGCCAATGCAGATGGGGTCCCGTCCAAACCCCTGAGACTGCATGCCCGTATTACGTGGCACCCCAGCCGGTGGCAGAAGCATCTGTGAACACCACAGCATGCCGGGACACCTGTTCTAGGGGCACTCCTGCCCGAAGAAACAAGGGGTCCGACCACTGACTGAAGGTTCGGCGGCACTCCTGAGTGATTGGCACCCGGAATGTGCCGCACTGCCACGCCCATCTCGGGACTCGGCCGTGAAGCCAGTGCTGAAGCGGTCTCATATGAAGCAGACCGAGCGGTGTTACAGCCGCAGCAGCCGCCATATGCCCCAGGAGCCTCTGAAAGAACTTCAGTGGGACCGCTGTCCTGCCATTGAATGTATTCAGGCAGTTCAACACTGACCGAGCACGTTCCTCTGTGAGGCGTGCTATCTGCTCGACCGAATCCAACTCCATACCGAGAAAAGAGATCCTCTGCACCGGGGCGAGTTTGCTCTTTTCCCAGTTGACCTGAAGCCCCAACTGGCTGAGGTGTCTGAGCACCAAATCCCTGTGTTTGCACAACTGATCCCGGGACTGTGCTAGAATGAGCCAGTCGTCGAGATAGTTGAGAATGCGAACACCCCGTTCTCTCATGGGAACAAGGGCTCCCTCCACGACTTTCGTTAAGACGCGGGGAGACAGGGCCAGCCCGAAGGGTAGGACTCTGTACTGATATGCTCGACCTTCGAACGCGAATCTCAGGAATGGCCTGTGTCGCGGAAGAATTGAAACATGGAAGTACGCGTCCTTCAGGTCAATCGCTGCAAACCAATCTCGGGGACGGATGCACTCGAAAATGCGTTTCTGCGTGAGCATTTTGAATGGTAGCTTGTGGAGGCTCCGATTCAAAACTCGCAGGTCCAAGATCGGTCGTAACCCGCCGCTTTTCCTGGGTACAATGAAGTAGGGGCTGTAGAACCCCGACCTCAAATCGGCTGGAGGGACCGGCTCTATCGCGTCCTTCGCCAGTAGGACTGCGATCTCCGCCCGCAGGACAGGGGCATCTTTCACTGTAGTGAAGAGGACGTCCCTGAACTTGGGGGGGAGCCGGGCGAACTGAATCGCAAAGCCGACCCTGATGGTCCGAAGGAGCCAGCGAGACGGACTGGGGAGCGCTAACCCGGCTCGCAGAGACCGTACAAGCAGGACCAAAGGGACCACCGGTGTACCCGCAGCAGGGCAGCGAGGTGGAACACAGGGACGCGGCTCGGGGGCTCTCTTTGTGAGGCGGCCCGAAGCGGCGTCACAGTGTGCTAGGCAACACTTACCTGGCTCCACGGATGGACAGAGGGAGCAGTCGAGGCTTTGGCTGCCCGCTGCTCGCTGCTGTCCGCTGGCGACAGAAGAGGGGGATGAGAGTGGTGAGGTTTTTCTCCTCCCACTGCTCTCCAAACCCTCTTCAGACCTGGAAATGGAGGAACTGCTCTTTAAAATTTGGGTACCGCTGCCTCTTGGGTCAGTGGCGGAACAGAAACAAACCCAATAAAGGATTTACCACCTGGCCCTCCTCCAGGGGTGGAAGAGCAGCCCCACCCATCTCTGGGTCGCCCGTCTCAGGGGTGATTCTCACCAACCAGTTAAACAGCTGCAGAGACGGGAGGCGTCATCTCCCCGCAATGGATACAGCAGAGCCTGCTGGGCCGGAGTTTCTTGCAGGGGACGACACCCTTGGCGACGAGCAGACTGAGGGGCAGCCCAAGAGGAACTCAATGGTTTGTCATGGGAAGCTCCCCTATCCGCTACTAACTGAGGAGAACCGCTGGGCTCAGTCCTCGACAGTGTCACCGAAAGGCCACCTCGTAAGATGGGAGCATTGAGAAAGCATTTAGCTTGACAATCTCTCACACCTCACAAGGTAAGCCAGGGGGCACTTCTGGACCACGGAGGTGGACATCGTCTGGCTGAGGGCCTGCGCCGTGACTTTGATCACGGTTAGTCAACAAGCGCAGCTCAACCCCAGCACAGAACTACCCTCATGCAAAAAGAGTGCCTTGGCCTCACATGCAGGGTGGGTGTGGTCTGTGTACAGCCACCCCATCCAAGAGGGTAGTGAGAGAGGAAAAACTTATGCAGATTGGCACCTTTGGCATTCCATATTTATGGCACCAATATACCCCCATACTGCCAAGTTTTCCATGCACATCTGGAAGACCCAGGAAAGCATGGCTGTAAACTCTGAATCTGAGTCAGCATAAGCACACACCATTACAGTGGGCAGCGTCACCCTCATTTCCAGAGCATAACAGCACTCTCTCCGATGCTGCAATCGACGTCTGTCCCTCAGCTGGAGCTCTGAATGAAATGCTAGGTTCCCCTATGAAAAGGACCAGCAATCCAATCCAGAAACTGCACAGCTTGCAATGCGCTAGAGAGGGAGGGGCCCTAGGGGGTTGGTTCCCCGAAGGAACCCCTCAACCTCATGTCACCCAAGCCATATCAGCAAAGTAGACCTCTTCTGGTGCACCAGAGAGGGCGCTACAATGGAGATTACGCAAGGGAACCGCGCATCTAGAGCGCCGAGCGAGCGCTGGGTTGCCGTGACAACCCGCGCTGCAGCCCGGCAGCTCGACGGCACACGACACGCAGAGGAGCGAGAGGTTTGCTCTCGCTGATCTCCGCGGTCTCCCAGAGTGTCGGGCAGAGCCGCGGCTGTGCTTTTACACACAAGCGGCAGCTGGCCAACAACAGAGGGGACTCAAGCTTCCCGGAGAAAGAAGAGTCACGACCGGCGTGTCGACGTGATCATGTTCTCATATGAAAACATGAACACCCACGAACATCATTTCAGCACGCGCCCAGACATGCGAAACGGTGATCGTGGCCGTCAGTGAGGACAGGAACGATCGCATCCAGAAACACAAGTAGGATGTCGTCTTTAAAAAGATGCGAATCTACTTGTGTAAGCTCTTTCAGGGACTTTACTCTTTTAGAAGTGCTGAAGCACGCAGGGGAACGGCCACCGCAACACAGACAGGGATTGTGTGCAGCCTGTCATGTGCTTTCTCTCTCTTTGAAGGCGCTCACTCTTACCAGCCGTAAAAACGGCTTTTCAGCGCTCAAAAGCGCACCGTACCGGCCGTGAGAACAGCCTTCTGACGCTGTCAAACAGCTATTTGCTCAAAAACGGCAAACGAAACAGAAAAAGAGAGGACGTCGACCCCGCTGCTGTGCTGTTCGCCCGCACTCGGAAAAAAAAGAGAAGTTCAACCAAAAGCTTGACTCGTCTTCTAGCAGACACTCGCTTGCAGAGAACAGGAACAACACCGTTCGGCTCCGAAGCGAAAAGCTGAAGATGCAACGCACCTGCTGCTCATTATATACCCGCGCTGCGAGGCGAGCAGCTGATGCATATGATTGCATGCCAATGTGCATTGGCTCGTTTAGTTACACTCGAAGTAGATTGGCCTCTCTAGCGAGATTCCTATTCGTCGGTCTGTCCGACGTACGTCGAACGTGACCGACTGAATGGGAACTAACAAATTAAATAGGGTCAATTTTTGTATTCCATATGGATATTGTGCCTGATAAATACCTGTTGGTTAAAAAGTTGCATTTATTGGAGCAGTTATTATCAGCCTTCACAATTCTTTTTTCATCATCTTTTTTTCTCTCCCAGATCTAAGGGGTCATCATGTTCTTTTCAGACAATATACTGCTTTATGAATTGGTGCACCAGATCCTCCTGTGGGCACAGGGTAAGTTCCCTGGATGCCTAAATCAGGGAGCAGACGTCCTGTAAAGACAGGAGCTGAGGCCAGGTGAATGGAGATGGTGTATCTTATATGGAATAGGTGCGACCAAGCAGAAGTGGATATATTTGCATCTCAGGAAATGACACACTGACCACTGTGGTTCCCACTAATAATGCATCCAGCTCCACTGGGGTTGTATGCCATGGTGCAGATTTGGCTGAAGCTACGTCTGTACAGTTTCCCCCCGATCGCTCTGCTCCTGGGATTTCTGGAGAGAGTTCGCCGGGAGGGTGCACATCTGTTGTTATTGTCTCCTCTTTGGCCAAATCGAGTTTGGTTCTCGGACCAGATATCCGTCCTCGATGGCTCCACTTGGATCCGATCACGAGGAACCTTCTATCACAAGAGGGGGGCACAAAATTTCACGCCCACCCAGAGTTATGGAAGCTGGTCTTTCAACTGAGGTTATTGAGACCAATCTTTACTCCAGAGCTTCCTCCACAAGGAAACTTTAGGATAAATTGAGATTGTCCTTTTCATGGTGTTAGACCCGTTAACTGCCCGGTTGGTACAGTGCTGGAGTTTATGCAAGATCATTTCTCTCCAGGTTTATCCCTTTCTATGTTAAAGGTGTATGTGGCACACTCAACGTGTGCTGTCATCAATAGTTGTCATTAATAATGTCTGCGCTTATAGCTGTACTTGTAACAGTATAGAGAGAACACAAAGTAACCCCAGTTTTGCGTGGTCCATATCTGTTTGGTGGCACAACAGGTAAAACCAGCGTTCTTGTGTGACAGCGATCCGGGCAACCGGGTTCGATTCCAGCCCGTACTGGTTCCTGCATTCAATACACATATACATCTGTTCCCACTGTCTCACTGATGTTCACTGGATAAGTAAGTTACTGGACCCAGGACGAGCTCTGGGACTGTGAAGCATTAGGGGTGTTGATGGACTTGATCTACTCCATCTGTGTTTTTAGCATTGTTCTGAATCTGATCTGAATGTAGTCTTTGCTGGCAGTGGCTAGGAACATTTTTTAACAAAACTTTGGCGAGGAAAGAGTTAAAAGATTGAACGAGTAACTAGATAAGGATACATGTTAATGTGTGTATAGATGACTGATTCATTTCCTATATGTTTCTTCATATGTCATGCCTCAGCTTTGAAGGGGTGGATTCTGGAATCCACTGCCGCTTCAATATATATCTTTTAAGTTATTAATCAACATTTATATTTCTGTTAAATTCTTTGAATGACTTCTTCAATGTATCTTAAAGCATTTATTTTCCTCTGTACCTCTCACTGAGAGAAAAGAACATGTTATCAGTATGTTTTGGGGAAAGATTCCTGCTCAGAGCAGAGCTCAGATCAACTTCAGCCTTGAAGAAGCTGTGAATCATGTGTATCTGTGTATGTGCGCTAAGTGTTTTGTGCAGGTCCCTTTGTACTGGACAACTGGCATTTTGCTTGAGACCAGCAGATGCCACATCATGACCCCAAAAGGACATCCGGTACCTAAATCTAGGGTCCCCCTCATCATCACCGTGAAGAAGGGAGATATGCTTCTTACTATCTGTCCACGTGTGGAAAATTTCTAATCTTGTCTATTTTTCTTAGCCAATCAGAATCATCCAACCTGAAGTAATGACGTAGTTGGTTGACTCTGTTAGAGTATAATTATTGTGGAAATGTGAATGTACGCAGAGCGGCCTACGAACCCCTTGTGAAACTTGAAGCTGGCTTCTGCTGATGAAACTGCAAACTATTCTTCATTAAATATTTCTTCAATTTATTTTTTTTTTTAAAAACTTTGACTCCGGGTCTTTATTCAACATATCTGGTTTCAAGGGTCCTAAACTGTTTTTCCCCAACAACGCAAGTTCACAAGTAGTTTAAGACACCTAATATAAAGTGTGACCCGTCGTTCTTATATTCTTCAATTTTTCTCTTGAACATCCACATCACTCATAGCTATAAAAATACCTTTTTGCATTTGTACATTTGTAAGTGTAAAAAAGTGCATTAGGTAATATATGAACTAGAGTTTAATTACATTTGTAGATTTACAAGAAGTGCTAATCATACACTCTAAAAAATGCTGGGTTAAAAACAACCCAAGTTGGGTTGAAAATGGACAAACCCAGCGGTTGTGTTAAATGTTTGCCCAACCTGCTGGGTAGTTTTAACTCAACTATTGTTTAATTATTTAACCCAATTGCTGGGTTTGTCCATTTTCAACCCAACTTGGGTTGTTTTTAACCCAGCATTTTTTAGAGTGTATGAATTGGAAGTTTAATGACATGTTAGCATTTTAATTTACATTAACTAATAAACTTATGAAACATTACATGTTGATTTATTAATAGATCATTATTTAGTTTTAGTTCACCCAAAAATTTAAATTCTGTCATTAATTACCCTTATGTCGTTCCAAACCCATAACACTGTAGTTCATATTGTAAACACAAATGAAGATCTTTTTGATGAAATCTGAAAGATTTCTGTCCCTCTGCTGACATCTATTTAACTACCAATTAGATGCTTCAAAAAGTTTATAGAGATCGTAAAACTAATCCATAGGAATAAAGCGGTTTAGTTCAAGGGGCTTGGTCGCTTTATATGATGAACAGTTTGAATTTAGGGGTGAACTATCCCTTTAATAAGCACATCTCATATTTCTAGCTATGTGAGTTCATGATTTCATCTTTATATAATGTTTATTTAGGTTTTATTACATTTACTATAAAGTGTTACCCAATTTTTTGTGTCCTGTTTTGAAACTTACATCTTTAGACCCTCTGAAATTCCATTATATAGATCTTATCACAAATATCACAACAGTTTGATTTTCTGAAAGAGTGAGTAAACGATAAGAGAATTATAACATCCGTTATTTCAGCATCCAGCAAGGACTTAAAAAACCTTCTGAAGTTCTGGGTCGGATGGGAGTGGATGGAGGCAAATATGACTGTGGAAATTGTGAAAAGTGATCTCCCAAAATCCTCCACCTGCTTCTGTGTTCTCCGACTACCAGGGCACTACAACAATTTCCAGTCCTTCACAAAGGACTTGATGATGTGCATTGGCACTTGCAAGTATGGTTTTGGCCATGTGTAATTTTCAGACATATGTACATGTTACATTTGTTACACAGTGATGTACACTTTTATTAGATGCTGTTACTGCACTTACGACCAATGCTTTGTACTCAGAGCCTGTGCCAATCAACTTGGTAGGGTCTTTACAAAGATCTTTAACCTTTCATTGACATCTGCCATCGTCCCACCATGTTTAAAATCGGCAATCATCATTCCTGTTCCTAAAAAAGCATCCACAAATAACCTGAATGACTACAGACCAATTGCATTAACACCAATTATCATGAAGTGCTTTGAGAAACTGGTCTCACAGCACATCAAATCCAGTCTTTCCTCCACCCTTGACTCATACCAGTTTGCATATAGACCAAACCGGTCTACAGAGGATGCTATCAACGTAGCACTTTACACTGCACTTAGCCATCTTGAGCAGCAGGGGACCTATGTAAGAATGCTCTTCATAGATTACAGCTCAGCATTCAATACAATGGTTCCAGATATTTTAGTCAATAAACGGACTAAATTGGGCTTCCCCCTCTCCATCTGCTACTGGATCAAGGATTTTCTGACAAATCGCCCACAAACGGTGAAGATTGGCTCTCACCTCTCATCCATCATTACGCTCAGCACCGGCTCTCCACAAGGGTGTGTACTGAGCCCTTTACTGTACGCCCTGTACACAGTGGACTGTAATCCTATTCATTCGTCCAATAAAATAATTAAATTTGCTAATGACACCACAGTGATTGGACTTATCTCTGGTGAAGACGAATCAGCCTACAGAGATGAAGTTCAGAAACTGGTGATATGGTGTTCTAAAAATAACCTGTCCTTGAACATTTCGAAGACAAAAGAGCTTATTTTTGATTTCAGGAAAAGCAGGGGCGAACCAACCCCACTTTACATCAATGGGGATTGTGTGGAGAAGGTCCACACCTTTAAGTTCCTAGGAGTTCAAATTTCGAATAAACTCTCGTGGTCTGCTAACACCTTGGAGTTAATTAAGAAGGCACAGCAACGGCTGCACTTTTTGAGGGTGCTCAGGAAAAACAACCTAGACCGTAAATTATTAGTGTCCTTTTACTGCTCCACCATTGAAAGTGTGTTAATGTACTGCATTACAGTGTGGTATTCCAGTTGCACTGCAGCAGACAAGATAGCCCTTCAAAGGATAATCAATATAGCCCATAAAATCACTGGCCGTTCATTTCTCTCCCTGGAAAGTATTGCCTACTCTCACGTTCTTTCAAAAGCAAACAGTATCATTGGGGACATAACTCACCCAGGGCATCATCTGTTTAGGTACAGGTCCTTGAGAGCTAGGACCACAAGATTTAAGGACAGTTTCTTTCCAGCTGCAATCCGGACATTAAATTCAAATATGGACTAAAGATATTCCAGTCAAGTTATTTGCTTTATGTTTATACTGTAACTTTAAATCTGTCTATACTGCTGCTTCTGTAAGATGTGCAGTATGTCCAATGTGCAATGTCTGATAGTAAATCACTAAGAGGTGTAAGTGGATAATTATTGTTTATATAGAATATTTGTATATTGTTTGTCTACACCAGTCAGGAGTAGTGCTCCTAATCTCGTTGTATACAAATGCAATGACAATAAATGCTTTCATTCATTCATTGTGTCGGGTCGATGCAGCTCAAGTTGCAAGTGCTGTATTCTGGCGTAGACGTGCCAGAGGGGGTTAGTGCTCGCCTCAAACACACCACTACAAGTCAATTAACCATCGTAAGGACTTAGAAAACTATTTATGAAGGTAAAAAAAGTTACTTAGTTCTGCTTTTAAGAGTATGATTGCTATGTTCAATTGTTCTTCAAGTGTTCCAATGTGACGGGTCACGCTGACACGTTTGTGGTTAGACATTGGACACCAGCAGAATTAACCATTTGAATTTGAATCTGATCAAAATATGTCTGTTATTTTTCCTGATGACATTTAAAAGGGTAAAATTTGCAAAATTCCCCAAAGGGGGTCAAAAGAACTTTTTTCTCTATTTTTGACACTGGACCAGTAGATGACGTAATGAGTGAAATGAACCTTTTCTTTTAGAACAAAAACATCAATTTGAGTGGGATGTAAATTTCCCTATATGCTCATGGTATAAAGCTGATCAAGTCATTGATAATTCAGCTTTTTCCCTCCTTTGCTCTCCTTGGCTTCTGCTTCTTGTCTCTTATCTGCAAAGTTCTTAATTATTGCTCTTTTTGATCTTCATCTATTAGATACAATACTCTAAATTTTATAATACTCTAACTTTTATTATTAACTAGTGACTGCTTCTTTATAGTTGTTATTTTACCTTTTGGTTTTATTAAGTATTTTCATTATTGATTAAAGTTTGCGTGTGAGGCTAAATTTAATTGTAATGAATATATAATTTTCCATCAACTTTATCTACTGCCTGGATCTCATTTTCCCAAGTTTCTGCATCAACATAGAATAAGTTGCATCAATACAGTATAAAAACTGTATTGAATATCTTGTATTAAATACAGTGTGATTATTCAAAGTTGTTTTTTTGTTTTGTTTTTGTTTTTCTTTACTGTAAAAATCCACAAACATACCTCTATGTCAGGCTCAGGTACAGCATTGCGGACACTTCCCATCACCCACAGCTGGTTAGGAGTCATATTACCCTCTGTGCGTATTGGGTGATTGTCCCAGGTGTTTCGGAAAAGGTTGAGATCATCTTGAAGCCGTGGGAGAAATACATAGTGGCAACAGAACAGATGAGTAAGGTCAGAAATATCAAGGTGGCCACCTTCTTCCAAAGCATGTAGAACATCGTAGTAGACATTTGTCACTGATGACCAGACGTCTCTCCACAACCTCTCAATACTGAAATGAAAAGTTATATGTCAATTGAATCTAACATTTTTAGGCATATGTTATGTACAAGTTGATAAATCATAAAAAAAAAATAAAATAAATTGATTTTCAACAAAACACAATTTTAACTCACCGCTGATTGTGGACGCTCTTTCCTGAAATAAAACTTCCCCTTTCTGTCCCACGAACTGTGAACATCAGGCGAGCCACGTCCACATTTTCGACACCCTCATCTCCTCGTACCCTAAGCACAGAGATTGCAACTAATTACTCAGAAATATTAAATTAATTTATGTAAAATTCATAGACATAAGCCCCAGTTTCACAGACAAGGCTTAATCTATTCCTAGACTAAAATAAATATTTGAGCTGTTTAAACTGAAAGCAACTTGCACTTGAATATCTTAACATATGTCAGTGCCACTGTTTTGTCTTAAGATTCACAACAGTAATGTTTGATCTTTTTAAGTCACATTTATAAAAGCTGCTTAAATTGAACTGAGGCCTAATTCTGACTTAATCTGTGAAATCAAGCCTAAATGTAGTTTTGCAAACAAATAAATAAAATCATAATGTTTACTTTGTCTGAAAAGTATTAATTTATACTTAATTACACGTAATCTGTGGCCAGACTACAAAGCGTTATAATAGATTTTGATGTGCATGTGCCTTAAATAGGAGGAATCCCGGAGTATGACGTAAAAGAGGACAAATCCAGTATGGCAGCAAGTTGTAGGCTACTAGACACTGAAAGTTAAGGAAACAAACGCTGCAGCAAATTTTGTTGTTTACATGTACACGTGTAAAGAGTATCCGCTAAAAAAAACCCAAATATAAACGCAAACGTTGCTTTCGTGCCTTATGCTGCGTTCACACCAGACGCGACTTGCACGAATAAATCGTAGTTGGACGCTTGAACATTTTGAGTTTACTCGCTTCATTCGCGCGTGAAAAACCCTTCACAACAGACGCGAAGATGAGAGGGGCTCTCCCGCTCCTTTATGTGTCCCAGACTCTCCCACTGCTTTCTGCACACTTCCTCTGAAAAAAGCTGCTCTCATCATTCTGTATCCACACTGAGGCATGTGTTGTTTTACATCTGTCACACAATCATCTAACTCTTCGTCCGTGAGAGTGCTATATCGTGCCCGAATGGAGAGGTTACATTCAGCCATTAATCTGAATACTGTGCGTGTACTTACTCCAATGATGCGAGCAATGGTTGGAGCAGAAATTTCATGTCCAGGAGATTGGTGATATAATTCGGGGAGATTAGAAGACGTGGCTGTCCCATCGACCCTGACTCCTGCAGAATAGTCGAAGTGCACGTCTCCCCGTCTGACAAGTTTAGTCGAACTAGTCTGAGCAGTTCTGTGATGCCCTCAAAAATACCAGGTGGGATGGTAACTAAATTGGACACAGCACTTAAAAAGACCAATTCTTGAGAGCAGATAAACTCCAGGTAGTCCATGTTGAGGGGCAGGCATTTTCCAAGCGTGAACTACTCTTTCCAAAACATAATCCAAAAGCAATTGCTAAAGGGAATTATATAAAATGACATGTTAAATACCTCCGTATTGCTGGCCAGATACATGAAAGTAAAATAATATCCTACAATGAACAAACACTGCACTTAATAAACACACTTTTAAATAATGATTATTTTAAACACATCGTTAAAGCATCTTGAGTGTTGACAATGGTTCTACGATCAACTTAGGCCTACGATGCTTTTGAGAAACAAAGCCCTGGTCATAGCAGAGACAAGTCCTATTTATTTATATTTATTTATTTTATAATTGCGATTGGGTTGTATTTAATGGTGCTATATAAAAATGGTGCTATTTAGTATCCTGTAATAGTGACATAACCAAATAATATACTCTCTGTTTCAGCATATTACAGTGGTTTTACTAAAAATGTATATAAAAACCAAAGGCAAGAGAATTCTGGATTTATATTTATCACATTATATCACCTTTACAGTAAAAAAAGTGTTGTTGTACTCGGGGTAAAGAGGAATCACTTAGACACTTGAGTAAACAATGATTTGGGTCTTAATCAACCTTTTACGCATATAAATACAGTATAATGACCAATAAAATCATAACTTTTACTCACCGCTCGGTCCATTATGGCAAATGACGTGTTATGAAGGCCTCTCGTCTCTATTGCTTGGTGCTTGTCAAGACGTGCTTGCACCTCCTGCTGGCGAAGACGACTTACTGCAGATGAGATTGTGCTCGGTAATCTACTGATTTTCCTGCTGTTCCCGGATGTGAAAGGTTGAATTTACTGTCGAATTTGAACCACTGAATTTGTGGAAGCGAATTTGCAAAGCGAAATAAAATGGACCGAAAATTGCCTGTTGAATATTATAGGTTGTATTTTTAAACAGTTTGAATATTTTGGAAGTGAAATATGAAAGGTGAATAGGATTCTTGAATTTTTTTGAACTGAAATATTCATTGCTTAAATATACAACCATGTTGAATTTAATGCAAGACTTAAAAATTAAATGCATTAAAATGCAAGCATGGTTAATGCAATTCATATTTTTTTCAATTATTAAGCTTTTTAATTCAAAAACATTTGGCATTAAATTACTTCCATACATTTACATTAAAATACACAAAATACATTAGAAAACAATAAAAATCATCTAAATTTATTACATAAGCAAATTGCTTCAGGCACAAAAGTAAATTAAATTAAACGTTGCATCCACTTAAGTCCAATCTCCTATCATTTTGTGCGCCATCCTTAACACTTGCTGTTCGTAGTAATATGTAAGACTTTGTAAAGGAACTCACATGATTTTTGAACATATATTAACAATACCTTGCAAACGTTTTTTGTTCTTTGTAGACAGTAATGAAAACCAACAGATAAAAGAAAGAGACAAAGAATTGTAAAATGACCTGAGGATACCACTCTGTACATTGAAAGAATTAAGCTTTCTCAGCACAAACAGTATCTGGTGTGACTTTTTAATAATTGCATCAGAATTTTGTTCAAACTTGAACTTATCAAAAATCTTTCCCCGGGTACTTATATTCCTCCACAACATCCACTTGTGAATTTTGAAGATTGTGAATTTTTTCAGGCCAGTGGAGCATAACGGAGGGAAGTGGTGACTAGGGTTGGGAATCGAGAACCAGTTCTTATCTAGATCAAAGTGTGAGGATCGTATCCTCCCTTAATGAATATTATAACAATGAGTGCCCTCGCGCTACTCATATATATCAATGCAGGGAGAGAGAGGTGCATAAAGCTGCACAATTAGTCTTTAAAAGATTGCGTTCTCGATTTCATCACTCATATGATCCATTTCCTAACTGACAACGATTCCCGTTTTAAACCTTTGACAAAAATAAAATCACAACATTCGAATCTGTGTTCGCGTCTAGAGAGAGTTGTCATGTTTAGATACAAACAGCTTCACAAACAACCTTAAAGTGTTTCAATGATGGAAAGACGTCATTAAAACTGCTTGTAAACAATGTCACGTAGCATTACATTTACCTCAGGCAAGTCATTCAGCGCCCACAGCTTCTTAGTTCGCCAGAGAAATGAACTCTTTAGCTAAATATATGCACTATATTTTCTTTGTTTTACTTAACCTGTTAGTGATGTCTTGATTATTTAATGTTTGATTATTTAACTTGCTCATCCTGACTTGTACAAGGCAATACATGCATCATTTGAAACTATTTAAATTTGACATTTATTTTCTTTTAACACTGATCAACGGACGTACATAAGATCATATCATTTAGATAACATGGAAGCTCCAGTGTGTGTTTGAACCAGTGATGTTTGGTTGAACCACTTAAAGGGATAGTTCATGCAAAAATGAAAATTTTTCAATATCAATTCAAGATGTAGGTGACTTTGTTTCTTCAGTAGAGCACAAATGATGATTTTTAACTCCAAACGTTGCTGTCTGTCAGCCAAATAATGGGTGTCAATGGTAACACAATTTATAAGAGTCAAAAATATGCACAGACAAATCCAAATTAAACCCTGCGGGTCGTGACGACACATTGATGTCTTAAAAAATGAAATGATCGGTTTGTGCGAGAAACAGAACAGTATTTATATCATTTTTTACCTCTAATACACCACTATGTCCAACTTCGTTCAGCATTCGCTTAATGAGGTCTGATCGCGCTCTGACAGCGGCAGTGATGTCTCGCGCATAAACTTCAATGAGTGTCAGACATCACTGCCGTTGTCAGAGCGCGATCAGACCTCACTTAGCGAGTGCCGTCATGAGCCGCAGGGTTTTATTTGGATTTCTCTATGCATTATTTTTGACTCTTATAAATTGTGTTACCATTCACTCGCATTATAAGACTGACAGACGGCAGCGGTTGGAGTTAAAAATCATCATTTGTGTTCTACTGAAGAAACAAAGTCACCTACATCTTGGATGCGCTGGGGGTAAGCAGATAAACATCAAATTTGCATAGTTTGGTAGTTCTAACAGTATTCAGGTACAGAGATGCTAGTTACAGATATTTAATAAAGTAATCAAATGTAAAATAATACTGGATAGTGTCATGGCAGATTTGATGTCTCTTTGTCCCTTTAGATCTGGTCTCGAAGAAAAACTCGCAGAGTCGAAGTTCCAGGTCTCAGAAGTATTTAACTTTATCATCAAGCAACAAAGTGAGATGCCAGCTCCGCATCTGAGGCTCTCTTAGCCGGGGCACAGTTTTATACATTTTTCTTATCTCTTAAAAAACATAACAAAGTAATATCATTGGCTGGTAATATCCACCCTTACATTTTCCCATATTCTCACTTACAGGTGCTCTCCCCCCACATATCTTTCCCATGTACTCCCCGACCTTTCTGCCATAGTCATTTGACTAATATAATTACAGGTGTTTCTTATGCAAGAGAATTTTCTTAGTAAGGGTGACCAGCTTCCAGCTACTGTACATCTTTTGATTTTCATTTCTCATGGCCTTCTGCCAATTTGAGGGTCAACCCTTTTCCCATTGGCCAAATGAAACATTGTATCAAACCAGTCAATACACCCCAGAGGCAAGAAGCCTTCACGTGACACCCTTTAATGATGGTCTTGTTCATTTCGCAGCCACCTGTTGTCTGGTGGAAATTTACCAACAAAATATGCTCAAGTAAACTTGTCTGACCCTTACAGTTACAGAGGCCTAGAGTGCCTCACAACACTTCTAGCTTTTATAGTAAGCAAACAAATTCTACTATTGTTTTCTAAAGGATGGATAAAATCTGTTAAAATATTAAATAGGTAAATCCTTGCAATTAATTTAAAGTTATAAACATTATTTAGTGACAGAGTGTTAATAACAACTCAAGCCTGTAGTTCAACGTGATTTTCATTGACTCAGTAATGATGGACAAGGACATACATGTGTTTTTGTATTTCATTTCATTTTATTTTTGTTGATTTTACAGCGATCACCACTGCACACACTCTGATCAGAGAGAGATGGCAGCACCTGTTTCAGGTATATTCTGACATCATATTTGCACTATGGGAAGAAGTGGACAATCACTCATGGTTTTATGACCCTTTAATAGCAGGAGAACTGTGATTCATTTCTCACTACATTCTTTCTTTTTATACATTTTTCAAAACATCACTTTGACCTTTCTGAATTTCTGCATGTTTTAAGCATAAAGATGTAATAACAATTATTAGTTTTTTAATTCCAGCAAACATTTCAGAGAGGAAAAAGAAAACATTTTAAACTTACATTTCCTGTTCATTCATTTCGTCAATTTTGACTTGCACCTTGATAATGTTATACTGATACTTTAAAGACGCTGGTTCAAATTCTTTCAAAGATTTGTCATACTCTGCCAGGGCCTCCTTAAGTTGCTCTCGCTCAACGCTCCCAAGAATGGCCTGAACAATCATGTCAATCCCCATAAACGCCACTCCCAACCCGACACTGGCAAATGTTATTGTTCCAATTTTAGCAAACGTATTTGTTATTTTTGCCAGAATTACTCCTTTATCAATTAAAAGACTAACTAAAGTAGTAGATCCCAAAGTTGCAACACCATAAACTCCTTCCATAATGTTTGAAATCAGTTGAAAGTCTGTAGTAGACAGAGACTTGTTTCGCAGCTTCTCATACAGGGTGGGATCCAGCTTCTCCTTCAGCTCCTTGTCAATCTGCTCTATCTTTGCCTGGACCTTTTGCATGCATTCAATCATCACATTACAGTTCTCCTGGAGAGTAACATTCTCATCCAGCTCAATATAATCGAAGGAGCAATTCAAGTGCTCGTTCATAGCATCAATTAGCTGGTTGGTGGCATAGAAGTTGCCCTTCATCAGATCTTGAAGCTTTTGACTTTTGCGGATGAGCTGCTCCCTTCTCTTGGGATTATCAGGGTAGAAGAGGTCACTCCACATTTTTCTTTATATTAGGATCCTTAAGAAGAGAAATAATTAAAGGAAAGTATAATAAACAGGGCATTAATGTAAGTAATTGATGAACATTAAAGTCAGCATGAAAAAAATGACCCTATTTACTTTGTTAGTGCATATCACTAGTCTTGTGGTGAACAATTAATCTGTGCAAGTTAATACACAGAAAAAAATTGTTTTTGTTTTTTTTAAATGATTGCAAACTGATTTTAGAACTTAAATATTTAGATGGAATAATGGGTGTTCTAGTATTGCATATAATTTTTGGGACATTTGGGAATATTCTATTTACTTTTATCAGTAATATGTTTTGTTTTTGTTTTTTTGAGCTGTGGAATGCTGAGATATATTTTAAACTGGATAAGTACATATAAGCTTTATGATTTTAAAAGCACTAAAAATGCTTTTGAATTAAATTGTTGCAGAAACATTACTAAATGTGTATTATATTGTAGGTCTTGACTTCATAAAGGGAAATATGGAGGAGACCTCTCAGCATACAAGTGATGCCACTTCTTCAGAGGAAGAGGATTTCTTCAAGCCATTGAAGTCATCCCAGGCACAACAAGGCCCAGCAGTGCTTGATGGCTATCTGACGTGTGCTGGTGATGACATGGGTGTCCTGAAAACCTTCCCACCTCTATTAAAGTTGTCATTAAGGCTCAACACTCCCCTACCTGCATCTGCTGCTTGCGAGCGACTCTTTAGCACTGCTGGCCTCATTTTCAGTCCAAAAAGAGCTAAAATAAATTCCAAGAACTTTGAGAACCAGCTTTTGTTAAAGTTGAATAAAAATATTGCCCCTCTCTGAGACTGAGAGGTACATCATATCAAAGTCAGCCCTGATTTGATTTTTTTTTTTTTTTTTTTTTTTGTCCATTTTACTGAAGAGACCTTTTTTGAAAATGTTTTACTTATGCCTTTTTTGAGCACTTGAGTTTGACTTGGACAGACTTGTTTAATCTGTGTTTTTGTTCTGCCATGTCGAAATATTGAGGTGTTTGATTTCTTTTCTATATTAGGAAGTAAAACCTCATAAATAAACTTTCTTGTTTTTCACTGACCTACACTATCTCTTTGTGTTGAGGACTAGTGCATCTTTGAGCCAACATTCAGTACGAGTAAAATACTTAAGTACTTTTAAAATGGGATACTTTAAGACTTTTACTCAAGTCATATTTAAATTGGTGACTTGTAACTTGTAGTGGAGTAACTTTTACAGTAAGGTATTTGTACTTTTACTCAAGTATGGCTTTCAGGTACTCTTTACACCTCTGCTAATAACATTTATTAATTCGCTTATAACGCCCACATTTGATGTTACAGAAAAAGGTTCAGTGATCCGTCAGATCCTGTAGGTCGGTTAGTACAGTTTACTGCTGAACAACTCATTTTGTTGGTGTTAAATAACAAAGAAATCGAAAATTAATAGTTAGTTAATACATCTTCAATCTCCCCTCGAAGCGCCGACAGTCCTCAGACAAGCTGTCAATCAACTTCGAATCATGATGACACGCCCCGTTTTTATATGCATCCAGCCTCCAGGGGGCGATCAAAGAGCCCGTGGCTTCACTTTTCAGAACGTATGAGACACACCCGGGTCCAAGTCATCACAGGTGCTGCATTATTACAGTTACCAAAAAAAGTAATTACTATTTCATTTCTATGGTTAGTGGGTAAGATTTTTTCATCAAATCCTTTTATCATTTATCATAGTTTTTTAGATATTTATCATATCTTGAGTATGCTTGTCACATGATTTGTTTCAAGTTTTCTGCGATCAATTAGTCAGCCTGACCTTAACCCAACATGGGCACCATTGGTGCAGGACATTCAGACTTTGTGAAAAGTAAATGTATATTAATCATGCTTTTTTCAGAAAAAAAAAAGCAAAACACCTGCTAATTTTGAGCATTGTCTTAAGATGTTGAAAAAGAAAAATAAGTTATATGTTGCTGTTAGTTTCCAAATATTGAAATGTATGTATCTCCCAGTAAACATTGCCAGTTTTGGGTATAAAAAAAAGAATTCTCCACAGTATTGTCAATGAATGGTATTTCAAGGTAAACTAGGCTCCCTGTACTGGTCAATGCATTATTGTGAAGCCTTATTCATCCTCTGACAGGCGCTTGAAATGATCATACAATAAGCTAGAGATGCATTAATGGGTCAAAAACGATTGTTTCTTAGAGTTTGTTTGTAAGAGTTTGTTTGTTCCGATCAAATGGCTTATAAAATCGCCACAAAATAAGTCACAAAAGTTATCAAAATGCAACATGTTGCATGTTCGTATTCGATGCAGAGAACAAAATGTGAAAAGCAGTGCATTTATTTGCGTGTTAAATTATTGCAAATACCATGTGTATATTGTGTTGCATGTAATGGTAAATTTGCTGCATTCATTTGTGGGAAGCTTTTACTTTTAATTGTAATTCTAACCAACATACAATACATAGAACTAACAAATTCCCAAATTACTCAAGAACTTCTGCCCAATTTACTTTAGTTTTTCAGTTTAGTTTGCAAGAACTATTTAAAACAGATGTGTGGAGCCACTTGACGCAGTCTTAACTTTTTCATTATTTAACATTTAAAGTAGTACCACAAGTAGAGTTCTGCAGTAGAAAAAAAAAACACTGTAGTCTTGGGGCCAGCTGCATAAACTACTATGTTAAGACTTTTACTTAGACAGATCTACCTTTTATTTAACTGACTTTAAAAAGTCAGAACCAGTCTTGAAGAAAAAAATTAGATGACTAACTTTACTAGTCTAAGCAGTTTATGCAACTGGCCACTGGTAGTATAAAATGATAGTATTTGATTTGTGTCCCTTTAGACAAAGTGTCTGCAAAATAAAAGAATGTAAAATGTGAACTAGTAAAACCTCAACAAACTCAAAGACAGACCTGAAGTTGAAGAAATGGTCTGCTTGGTCAGCAAGCTGGACGGTCAACAGGCTGGTGTTGGTTTGTAGGTCGACGAGTCTCAGAAGAAGCCTCTGAGATCAACAGCACAGATCCAGTGATTTTATAGGAAGCTCATTGGCCACACCTTCGCAACACCTGGATGATTCATCCTATTTTGGTTGGCAGAGCTGCAAGGAAAACTTAACATTTTGCACTGTCAGAAAAAAACAGGCAAAACTTGTACTTGTAAGGGTACAATGGCTTTTCAGTGGGGAATTATTAATTCATTTCTGTACCTTTACATCTTTTACCTTTTAAGAGGTTACCCTTGGTGTTTAGGACCTCAGTGAAGTCCCAGATGGCATTTCAGTGTTTATTATCTGTATTGCGGGAGTGAGATGGTCCAAATTGTGTGGGTGAAAATAAAAAAAACTGTAATTAATAATAATAATGCCAGAATAAAAAATATAACGCTGTTTAGCTTTTCACACAGAAAAGTATTTAGCTGATTATATTATTGCAGATAATATCTTAGTTTCATTCATTAATTTGCCAATAATCACTGTATTTAAATAATTAAAGGTGGCGAAGAACATTTTTTCAAAAGATGTAATATAAGTCTAAGGTGTCCCCTGAATGTGTCTGTGAATTTTCAGCTCAAAATACCCCCTAGATTTTTTTAATTATTTTTTTTTAACTGCCTATCATTATAAATGCACCGATTCAGCGCGCGGCCCCTTTAAATCTCGCGCTCCACGCCCCCAGAGCTTGCGCTTGCCTTAAACAAACAAAGTTTACACAGCTTATATATCCCCTTAAAATGGATCTTTACAAAGTGTTTGCCATGCAGCATGTCTAATCGCGTAAGTACAGTGTTTATTTGGATGTTTACATTTGATTCTGAATGAGTTTGATAGTGCTCCGTGGCTAACAGCTAATGCTACATTGTTGGAGAGATTTATAAAGAATGAAGTTGTGTTTATGAATTATACAGACTGCAAGTGTTTAAAAATGAAAATAGCGACGGCTCTCGTCTCTGTGAATATAGTAAGAAACGATGGTAACTTTAACCACATTTAACAGTACATTAGCAACATGCTAACTAAACATTTAGAAAGACAATTTACAAATATCACTAAAAATATCATGATATCATGGATCATGTCAGTTATTATTGCTCCATCTGCCATTTTTCGCTGTTGTCCTTGCTTGCTTACCTAGTCTGATGATTCAGCTGTGCACAGATCCAGATGTTAATACTGGCTTGTCTAATGCCTTGAACATGAGCTGGCAAATGCAAATATTGGGGTCATACATATTAATGATCCCGAATGTTACGTAACAGTCTGTGTTATGTTGAGACAGGGTATCTGCAGATATGAACAAGTTAAATTTAAGACTTTTTAAGACTTTTTTAATACCACCTTACATGAAATTTAAGACCTAACCTACGATGGAAACACACACATTATTTTATATGTGTGTGTATATAATTGTTATTATTGAAGTACCTGCGAAATGTCCTGTAAAATGTAATTTATTCCTTTGATCATTTTCAGCATCATTACTCCAGTCTGCAGTGTCACATGATCCTTCAGAACAATTACAATTTGATTTGATACTCAAGAAACATTTATGATTATTATCAATGCTGAAAACAGTTGTGCTGCTTCATATTTTTGTGGAAACGGTGATATTTGTTCGTTTTCTTTGAAAAACAGGAAGTTCAATAACAGCATTTATTTGAAATTATATTACATGTATTTATCAAATATATTATTTATTAAAATATATTCTGTAACATTTTAAATGTCTTCACTCTTCACTCACTTTATCACTTTAAAGTATGACAGATTAAAGTATTAATTTTTGTATTTTTTAAATCTTACCAGAAATGTTTAAATTGGATTTCCACAATTTTAAGCAGCAAAAACTGCATTTTAACCTTAATAATATTAATAGTGAATGTTTCTTGAGCAGCAAATCAGCATTTCTGAAGAATCATGCGATACTGAAACTTCTCTTTGTAAACAACAGAATTAAAAATCATTCTAAATGCAAATTTAAACATCACAAGCAAAGTAGCATTTACAGTTAATCGAAAATGAAAACCCACACCTGCTACAGCAAGCATGCTATTTTAATAAATCACAGCCGTTGCAAATTATATATTTAATCCCAAGTTACCGAACACGTTTCAGCGCTGATTCTACTCGCATTTGGTGCGTTGAGCCATTTGAACTCTTTTAGGGATCGTTCATATGTCGCGTCTAAAAACGCATGGAAAACGCGTCGGCGCCGCTTTCTTCTTTCCAAAGCGCTCGGGCGCTGCGGTAGCGTCTGTCGTTACTACGCAACCATGAGACGCGCTCTCTATGACGAGTTTGTTTCAGCAAATGATATATGGATTACCAGCACCGAAAATCACTTTCAGTAGCTTTGCCACGGCAGATTTATTTAAAAATGTGTATCCGTGTACAACTCTGATCAGATATTCCTACATCTTTGCTGAGCTTTGTCCTACAGATGGCGCCGCGCAGCGCTGGACCCTTCCGTCGGTGACGTATTAGAAAACATAAAACATACATAAAACATTTTCGCAGTAATTTTACGAACGCACCCACAATAGCCTAGTTTATGTACCTGTTCATTTTTTTAATAAAAATGACAAAATTAAAAAAATTAAGACTTTATAAAGCCGTGATAAGACTTTTAAATACTTTTTAAGGGTCTTAATTTTCCCAAAATTGATTTATCACCTTTTAATACTTTTCAAGACCCCGCGGATACCCTGTGAGATTCACCTGTTCTTCGGAGGTCTTTTAAACAAATGAGATTTATATAAGAAGGAGGAAACAATGGAGTTTGAGACTCACTGTATGTCTTTTCCTGAACTCTTGTTATTCAACTATGCAGAGGTAAATTCAATTTTTCATTCGAGTGCACCTTTAATTCTGGTGCAGCACTGTTGAAAAGAACAAGGAATGAAAAAAAAAAACCATTCATGATGAGCGCAAAATTCAGAATACAATGGTAAAATCTACAAACTCATTTTCAGACTAATGCAGCAATGCATTGTGATGTTCAAATAGTACAAAACTCCACAGTGACATTGGCTGTGTCTGAAATTGAAACTCTTACTAATCCCAATATATTGTATGTTTCACAGTTTCCCTTTCTTTGTGTTTTGTGTTTGTTTTGCAAACTGTCGTCATGGACACTAATGTGATTAGTTATTCAGTTCAGGTGTGATGTTAATTATCCTCATTTACCTGTGTATTCAAGTTCTCAGTTCAGTGTTGCCTGGTCTTGTGTATGTGATGGTTGTGTTTGCCTGCCTATGTTAGGATTTACCTGTGGATACTGTTAAAGTCTTTGATCTTCTTCGTCGTATGTTAATGTGACGGATGTTAATAAGTATGTACATGTACTTTATGTAAATACTTTAATGTATTTCACTAATCATCCTTTCTTTCAATTTTTATTGATTTTCTTAGTATTAATTTGTCCACGAAAACCTCATCATTTTGTTTTATACCTTATTTTTGCTATTTTTGGAAAAAAGTTTTATATTTCTCTTACGTGGTGACATCATTTCTGTTCAGCCCGCGCTGCTTCCTTAGACCGCATTGAGCGCGCTGAGAGGAGGTAGGCAGTCAATGGTGCTCTCTCAATATAGACTTATAAAAGTTCTAAAAGTCTGATTAAGCCAGTAATATGCATTAATATAATTGTTCAGTGTTATAAATGTATTGAGAAATGTTTTGCGTATGGATGGATTGGATTTAGTAGTTTAGTAGTTGCCATGTAAAGTGGTTTGAGTATGTGTGTGCGTATATGTGTGTGTGCGCCAGCAGAACGTGGTGATTAACAAATTAAATAACTGCCTTTAATTTGTGCAGATAAAAATCACAGACAGACTGTATTTCTCATACTCTGCTCTTTAATCCATCCAGGTACGATTTACATTTGTTCTTATTTTCCAATGTATTCATTTTGTATTAATTTGTTCTTTTTCCAATTTATAATCGATTGAAAACTAGTTTATTTTGAATGTTTGTAACAATTAATTTTGCACTTAATGTTATTTATATGTTTTGTGCATTTTGTTATCACTGTAATGTTTGCTTAGACCGCATTGAGCGCGCTGAGAGGAGATAAAAATCACAGACAGACTGTATTTCTCATACTCTGCTCTTTAATCCATCCAGAGGGCCAGAATAAACTCCACAGCAGCAGCATTTCCAGTTGTCTCCTTGTCTTCTGTCACACAACGCAGATTGAACAGTAGCCAGAATTGGGCTGGTTACATTGGTGCCGTGACCCGGATGGAGATCAGCTCGCTGCAGATCTTCGTCCAAGGATCAATGTCGTTTGGTCGCCGGTGGGCGCTGCACTTCAGTCAAGGTTTCAAAGAACAGTAACACAAAGTAGTGCATTTTTGCTGAATTGGACATTTCACTACATGATTAGTACAAAGTGGTTCATTTTCATTGAACTGGACGTTTCACTACATGATTAGTGTCACTACTTTTACTTTTTCTCATTTTATATCTTTTAATCATTTTGTTGTGTTTACAATGAGTTTTTTTTTTCTTTTTCATTTGAGATCTACATTACTCATTGTTTGTTGAATTACATTAATGAGAAAAGATGGCACATGGTTACAATATGGACAATTTTAATGCTGATGGTAACATGTCTGATTCAAGTTTTGGTAGAGGGAGACTTTTCAGTGATCGTACATTTACACCTGTTACTGGGAGGGGTCATGTAGAACAAACGCCACCTGAATTTTGTTCCACACGAGTAACTGAACAAACACCTAGTCAGTTACGAGGTAATCCATTATCAGTCTGCCCAGACTTAAGTGATCCAGCATGGTTTAATCTCATAACGCACATTGCCCAGGAAATAGGACAGACTATAATTTCTGCTCAAAGTGGGGTAGCGTATGGGGAAAGAGAATCCAACAATGCACAAACTCGAAGTTTAGGTGCAGGTCAGTCATTCTCAGAGGCACCCTCTCTTAATTTGACGGGAGTTAAATTAGTCATGCAGTCCGAAGCAAAAGAGCCCCCTGCCTTCCGAGGAGATGGAACAGATAAGTTCAGTGTGCATGAGTGGGAGGATTTAATGGACACTTACCTGCGGAAAAGAGGCATTCCATTGTTGGAACACTATAATGAAATCCTTTCAAGACTTATGGGTAAAGCCAAAGACATTGTTAGAATTACCCTTCGCAGTAACACTTCCCTGAGACCCTCTGAAAACCCCAAAGTGATATTTGATATCCTGAAACAGCATTTCAGTGAGGTCAGATATTCTTACATGCCCTTAGCTGATTTCTACAGCACAGTACCTGTTGCGGGAGAAAATCCAGTTGAGTACTGGGTCCGTCTAAATAAGGCTGTCGATGTTGCAGAGGAGGCTTTGACCAGGCTTGGGAGACAGATGGATAATCCGTGCCAGGAAGCAGCCATGATGTTTGTCAAGCATTGCCCGGATCCAGCCCTGTCAGCCATTTTCCGCTTAAAAGCACCTGATAAGTGGACTGCGAGTGAGGTACAAGAACATCTTGACAGATATCAGACTGAACAAAAGGAACAGTTAGCAGTCAAATCCAAGCGTAACTTTGCTGTGAGAAATGCTGCAGCTCACACTCAGTCACCTATGGAGGGTGAGGTCGCAACCAGCACTTTTCCTGTTGTGTCATCTGATAACACTAACTCTAGCACCCCATCTCATCTACAGAATGATGATAACTGCATGAAGACGCTCATCAGTCTACTTGATCGTGCTCTTTCCCAGAATAGTCAAGCAGAAATGAGGCACTCTCGTCCAAGCCAACCACCTATGAGAGCATGCAAGGTGTGCCATTCCTCTGAGCATTCCACTCTAGCACATTGTAGACGGCACAGACTTTGCCTTGCCTGTTTCCAACCCGGTCACATACAGAGAGATTGTGCAAAAATCCAACCCAGCAATGGCAAGCAGTTTGTACAGCCGCCTCAGAGTTCACAGACTTTAAAATAGTCGGCCCACACCTGGAGAGGGGACGTGTGGGTAGAGTGGAACAAACCCTCGAAAATGCAGACCCTAAGCAAGTTTATGAAAGTGCATGTGCACAAGCTCCAGCTGAAGTTAAAGTGATTGCACAGAATATGCAAACTCTTGAAGTGTTTGATGAATTGTTTTATGCACCCGTCTGTGTCGACAACAAATTTCAGATGATGGGAATGTTGGACTCAGGATCTATGGCATGTACTTTCAGTGAAGCAGTAGAGAGCAGAATGCTGAGCGAAGATGTGTTGCCAAAGCCTACACCATTGCCACAGGAAATAATTTTAATAGGATGTGGAGGTAAAGCAACTAAACCCAAATGCATGTATGAAGTTGAGCTGAAGGTGTATGGTGAGAGATGTTTAGTACCTGTTCTAGTCGTGCCAGGACAAAGAGATGATTTGATCATTGGTACCAACGTAATTAAGTTCATCATGCATAGGATGAAGATCAGCAATGATTACTGGAGGATTTTGTCTAACCGTGTCTCGGAGCCATCATCATCCTGTGAACAATTCTTGGATGTTATGGCAAATACTTGCCGTTGGAGAGGTGAAGATCCACCCGACAAGGTTGGGACTGTTAAGCTTCAGCAGTCAGTTACACTAATGGCCAAACAAGAGCACCTTGTCTGGGGACGGCTGCCGAGTAATGCTGCTATGTCACCAGGAAGTACTGTAATCGTGGAGGCCACTTCTTCTAGATCCATGCCACGGGACATCATCATTGGCCGCGTTGTTACACCGTTGTGGGGAGACCGTTGGGTTCCTCTAAAAGTTACCAACATTTCAGACAAACCAGTCACCCTCAAGAGGAATCGTAAGCTTGCAGATGTGTTCCCGTGTCTAGCTGTAGAAGATTTTGACCTGTTGCAGGGTTTCAGTCATGCCCAAGTGCCAACATCTGAGAGGTCTTCTCAAGCTGGTGCTTCAGCTGATCTTAAACAGAGACTAAAGGCTGTAGGCCTCAGTGACATTAATATTGACTTATGTTCTGTCAAGACTACAGTAAAAGAAAAGCTTGTCCAGCTTCTTGAGAACTACAATGATGTATTCTCCAAACATGCTCTGGATTGTGGGGAAGTCAGGGATTTTGTCCATCGCATTCGCTTAATAGACGAGCGTCCATTTCGACTGCCATACCGTCGAGTACCACCTGGTCACTATCAAAAGTTGCGCCAAGTTCTTTCCGAAATGGAAGAGCAAGGAATAATTCGGAAATCAGTGAGCGAGTATGCTTCGCCTTTGGTTCTAGTATGGAAGAAAGACGGCGGCTTGAGGATTTGTACAGACTTTAGATGGCTGAACGCCAGAACCATTAAAGATGCACACCCACTCCCACACCAATCTGACTGTCTGGTTGCCTTGGGTGGAAACACTCTCTTCAGTACTATGGACTTAACATCAGGCTTTTATAACATCCCCATGGCTGAAGAAGATAAGAAGTACACAGCATTTACGACTCCAGTAGGACTCCATGAGTACAACAGGATGCCTCAGGGGCTGTGCAATAGTCCAGCATCTTTTATGCGTATGATGTTGAGTATCTTTGGAGATCTGAATTTTAGTAGTTTGCTGTGTTACTTAGACGACCTACTGGTGTTTGCACCTGATGAGAATGCAGCTCTGGAGCGGTTGGAGGTAGTATTCCAACGATTGAGGAACCACAATCTCAAGTTAAGTCCAAAAAAGTGCCATCTGATGCGGGCCTCTGTTAAGTTTTTAGGCCACATCATTGATGGGAATGGTGTTTCTGTTGATCCATCAAAGGTTGAAGCTATAGCCAAACTGTCAAAAGCTGACCTCATGGATGAAGATGGCTGTACTCCATCTGTACGGAGGATTAAGTCTGTTCTGGGAATGATCCTCTATTACCAGCACTTCATCCCAAATTGCTCCTCCATAGCCAAACCACTCTTCTCCCTAACAGCTGGGCAGAAAAGGAGAGCAAAGGTCAAAACCGAGGCTAAGGCTGGCACATACAGAAAGCTCAAGCCAACGGACTGGACTTCAGAGTGTGACGACGCTCTCTTTAAACTAAAGAGAGCTTACTGCATAGTGTGGTTCTAGTACACCCCGACTTTTCTCTTCCTTTAATCCTGTCAATTGATGCTTCTCTTGATGGACTCGGGGCTGTGTTATCGCAGATACCAGCAGGCGAGGAGAAAGCCCGTCCCATTGCATTCGCAAGCAAATCTTTAAGCAGTTCTCAGAAGCGGTATCCAGCACACAAGCTCGAGTTTTTAGCGTTAAAGTGGAGCGTGTGTGAAAAATTCAGTCATTGGTTAAAGGGCCACACATTCACCGTGTGGACGGACAATAACCCGCTCACATATATACTAACGAAGGCTAAACTCGATGCTTGCGAACAGCGTTGGGTGTCTAAGCTTGCGGCTTACTCCTTTGATCTTAAGCATATTGCTGGAAGAAAGAACACCGTAGCTGATGCTTTGAGTCGGGATCCTTTTGCAAAAACAGTCAGTCACAGACTCATCACCGAGCAGTATGGCAGTTTACTCACTGAGGCTGAAGGTATTAATGAAAATGGAATTCAAGACACTTTCCGTTTGCAAGTAAACAGTCTCCTTGTGTCATCGCAGCCAAATTATCCAGTGTCTTGTGATCATACAGCAGTTGGAATTCATTTGAATCTCCATAATCAGTGGGAGACCGTAACTGAGCTAAGGGCCATCCAGGCAGTTCAGTCCATTCAGGATGCAGTAATGCCCGGATGCAATGCAATTTCAGAAATCCCTCTTGAGAAGATCCAACAGGACCAAGAGTCAGATCCAGTAATCTCAAAAATTATGCCCTTCCTGAGACAAAAGAAGCGACCATCAAGGCGAGAGAGGGCTGGAATGGATGCCAGGGCATTAGTTCTTCTTAAGCAATGGGATCGGCTGAAGATTCAAGATGGAGTAGTCTATCGTGTCTCTAAAGATCCTCTAAGCCATCACAAGAGGTTCCAGCTTGTACTTCCTTCTAGTCTCAAGGCTAAAGCTTTAACTGGTGTACATGATCTGGCTGGACATCAGGGACAGTCAAGAACTCTCCAGCTAACCCGAAATCGCTTTTTCTGGCCTAGAATGGAGCGTGACATAAGGGAGTATGTCAAGTGTTGCCAGAGATGTGTATTGGCCAAAACACAGAGCCATCTGCTCGAGCTCCACTTGAGAGCATAAGAACTTCTGCCCCTATGGAGTTAGTGTGTTTGGATTTTTGGAGTGCTGAGGACAGCAAGCAGCGTTCTGTAGACGTATTAGTTGTGACGGATCACTTCACAAAGTTGGCCCATGCCTTCCCGTGTGTAAACCAGAAAGCAAAACAAATTGCGAAGAAGTTGTGGGATCACGTCTTTTGTGTTTATGGTTTCCCAACACGCATTCATACGGATCAAGGAACCAACTTTGAAAGTACCCTCATAGCAGAACTGCTCAAGCTGGCAGGCATTGAAAAGTCACACACTACAGCGTACCACCCGATGGGAAACGGTGGGACAGAGAGGTTTAATCGGACTCTGGGTAGTATGCTTCGCTCTCTGCCTCTCAAAGAGAAACACAAGTGGCCTGAGCAGATACAGACTCTGACGTTTGCATATAATGCCACAGTACACGAGACCACTGGTTACGCCCCATTCCAGCTGATGTTCGGCCGCATTCCAAAGCTTCCTGTTGATGTCATGTTTGGGCAGGTATTGCATGACTCTGTGATTGTTGACCATGGTAGCTATGTGAAAACACTCATGTCTTATCTCCATGAAGCAGCACACATTGCCCAGAAACATGCTGAAAAAGAACAGAAAAAGCAAGCAAAGTGTTATAATCGAAAGGTAAAGGGTAAATATTTGAACATCGGAGACAGAGTGCTCCTTGCAAACAAGAGTGAAAGAGGAAAGAAAAAGCTTGCTGACAAGTGGGATCCAACTGTCTATACTGTAAAGGATGGAACAGCTTCAAACCAACATATATAAACTCACTGACGAGGAAGGAAAATCCAAAGTGGTGCATCGAAATTTGATTCTTGATATCAGCTTCCTGCCTGTTGAATCACCTCAAGATGACAAGGACATACAGTCTAATGCCGTGAATATGGAGAGTGAATCTCGCGTGTCTGAGTTGTCTGACTCATTGGAAGAGGAGAGTTCTTTTGAAAGAACGAGGGCATGGGTGCTTGATGATCAGAAGAGATTGGAGGTCAAGAGTTTATGGATGATGATGTCCTGGAATCTGATCATTCAGTCCACGGTCTGAGTGTCTGTGACCAAAATCCCAGTGATAATGAGGCTGTTGTGGGTTTTGATCAAGTATCTGGCATAGAGACTGAATCCCCTACTAGTAATCCTGACCCTCAAATAGAAACTGTGAACGACTCTCATGCTAACAGCATTCCTGACACACAAGCACAAATTTCTACTGACACACAGGGTGTTAGAACCCGTGCAGGAAGGGTGGTCAAAAGGGTTAGCCGTTTAATTGAGTCAATGGCGCAGAAACCATTTTATGGTCAGAAAGTGGGGTCATCTGTAGCAAGGAGATCAGGGTCATTTCTTTCTTTATTTTAAAAGATATTTGTTCCTATGAAAAAACTGTAAGAATATTTACAAAATATGAATTTCATGAAGTGTGATATAGACCAGATTGTTGTATGTTGTACAAGGCAGCATACTGTTCTGAGAATGTCTGAGACTTGATCAACCTTGGACTTTTCTTGACCTGTAAAGCGGGTAACTTACTATGTTGAACTGTGAATGAGATTCATTGAAAATCTGGTTCTCTGGGATCAATTTTGTCATTTGGTCAGGATATTAGTGAAATTCAGGAGGGGTGAATGTGACGGATGTTAATAAGTATGTACATGTACTTTATGTAAATACTTTAATGTATTTCACTAATCATCCTTTCTTTCAATTTTTATTGATTTTCTTAGTATTAATTTGTCCACGAAAACCTCATCATTTTGTTTTATACCTTATTTTTGCTATTTTTGGAAAAAAGTTTTATATTTCTCTTACGTGGTGACATCATTTCTGTTCAGCCCGCGCTGCTTCCTTAGACCGCATTGAGCGCGCTGAGAGGAGGTAGGCAGTCAATGGTGCTCTCTCAATATAGACTTATAAAAGTTCTAAAAGTCTGATTAAGCCAGTAATATGCATTAATATAATTGTTCAGTGTTATAAATGTATTGAGAAATGTTTTGCGTATGGATGGATTGGATTTAGTAGTTTAGTAGTTGCCATGTAAAGTGGTTTGAGTATGTGTGTGCGTATATGTGTGTGTGCGCCAGCAGAACGTGGTGATTAACAAATTAAATAACTGCCTTTAATTTGTGCAGATAAAAATCACAGACAGACTGTATTTCTCATACTCTGCTCTTTAATCCATCCAGGTACGATTTACATTTGTTCTTATTTTCCAATGTATTCATTTTGTATTAATTTGTTCTTTTTCCAATTTATAATCGATTGAAAACTAGTTTATTTTGAATGTTTGTAACAATTAATTTTGCACTTAATGTTATTTATATGTTTTGTGCATTTTGTTATCACTGTAATGTTTGCTTAGACCGCATTGAGCGCGCTGAGAGGAGATAAAAATCACAGACAGACTGTATTTCTCATACTCTGCTCTTTAATCCATCCAGAGGGCCAGAATAAACTCCACAGCAGCAGCATTTCCAGTTGTCTCCTTGTCTTCTGTCACACAACGCAGATTGAACAGTAGCCAGAATTGGGCTGGTTACATTAATACAGCCAGAAAGTTACAGTAAAGCAGTTGAGTTCGTTATTTCAGCAGGGAGTGTGAATGAAAAACAGTGAGCAATTTCAAATTTTGACATATTCACTGTGATTCGGAGAGACTGTAGATATACCAAGACAGTCCATTCATATTTCTATGAATGGGAGAAGGTGCAATGTGCAATATGGCAGAATAAGTCCTGCCTTCTGAATAAAAGAGCCATTAAGAAACGGCAACACACTCCGGCAAAAAAAACAAAACAAAAAAAAAACACAGACCTTTATTTACAGATTATGTATAATATTGAGAACACTGAAACATTGTGAAGGAAATTTTACTGTGCTGACTGTCATAAACAAATGCAAAATGCTGTTTCAATTCTAGATGGAAAATAACATTTGATTTTCCATTAAACTTCAATAACTATGTGTTTCTCACAATTGAATATCTTCAAATAAAAACATTTATTGTGCTCTCATAATAGTTATTTGTCCTTTTGGACAAAAGCACAGAATCGACTTTTAGGTGCTGTCTGACCGATACCTTATCCGGGGGAAAAAAACAAGTCTGTATTGGACCACCGTATCCATAGATATAACCCCTTGTATTTTTGTGTATTAGAAATGTTACCTGACTAGAGCCTTATGATAAGGTGCAAAAGGAGGTGAGAGTGTTTGAGAAGTGATAACCCAATGTTCAGAGAATTGGCTATGCAAATCCTAGTAAAATTTCACAGCTTCTGAGATGAAGTATATGGCCATAAAATGCAATCTCACACAAATTAAGTTGCTATCATTTACTCCCACCTCTCCCATTTTTTAGGTTGTGTAGATACATGGGCCTGCTTGCAAGTGTGCTATTAAAGAAACCAGAAAGATCTCTCGTTTGGTGAACTTAATGATGGGCCAGAGTAAGAATAAGCCAATTTAAGTGCAAAACGAGCCCGATATAAGGTATTGGAATAGGCAACGTAATTAGCAGGCATTTCACACACACCATGAGAACTAAAAAGTGTCATTCATTTTGTGACAAAGTGAAGTATATAACTTTCAATTTATAGACTGAATGTTACATAAAGACCTATAAATAACCATGGTTATTGATGAACAGGCATATTTGCTGAGGGTGGGGGTGATTGACAACTGGCATATGATGTGGTGTTAAGTGATGATTTTCCTTTTTTTAATTGATCTTGTCAATGCAATGACCAAAACTTGTGCAGAGGTAACCCAATCTCAGACTAAAGGTCTACAACCCCGTCCTAATGCCCATGCAGACCTATTTGCCGGTTTTTCCTTTATTTTTGCTAATTTTAGTAAACTTTCACATTAACATGCAAATCCTACACTGTTATTAATACAGGGATCGGCTGGAAATAGTGACCTCTCCTGGATTGATTTAGTATTAACATTATAATCTGAAAGCGATCTTTACATTACTTGTTTTAATGTCCAGTGGGCCGTATTTAAAGATGGGCCGCCAATTGCCCATCCCTGAGCTACACTATAAAAGTTATATGTTTGAAAACCACTGAGCTGACCCCAAATCAGCCCAAATTGACCCAGTTGACCCTTCGCCGGGCGTTTGATTGACAAGCGATTTAACCAACCAGAGCGCCGAATCCGCCATTTTGTCCGACAAAGCAGTCAGGAGTTAGAAGATTAACCTGGGTGGGGTTAAACTTCAAAAAGTGTGTATATTGACGTCTTTCCGCATTTGAAACAGCATTCATTCTCATGTTCATTCATGTTTATTTGATGCTATAAATGGACTATGATCGGTTTATGAGCCTCTTGAGCTGAGGCGCTCCAGCAATCTGTCACGATCATGGTCACGACACATTAAAGAGCCACAAAACGGTTTTTATTGTTTGAATTTCTTTAATAACTACACAGTTTGAAAGCTGGGACTTTGTTTAATGTCATAAGTAACCTGCTCTGTCTTGTCTGTCGATGTGTGGTCAGTATCCTCTTTGTTCCGTGATGCATTTATCACTGTGTGTCAGCGCCACGGCTTGTCGGACAAAGCAACAGTAACTAAGGGGGGCGGGTCTTTGCGAAGGGTCAATTGAAAGGGAACCCATCCAATCTGGCAACACCGGTGGCAGACACAGTTGCTATCACAGTATCCAGCATGCATTGAAGCACATCACCATTGATGTGGATTGTATACAACTGATGATAACTTGAATAAAATTTTCACAAATTGGACATGCTCATCATTAAATTATGATACAGCACCACTACACCTCGTTCCAAATTATTATGCAAATTGGATGTAAGTGTCATAAACATTAATTTTTTTTGTTTTTCAGTTAAACTCATGAATAATATCGTGTCTCGGGGCTCTTTGGATCACTGAAATGAATCTCAGACACCTGTGATAATTCGTTTTCCAGATGAGCCCAATTAAAGGAAAAGTACTTAAGAAGGATGGTCCACATTATTAAGCAGGCCACTAAAATAGTGCAGTGCATTGAACAACGTATGAAAACATTAGATATTTCACGAAAACTTAAGCGTGATCATCGTACTGTGAAGAGATTTGTGGCTGATTCGGAGCACAGACGACTGCAGATAAAGGCAGAGCAAGGAAGGTTTCTGACAGACTAATTCATCAGATTATGAGAGCAGCTGCTAAAATGACATTGCAGAGCAGCTGCTGGTGCCTCTGGAGTCCTGCGAACCTCAAGGTGTAGGATCCTCCAGAGGCTTGCAGTTGTGCATAAACCTATTCGGCCACCCCTAACCAATGCTCACAAGTAGAAACGGTTGCAGTGGGCCCAGACATACATGAAGACTCATTTTCAAACAGTCTTGTTCACTGATGAGTGTCTTGCAATCCTGGATGGTCCAGATGGATGGAGTAGTGGATGGTTGGCGGATGGCCACTATGTCGCAACAAGGTTGCAACCTCAACAAAGGGATGATGGAGTCATGTTTTGGGCTGGAATCATGGGGAGAGAGCTGGTAGTCCCCTTTAGGGTCACTCAGGTGTGAAAATGACCTCGGCAAAGCATGTCGAGTTTCTGACAGACCACTTTCTTCCATGGTACAAAAAGAAGAACCGTGCACCATCTCATGCTCCAAAGAATACCTCTGTGTCATTGCCTGCTATTGGCAGAAAAGATGAGAAACTCATGGTGTGGCCACCATCCTCCCCTGACCTCAACCCCATTGAGAACCTTTGGAGCATCCTCAAGCAAAAGATCAATGAGGGTGGGATGCAGTTTGCATCAAAACAGCAGCTCTGGGACGCTATTCTGACATCCTGCAAACAAATTCAAGCAGAAACTCTCCCAAAACTCCCCAGTTCAATGGATGCAAGAATTGTAAAGGTGAAATCAAAGAAGGGGTCCTATGTTAAGATGTAACTTGCCCTGTTAGGATGTTTTTGATTGAAATATCTTTTGATTTTAGTAAATATGACCACCTAATGCTGCAAATTCAGCAAATGCCCGTTTTCAGTTCTTTACAACCTATAAAATGTTTTAACTCTGTTGTGCATAATAATTTGGAAAAGTGAATTTTCAGTTTATGTTTTAAATAAATACTGTTATCATTAGGAAGTTTGTTATATAAAATTTGAATTATACCCTAATGGTTGATGACTTGAAAATTATACTGACTGTCATTTGCATTGACTAATTATGAAAATCAGAGAAAGATATAATTTGCATAATAAATTGGAACACGGTGTACATTTCGTTTTTTATTATACAGAACACTCTCTTGTTAAAATACACTACCAGTCAAAAGTTTGGAAACATTACTGTTTTTAATGTTTTTGAACAAGTCTCTTATGCTCATTAAGGTTGCATTTATTTCAAAATAATTACAGAAAAAACAATAATATTGTGAAATATTGTTACAATTTAAAACTATGGTTTTCTATTTTAATATATTTTAAAATATAATTTATTTTTTTGATCAAAGCTGAATTTTCAGCATCATTACTCCAGTCTTCAGTCACATGATCCTTCAGAAATCATTGTAATATGCTGATTTATTACAAATGTTGGAAACAGTTGTGCTGCTTAATATTATTTTATAACCTGTGATAGACTCAGGAGCCACGCAATATCGCGTTCAATATCGACGGCGATTCATATCGATATTGAACGCGATATTGCGTGGCTTGTCAGTGAACTACGGCTCTGTCTATTAAATGTCGCTCCATTTGAAAGCAGGTGATGGCGATTTAGCAGTAATCAGGGAACCGGCTTTACTGACGAAATGCGCGTGACAAAAGCATTCGATATATCGCCCAGCCCTAAACAACAATCATACATCATTTCACGACGACAGACGAAATACGACATTGTCATTATTTTCACGCCAGCTAGAGGATGCATGACTTTAAAGTGGACCTATTATGCAAAATTCACTTTTGCATGGTGTTTGGACATAAATGTGTGTTGGCAGTGTGTGTACACAACCACTCTATAGTGATAAAAATCCACCCACTCCTTTTTTTAATCCCCATAGATCATAAGCAGTGTGTCAGAACAAACTGTTTCCAGATCCCTGGCAGTGTGACGTCACAAAAGCCACAGGCCCCGCCCACAATGTTAACTGACACTTAAGTTTGAACATAGACCCGCCCTGAGCGAGTTGTTCACAGCGAGACGCCATTGCTGCACTGACGAGAATCTCTCCCGTTTTAGGTGTTCTGTAGCTGGATGGATTAATCCACATAACTCTCTTCATTTACTCCCTAAATCTGAGCTGCTGAAAACAAGGTGGATTAATTTGGTTTACCAGGAAAATGCTCCTTCAGTTCTGTTGAAATTCGAATCATTTCACACCGGACTGCTTAGTGAACGAATATCAATACAAAGGGACAATACAAAACAGAGACTGTGCTAGAAATGTGCTACTCAAGGAGGATACACAAGTAAAAACTGATCCGAAACTGTTCGTGATCCAGCTTAAAGCCTCCAGAGTGATACTGGATATGACAGTAATGAAGGTGAGAGCACTTTATTACAGTTCATCAGAGTTGATTTACAGGTATAAAGTTTATTATGCACCACCCGAAAGGCATAAGGTCTTTATATATTTGTTTACTGTTAGTTGTAACGAGTGTTTCTGTGTTCTTCGCTATGTATGTTGATGATAATACAAGGAAAAAAGAGAGAGTTTATGGATAATATTTTAAATCACACTTGCAGTGTTTTATTAAGCTCTCATCTTTTCTGTGTACAATAAACGTCATTAAACTCATCTGTATAGTTTTGGCCATCATTCAGACGGTACAACAGGCCTGTACTAATATAGTGGATTAAAAACAAGAAGACAATATAAGTTATAACCGTAATTGAACTAAACTATACCTGTTCTATCTCCATGCAGCATATATTCGCAGTTTCTGACATTATAGTGCGTCCTCACTGAATCCTGACAGGGGAGAACGAGCTCTTAAAGCTCCGCCCTCTTAGCCTGATCGCAGCAGCTCATTTGCATTTAAAGGGACCACACTGAAACGGCTCGTTTTTGCTCAACCACTAAAAGTAGCAATTTTAACATGCTATAAAAATTATCTGTGGGGTATTTTGAGCTAAAACTTCACATACAAACTCTGGGAACATCAGAGACTAATTTTACATCTTGTTAAATAATAGGTCACCTTTAAAACGTAAATATAGATCGCAATAGGTGCTTGAAAAAACGCCCTATAGGATCTTTTTTTTGGAGGACAGTCATAATACAATGTCACAATAAACTATGAAATCCGTAAAGTTAGTTGAGTCATTCTACGAAAAGGGTGCGATTTCCACATTTTTCAAAATTTTCATTATGAAGAAACTTTTTTTTTTTAAACAAACCTACAAATTGAAAGATATGTTAATCCTCCAAAAAACATATTTTCCCACCTCAGGCACAAAATCTTTATTAATGTTATCCTTTTTATTCAGGCAAGGAAGAAAATCTAATGTTTTCCTAATAGAAAAATGTCCCTTTTTTAGAAACCATCAATAGAAAGTCTGTAATTTAATATATATATATTTTTTATTTTTAGATTTTTATTCATGAAACATAAATTTGACCTTTCAGTGACCTCAATGTTTGTACTGAAAAAATTAATTTACTTAAAAAATACAAATAAAGTTACATTTATCTGATCAGTCCACACAACAAGAACATCATTCAACATTAATTTATGTAATATTTTCTTTCCATAAACCTTTAACAAAATTACCTATGACAGGGTGGTAAATGTGACGGGGTGGTATGGACAAAGTGTTTCTCTATATGATCTGCTGGTTTTAAACTTTAAAAACTGGAGAGGGGAGACATTCAAATTGAGTATAAAGTGTGTGAGTGATATAGTGAGTGAGTGAATGAGTGAGTGAATTAATGAACGAAACAGTGTTGCCAAACACTGCGAAATTGGGCTAGGCTACTTTTACACTGTTGCCGTGAGTTGTTTTTCCATGTCCACGGGTTGAAGCGAGGCCAAATAACATGATATTTAGCCCTTGGAATGCACATTTTACCAAGGGAACCCTGCCAAAAAAATGTTACCCCCAAGAACGTGATTTTTATCGAGGGACATTTTGGGATGAATGTGTGAGTATGTGACGGGGTGGTAAATTTCATCCCAAAATGTCCGCAAATCTCCCATGTGGTCAAGTTTCTCAACTAGCTTACATTGCATTCAATCTGAAATATGATTATCTTTGTATTGATAATGTAAAAAAAAAATATTTTACAGTATTCCCTATCTATTTTGCATGACGGGGTGGTAAGTTTAAGCTTGACGGGCCCTGCCTAACATGAAAAAGCAATAAATAAACAATGTATTATTTATAGATAAAACAAGTTAGTGTGACGGGGTGGTAAGTCAAACTGAGAGACATGCACAAATCATAAAAATACAAAAAAAATAAGGTTTATTGTGAATAAATATATTTTGTGTAAACAGGGACACACATATAATCCTGAAAATAGTACATGTTTGAAAAAAATATATAATATATTTGGTGATATTTTAGATGCAAGTGTCATGTTTGTTAACACGGACATGTGAAATTGGCTATGTAATAATGAAAACTGATTAAAAATAGTATGTTAATCTTATATCATGCCAAAAAGAACACTTGAATTAATAACTTTAAGCTTTGGAAACTTTGGGACATTTTTTGTGCCTTATGCATCTGATCAAATGTTGCGGACCCAAATGGCACCCGTTTCATAGAATGACTCAGTTGCACAACATGAATACAGATGTAAATCTGATTTTTCATAAGTGTAAACATATAACAATCAATCCGACTGTCCTCCAAAAAAAAAAAGATCTTATAGGTTGTATAGCTTCTCTTGCTGCTGCCTGTCTTGCAACTGGATTCTCTTATCTTTTTTTCCCTCTTATTAGTGCTCTTTCTAATGCAAGCTTCTTTCTTAATAAACCACATTTCTAATAAAAAAGCATTAATAACAAACAGTGTCTTTTTTTTAATAAACCACCTTCTCAATAAAACAAGTGTGGTGTCTCTTTTCTTAATAAAACATATTCTTAACAAAATATGTTATACCACACACTGGTTTTCTCCTTTATCTCTTTGACCTTGAATTCAACTCTGTACAGCCGCTTCTGCACACACGTAATGTTTAACTTGGCAGTGCTCTCCAGCCTAAAGGCAAACAGACAAACGCCAACAAACAAGTTGGCTGCTGGATTCAGAATTTTATGAAAAATAACTAATGTTCACACAGACACCAACAAACGCTAATTGAACATGTTCACTTGGGAGAAAACAAACCACAACCAACGGCGTCAGGGGTAACACACTGATTAGACAAAACCCAACAAACGTGTACTATAGGACATGATATGAATGTTATATTCACTGTATTATAAATACAATACCTACAGTGGGTACGGAAAGTATTCAGACCCCCTTAAATTTTTCACTCTTTGTTATATTGCAGCCATTTGCTAAAATATTTAAAGATTCTCTGGTCTGATGAGACCAAGATAGAACTTTTTGGCCTTAATTCTAAGCGGTATGTGTGGAGAAAACCAGGCACTGCTCATCACCTGTCCAATACAGTCCCAACAGTGAAGCATGGTGGTGGCAGCATCATGCTGTGGGGGTGTTTTTCAGCTGCAGGGACAGGACGACTGGTTGCAATCGAGGGAAAGATGAATGCGGCCAAGTACAGGGATATCCTGGACGAAAACCTTCTCCAGAGTGCTCAGGACCTCAGACTGGGCCGAAGGTTTACCTTCCAACAAGACAATGACCCTAAGCACACAGCTAAAATAACGAAGGAGTGGCTTCACAACAACTCTGTGACTGTTCTTGAATGGCCCAGCCAGAGCCCTGACTTAAACCCAATTGAGCATCTCTGGAGAGACCTAAAAATGGCTGTCCACCAACGTTTACCATCCAACCTGACAGAACTGGAGAGGATCTGCAAGGAGGAATGGCAGAGGATCCCCAAATCCAGGTGTGAAAAACTTGTTGCATCTTTCCCAAAAAGACTCATGGCTGTATTAGATCAAAAGGGTGCTTCTAATAATTACTGAGCAAAGGGTCTGAATACTTAGGACCATGTGATATTTCAGTTTTTCTTTTTTTAATAAATCTGCAAAAATGTCAACAATTCTTTGTTTTTCTGTCAATATGGGGTGCTGTGTGTACATTAATGAGAGAAAAAAAAGGAACTGAAAATGAATTTTAGCAAATGGCTGCAATATAACAAAGAGTGAAAAATTTAAGGGGGTCTGAATACTTCCCGTACCCACTGTATGTAACAGTTACATAATTGCCAATATAAGGCTTTTCCAGGAAATAAGCAAAATAATAAACCATTATATATAATATATTATCTACAGTAAATACATCAGAAAATAAGAATAATAATTGTATAAACACGTATTGTCTCTCCTATGAGAGCTGCTGTTTAACATGTATCTAAGCAATGCTTTTTCCCATTTTTTTTAAATATATGTATATTATCTTGATATGTAATATTCTGTATATTTCTTGTTAAAAACCAATAAACATTTGTTGGGTGGTTACAGTTAAACCACATAAAGAGACTCAATGAAGACCACGAGTCAAAGCTTAATTTGAGTAAGAGGATCCAGCCTCAAACTAACTTGGGATACAGAAACACTGATACTTACAGTCAAATGGGTTATCAGCTGACGTCATACCTACAGGTTCTGATTAACAGTACAGATCATTCTAGCAACGTAAGAAACTTTATTGCGGGTCACAGGTGAATAATACATTCTGGATGGACTCTTCTCATCTAGACCCCTGTTGAATTCTCTTGGAGACTTTTCCTTTGGCATGGTCACATGCCTCTGAAAATAATTAACAACCCCTGCAAGCACAATTAGATAAAATAGGCGATATTTTCACCAGAACAGAACATGAAAACTACATCCACACAGAGCACAGATATAAACTTGTACTTGTGAATCGGTTATTGTTTAACATATTGTGATAAGGTACAAAAGACGAAGAGGAAAGTGTTTGACAAGTGATAACCCAGTGTTCAGAGGCTCAATAAGATATGCAAATCCCGGTAAAATGAACAGCTGATAAACGGTCCATGGTGCGAAGCTTAGAGGCGCAGCGCGGTTTCGTTTGTCGTTTTATGTTTATGTGAAATATAAAGTGGGGGGGGGGGGGGGGGGGTTGCACAACTGCGACCTCTAACAAAATGAGGTCGCACCGGCAGAAAAAAGGTCATAAAATATAATCATTTAGTCGCAGTCTTTTATAAATAGGAGCAGCAAATTTAGTGCGCCCCAGAAAATGTACTTGGTGCAAAAAAAGAACTTATCCTGCAAGATCACAATGACTGTTCCTCCCAGCTCCACAAACTGCTCCTAATATTTATATTTATTTAAATTATTGGGTTTAAATTACTTCAATAATAATTACATAAATTAATTACATCATAAATAATTAAATAATTACATAAATAATTACATCTTTAACACGAGTTACTTGTCAGTTATTATTACACACACAGAAGGGGAAATTTCATTTTATATCAATAATTATAAAAAAGCTTAATTTACTAATTTTTACAAAAGAGGAGGTCCCCAAAATGAAGTTTTGCCAGATTTAGCTCACTTTTGAGTACAAATTTGTGCCCAAAATATGGTTAAATGGCTATAAATACACACAGTGTTGCTTATCAACCTATAAGGACATTTCATAGACCTCTTGTGTTTTAAAGATTTAACCTAATTCTAATAGAAAACTTAAAAGATACAATAAGAACAAAGAAACAAAGTTCAAACAAATGGTCACATTAATGCAGTAAATATACAACAAAACAAAGATAAATGAAATAAACAGTGCTTTAAAGGAACACTCCTTTAAATTAAAAAAGGCTTTTTTTTTCTTTTCTTTTTTTTTTTTGAAAATGGGCTCATTTTCCAACTCCCCTAGAGTTAAACAGTTGAGTTTTACCGTTTTCAAATCCATTCAGCCGATCTCGGGTCTGGCGGTACTAGAGCCCTGCACGGGCCACAAATCTTGGCCCTAGCCCGGCCTGTGTCCGTCAGCTTGTCAGAATTTTTGGCCCGAGCCCGACTCGAGCCCGTTTTTTCTTTTTTTTAATCCTCTCCATAACGCAGCCTTTGTTGCAACCATTAAAATGTTCAGTTTTGTTTTTAATTGCAAAGTAGTTGTAATCCTTTTCATTTCTTTATTAAGTTAATTTAGAAAAATGTTTGGAGCACTTCTTTGTTTATTAAATTGAAGTTTGTTTCTTAAAATGACGACCGCAGCGGCCGACAGTGAGTTGAGCACGTTTGATCGATTTAGACTCTCAAATCAACACTTGTTCAATAAAAGCCATAGATATAAAACACTCATATAAACATATCACAATGTTAGTTTAAACGTTTATTAGCACTACCACAGTAAAAAGCTACTTTTTTACAAGCTGAGGCGGGCTGCTCTGCTGCTCGTAACAGCGTGCGGAAAAATAAAAAAACAAAAACAAAACTGGCTTAAAAACAAACTTACAGGTTGTCTTACCTTACACCACAGCTGTGCATCAAAATCAAAGCTTCACCACTGAACATGGTCATTTTATTTTCAAATGAAAAGCGAGACAACATGCTACAGCCAGAATAACACTCTCATAGAGACAGAGAATCGTGAGAGAAAAAGCACGGCATCTGCATTGGAAAGTTTTAATTAGGGATGCTCATAATTGACTAGTTAACTGTTAACCAAGAAGTTGGACCAATTAATACTATCGGTTAGACGGTTTAAAAAGAAAACAAACTATAAACATAATCCTATAAACGGTAGCCTATTCAGAACAGAACCATAACGACAAATAACAGAACATGTCGCCTACCTCTCCATTTCGGCACAAATCCAAATGTTTCCATATTCGTGAAGTATTTGAATGCTAAACTATTACTTATTATGTAAATTATAGACTTTGTACTTTGCTCGCGCTCCAACAATACACCCTTCACATGTGCTTTTTAAGTGAGTCTATAGCGCTGAATGCCACAGATTGTACAGCCTATACATTGAGCAGTGTATAACTTTGATTGACTATTTTATTTTGATAATAAACAGGCTGTGATGTCAAGTTAAAAATGTGAGAACTGATAGGCTATGTTGTGTATGTGTGCAAGGCGCCGGCGCGATTTCTCCATTCAAGCGCTGCGGGTATGTAACGTGTGGATACTCATATTCTGTTGTTTTATATGCCGTATTTGCGCATGTATAAAACTAAAGCCTTGAAAATAACATTTTTGTATTTTTAATGGGTCTCACCGAAATGAACATCCCTAATTTTAATCCAATTCTCACTCTTCCAGCTGCTGCGCTGAAGGCGCACTCTCTGCTACACTAAACATGAGGACGCTAAACATTTCTGAGGCTGCGCACGCAATAGACCAATAGCGTCTCGCTCAAAAATGACCAAAGAGTTTCAATATTTTTCCTATTGGAAAATTAACCCAAAAAAGTGGAGTGTTCCTTTAATTTCAGGAAGGTTGGCCCATAAAAGAAATCAAATAAAGTAATCAAATAACACTAGTTTTCACTGTATAAATTGATAGATTAATGCTTATTAAAGCTAAAGTTATTCATTTTGACACATTTTTGTGTGCATTTGATAATTTAGATGCACACATGAAGCCTAAAGTATAATTTGTTTATTGGGTGGGAGGGAGGGTAAATTACTTAAATAATAATTACATAAATAATTACATTTTTAACATGAGTTACTTGTCAGTTATTATAAACTTTTCTTTTGGTTGACACACACACGAAAGGGGAAATTTCATTTTATATCAATAATTATAAAAAAGCTTAATTTACCCATTTTTACAAAAGAGGAGGTCCCCAAAATGAGGTTTTGCCAGATTTAGCTCACTTTTGAGTACAAATTTGTGCCCAAAATATGGTTAAATGGCTATAAATACACACAGTGTTACTTATCAACCTATGAGGACATTTCATAGACCTACAGGATAGTTTTTAAAGATTTAACCTAATTCTAATAGAAAACTAAATGCATTTAAACACGGTTCACTGAAAGAATCGATCATGAGAATGATTTTATTATTTCTCCCATAATGAAAATAACAGTAAGACAGATTTATTGCATTGTCATTCAGTTCTCATCTAAACGTGTGGCTTATGAACCGCCCAACTAGGGATGGGCGTCGATTTAACTGCATTAATGCAGTAAATATACAACAAAACAAAGATACATTAAATAAACAATGCTTTACTTTCAGGAAGGTTGGCCCATAAAAGAAATCAAATAAAGTAATCAAATAACACTAGTTTTCACTGTTTTCACTTGATAGATTAATGCTTATTAAAGCAAGTTATTCATTTTGACACATTTTTGTGTGCATTTGATAATTTAGATGCACACATGAAGCCTAAAGTATAATTTGTTTATCTACTTGCGGTCTGTTTCAGAGCACACAAACAGAGAGCCGCCTTGAAGTTTTGAAACAGCGTCTCTTGTGCGAATTATTGTGCTTTTAAATGCTTTTTATTATCAAACAAGTCCCGCAATTTAGTAACAGTAGAAACTGCATTTTACAACTATCATCAATTCTGATGTTAAATTTGGGCTTTTAGGGAGGAACGAACGCGCACCTCTGTGAAATGAAGAAAACGGGCTACATGACATAATAACGGCTAGTTATTAATAGTTTTACCTCAAATGTTTTTTTTTTATTCTATTTGGAAGCCAAAAACCAAAATATAATAAATAATATATGATTACCACAGGCCTACAGTGGTTCAGCGGTCTTTCTTAATTTAGCCCCAGGGCTCATTTAATACCGGGTTTCACATGACCGACCTTAAACGCTGATTGAGTGTCAGCTATTGTTTCAGAATTAAAGCTAACACACTTAATTTTAACAAGATCTGTATGTTGAATTAACATCATTTTAGACTTACCATTTTATTATCATTATGCAACCTTGCAACCTTCAAAAATTAAAATGTTTGTTAAAACAATAACTTATAAACAGTAATATAATAATAATGTATAATAAATTATAATTGATTAAATATATACACAATTCTTATTTTTGTAGAGATAGAAATATAAATAAGCTAATTTTTTTCTGTTCCATCATTATTATTATACAGTCTGATTCAGACACACTGTTTATTTATTTACTGTAGGGTGGGGTGGGCAACATGGCAAAATTGTATCATAAATTATGATTTTCCTGAAAAAAAAAAAAAAAGATTTGATCACAATTCTTCTTTTTTATGTTGTTTTACTATTTTGCAAGTGACTGAGCCATACAGCCACACTAATTTTCCTTTATTTTAAAAATAACCTTACAAGGTAAAAATATATAAGTAAAAAGAATGAGTAATGTGTAAGAATGTGTAAAAATGACTTAATTTACAAATGAACAGTGCTTAATTTTTCTCAGCTACAGTAGATGGATTTAACCGTAGCATTCAAGCAATAAATTGAATAAATGTAAGAATAAAACACTGCAGACTTCACTGTATGAGTTTGTCAGCAGCAGAAGAGGAGAACGTTTATTAGCAGGTAAACAGGAAGATCAGCTGAAGCACACAGGTAAGTCACAGCAAAGTTCAGATCAACACAAAGCTTGAGTGATAATAAAGTCTCTTTCCTTTTCTAGGATCCAATTAGCTGAAGATGAGGGCTGAAAAACACAGATGACTGACAGGCAGGAACACAGGTAGGAGTCAGGTAAGTATCCCTTTAATAGAAACCTCTCCCCTTAATGAATATTATAACAATGAGTGCCCTCGCGCTACTCATATATATCAATGCAGGGAGGGAGAGGTGCACAAAGCTGCACAATTAGTCTTTAAAAGATCGCGTTCTCGATTTCATCACTCATATGATCCATTTCCTAACTGACAACGATTCGCCCGTGTTAAACCTTTGACAAAAATAAATCTAGAGAGAGTTGTCAAAATAGAGAGCTTCAAAAACAATCTTAAAAGTGTTTCAACGGTGGAAAGACGTCATTAAAACTGCTTGTAAACAATGTCACGTAGCATTACATTTACCTCAGGCAAGTCATTCAGCGCCCACAGCTTGTTAGTTCGCCAGAGAAATGAACTCTTTTGCTAAATATATGCACTATATTTTCTTTGTTTTACTTAACCTGTTAGTGATGTCTTGATTATTTAATGTATGTCTAAATAAATCTGTCATGAAAATGACAGCCACTGTGTAAATGTTTATATTTCAACAATGAATTAAAGTAAAAACATAATTTTATAATTAGATTTAAGTTAATGCAAAAACTGCCTTATATGCAGATTTTACATACAATTTGTTATTTGAGTGTTGATTATTATATCTAAAAATAAATAGCAACTGAATTTTGGCAAATAATTTGGGCTGTGTTATTAATCTGTAATATTACAGTAATGTGCAAGAAAGGGCTCCCTATATAGTTTATATATTTTTAAGCAACTTTTAATTATAATTGAATATATTTAAAGACAGAGACACAGTTTGTTCAGAAAACCACTGTTTTCTAACAAAAGCAATGTTATGTTTAGTTTCGTACCGAACCGTCAGTTTTGTGTACTGTTACACCTGTAATTATATACACAAGACCAAACAAGGAACTAATGAGATAATTAACAAACAACAGGTGAAAAATTTAATGCGTTTTGACAGTTCATTTAAATAACTGTGGAGTTTTGGGGGTCTGAAAATGCTAATGTTAAAAAAAGCTTTTTTTTAAGTTTTTTAAAGCAATACCAATATGACCACCCCACACATTTGTATAAATTGCACAATAACCTTGAAGAGCACCATGTTATTGCCTATTTTTAGAGCACAAATTAAAGATAACAAATCAAACTTTTCATTCAAAAATTGATAAGAAGCTATTTAATGCTAAATGGAGAGGGTGAAGTGAAATTTTTACCCCTGTAAAAAATAAACTTTGTTCAGTATCTTCAGATTAGACAACCGTACACTAGGGATGCATGGTATGATAAATTTCAAATGGTATGATCATGATTTTGCTCATTTTGGTGTAAGCTGCTGTTCCAAAGTTCACCACTAGGTAGCAGTGTGGTACTCAAACTGACAAATGTGACAACATAGAGGAACAAAATGGATAAAGCAGTTGAATCTCACTCAACATGCCCAAAGCTACTTAATAATAAGAGGAGTAAATGTATAATTTGGTATTACTTTGAAATGAAGAACCATCAAACCCTGCCAGCATCTGTCACTTGCTCATCCTGACTTGTACAAGACAACACGTGCATCATTCAAACGATCTAATGTAGACATTTCTTTTCTTTTAACACTGATTAACGGATGTACATGAGATCATATGGTTCAGATAACATGGAAGCTCCAGCGTGTGTTTGAACCAGAGATGTTTGGTTGAACCACTTGAGTTTAGTAGTTCTAACAGTATTCAGGTACAGAGATGCTTATTACAGATATTTAATAAAGTAATCAAATGTACAATAATACTGGATAGTCCCTTTTTAAATATTAAATAGGTAAATCCTTATAATTAATTTAAAGTTACAAACATTATTTAGTGACAGAGTGTTTATAGCAACTCAAGCCTGTAGTTCAATGTGATTTTCATTGACTCAGTAATGATGGACAAGGACATACATGCATATTTTATTTATTTTTGTTGATTTTACAGCGATCACCACTGCACACACTCTGATCAGAGAGAGATGGCAGCTCCTGTTTCTGCTATATTTTGACATCATATTTGTACCATGGGAAGAAGTGGACAATCACTCATGGTTTTATGACCCTTTAATAGCAGGAGAACTGTGATTCATTTACATTATATTCATTCTTTCTTTTTATACATGTTTTTTCAAAACATCACTTTGACCTTTCTGAATTTCTGTTATTAGTTTTTTAATTAAAAAGAAAAATAAGTTTATAAAGAAAACATTTTAAACTTACATTTCTTATTTACTTATTCCCTCAATTTTGACTTTGGCATAGGTAATGTTATACTGATATTCTATAGACGCTGGTTCGAACTCACTCAAAGCGTCGTCATACTCTTTCAGGGCCTTCTCAAGGTTATCACGCTCAATGCTCCCAAGAATGGCCTCAACTATCATGTCAATCCCCATGAACACCACTGCCAACCCAAAACAGGCTAATGTCCCTGCCGCAATTTTAGCAAATGTACTTGTTATATTTCCCAGAATTTTTCCTTTATCAATTAAAAGACCAACTAAAGTAGTAGATCCCACAGTTGCAACACCACAAACTCCTTCAACAACTTTTGAAACCACTTTAAAGTCTTCTGGAAGCAGAGACAGGCTTAGCAGTTTCTCATACAGGGTGGGTTCCAGCTTCTCCTTCAGCTCCTTGTCAATCTTCTCTATCTCTGCCTGGATCTTATGCATGCATTCAATCATCACATTACAGTTATCATGGAGAGAAGATCCCTCAGTTATCTTGATATGTTGGAAGGAGCAGCTCAAGTGCTCGTTCATAACATCAATTAGTTGGTTGGTGGCATAGAAGTTGCTCTTCATCAGATCTTTAAACTCTTGACTTTTACGGATGAGCTCCTCCCTTCTCTTGGGATTATCAGGGTAGAAGTAGTCACTCCACCCCATGTTTCTTTATATTCGGATCCTTAATAAAAAGAAATCATTTTTAAGTTAAGTATAATTAAACAGGAATTAAGTGAATAATAAACATTAAGTTAAAGGTTCTGTTTGTAAGAATTAGAAAACCCTTGTTATTAGTGACACCGGTGGCCATTAAGTGAACTGCAGCTGTTCCTCACTCTCTCGCGCATGTGAAGCAGGAAGCATCGGAGCACAGTGAATCTGTGTATCGAATCTGCTGTTCGGAGTGCCAAAGTCACGTGATTTCAGCCATTGGCAGTTTGACGTGCAATCCGAATCATGATTCGATACACTGATTCATTTATGCTCCGATGCTTCCTGAAATCGGCCATCACTAAATAAGTTGTTATTTTGTTTTTTTTGCTGCACCAAAAATATTCTCGTCGGTTTATAATATTAATATTGAACGACTGTAAGCACATGAACTGATTTAGATGTGTTTTTAGTACCTTTATGGATCTTGACAGAGGAAGTGACATTACTCCCTATGAAGGCCTCACGGAGACATCGGATTTGAACTAAAATATCTTAATTTGCGTTCTGAAGATTAACGAAGGTCTTACGGGTGTGGAACGGCATGAGGGTGAGTAATTAATGACATTATTTACATTTTTGGGCGAACTGACCCTTTAATTAAAAAAATACAGCTGAGTTTGACACAATTGATCACGAGAGACAATGCCATTTCACAATCAAAGCTGATGTAATGAAATTCCCGTGCCCATAGTGTCTGTACTGATGCCAAAGGTTTCTCACTGATGCCCTGCATGTCAAAAAATGACGCTAAAGAGGTACCCTGCTAAAAAGTGACGCCAAAAGGTCCTGAGCAATCATCAATATGTGACGTGTTGGAGTCAAGACGTGTAGAAATTATAAGCATTTTAAAATACTTACGGTCTGGAGCAGAAGACTCCTTCGTGGTCTGTTCTTTCTTCTAATCTTAAATTAATGCCACAGGAGGCAAATTTTGTTATGGCAATAATTTAACAGTTACAGTTTCTTTCTGCAGCTGTAGAAATATTTAGCGAATATTATAAAGAATAGTATAAAACCCAAAGTTTTTGAATCAAAGCAATATCAGCAAGGCTTCTGGATCACTTCAGGTGGTTGTGAAGCAGCATCTAATGTAACTCTTGTTGTCCCAGGTATTTAAAGATAAATTGGGGACCTCCCTAGTGAAGTCATCCAAACGGGAAACGCCCCGTATATGAGTTCTCCATATTTGGCAAGTTCCTGTCTTGTCGTTCTTCCTGCATTTTTGTCATTGTTTGGTAGACTGTGATTATTTCTCTATCATCATGTGATTTATTTAAAACCCTGTGGCTCAATGTATATAGTATGAGTGGTATGCTAACTGCTAGATCATTTTATCTCAGTAAGTAAACTTTATTTATATGGCACATTTAGACACAGCAGAGATGATTTAAAGACAGATGATTTCATAGTTTTCAAGCTGAGGCATGACATATGAAGAAACATATAGGAAATGAGTCAGTCATCTATACATACATTCACATGTATCCTTATCTAGTTACTCGTTCAGTCTTTTAACTCTTTCCTCGCCAGAGTTTTTGTTAAAAAACGTTCCCAGCCACTGCCAGCAAAGACTACATTCAGATCATATTCAGAACGATGATAAAAACACAGATGGAGTAGATCAAGTCCATCAACACCCCTAATGCTTCACAGTCCCAGAGCTCGTCCTGGGTCCAGTAACTTACTTATCCAGTGAACATCAGTGAGACAGTGGGAACAGATGTATATGTGTATTGAATGCAGGAACCAGTACGGGCTGGAATCGAGCCCAGGTTGCCCGGATCGCTGTCACACAAGAGCGCTGGTTTTACCTGTTGTGTCACCAAACAGATATGGACCACGCAAAACTGGGGTTACTTTGTGTTCTCTCTATGCTGTTACAAGTACAGCTATAAGCGCACAGACATTATTAATGACAACACAAATTATATGGATTAAAAGACTGAAAAGTATTAATATAGGCACAGTGAAAATAAATGTGAAATGGCCTGTAGCTATAAAACACAAAAGTGCTTTAAACTTAAAACTGTTGAAGAAATAAAACCAGTAGAAGAAACTCTCTGATGCTCTTCGGTCACTTTTGACCGAAACATTTTCTGTTTTGAATTGTTCAAAATCACAGCTTCATCAGAATGGTACGAAACTGAGTGACTTTTATGGCATTTGCAATGTGAACACAACAAAACATTTACATTAAGGTTCACTTTCACAGGTTATTAATGTTTATAACTCATTAATTAATGGTTCACAAGTGTCCGCCCTACATTAAGGTTCACAGGTAACTAATACTGGAATTATATTTTTCATTATTAACATCTCATCAAGTTATGGTTCTTATCTTTTATCTGTTTTATTTTCAAAATAAAGTTGGAATTTCATCTTAAAAAACAAGAAATCAGTTTTTATGCACTGCTGTGGATAGGCATCATGACCTTTTTGGAGAGTATCATGGGTAAGACAGAAACTTCTGGTAAGAAACATAGTAAGAAAAGAAAACCACAAATACAACATCCTTCAGTCTAATTATGATAGTCAATTAGACTAAACGGCTCACTATTTGACAGGTATTGCGTTAAAGTTGCCCTTTTTCATCATGCAGTTATAACTGCATTATTAATGATTTATAACATGTATCAATGACTTATAACTAATTATAAATGTATATAATGACGTATGACTAATTAACAAACACCTTTATAAACCCTTAACAAAGGGAACCTTAAATTTTTTTTTATCTTCTCTCACAAATAGTTAATAACTGGTTATTTTCACCTGTGAGGTCTTCAGTCATCGCCTCACATCCTTTTTCCAGTAAACTAGCAGTGATTGCTCAAGAATATGATCCTCATCTTTTAGCTTCAAGAACAAATCACACCCTTTTTCTAGGTAACATAGAAAGTAAAAAAGGCATCTGTACTTCATCTCCCCCCAAGTCATTTACTAAATATTTGCTAAATTGAAGCTCTTCTGGCATATACATGTTATATATTTTTCATCATATAATCAAGGCCAAAACAGCAATTATTCTCACGGTTCATAATCAATTTTGGACAATCCTTGAAAACACATGATATTTCAGGATCACTAGAATTAATGTGCCAATGCTTATTTAAAACTTTTCGAAACTCTGCACCTAATGCTGAATATTTAATCATAAAAATACAATAATTTAAATGTTGCTTTTTATTATTTTTAGCCTGTAAGCACTGAATCATCAAAATCATCAAATTTCTTTTCGGCATTATCGATCCATTCTTTGCGGTGGCCACGATTCATAAATCTATCAGTTAAATCAATAGATTGTAGAGAATAGGCTTCATTTGTGCTGCAAACTCTGCGCACACGCTTAACCCTAAAAGGGGCGACGTGACGTGGGTGATACAAACATTTGAGAGGCTGTGGGGAAACTTTGGGTCTCATCTCTTAGTTTAATGTTGAAAGGGTTGTGAATATTTAGATATATTGACTTTGTTCATAAATTGTTTGTTTAGCTCACGGGCAGCATTTAAAATCAGCATGATCCCTGATAGTGGGAAATCTACTAACCTTCTGATAAAAGTTTATACATTTCACATATTTACAATATTTGGAGGGGACTTACATGTTTAAAAAGTTGTCGTTGAGTGTTAGCTTATTACGTTTATGTTGAAATTTCATGAATTTAAAATTACGTTCAAAACTTTGCTGAAAAACTTGTTTTACACAATCTACTTCATGCCTTCTGTCCTCTGATTGATAATTCATGTTTTTTTATCAAATATAGTCCTTTTTGCTCATAAATCTTTAATGATTTTTAGAAAGTAAATGTAAGATAAATATTTACTATACTGAAGCAACTTGGGTTTACTTGAATATTCATACATTATTTTTAATTTTAATGTCAAATATGACACGACAGACTTCTGGGGAACATTTATTTGTCCCTCTAACAATTATTATTGATTTGCAATGAATTGCATGTGTGTGTGTGTTATTCTGTAATTTCAGAAATGTACATATATAATCACGCAGTTAGCTAACAATGTAATAATTTAATTTACAATCACTGTTAGTAAATTAATTTAAGGAATGAGCTTGTGGAAGTAATCATTACATGATCAATGATTAGGATATATAGAAATTTGGGAATGTGCATGTAAAGGTTGATTTCTTTGAGGGAAGATGAGCAACAGGCTGGTCAAGAGTTACACAACCCTGTGTGGTAGCAGGCAAAACATGGTTAGAGAGAATCGAATATTCAGTTGAATTTCACTATAGAATGTGACACAGTGAGCATTAGTTTCCTTGATGTTAGCATGTACATATGTGACGGGAAAAAAGGGGTGATTCCTGTGTAAAACAAGGCATTTCAATTCTTCCCCCAGGCAACACATTCTTTTAGTCACCCACACACTGGTTGCAACATGCATTTTCTGTGAATTTCTTTGTGTCACATGAGTTATATTATGTGTACCCTGTTTCTTGAGTCAGTTCGATTAATCTGAACACCTGTTTTCAATAAAGAGTTGACTGTATTCCACATACATGTATGTGGAATACATATAGCCCTGTTACAATAACTAGTGTTTGCAGGGTGATATATTTGCAGAAATATTCACTATAAATCAGTGGTTCCCAAACTTTTTAGCTTGGAGTACCCCCTGAAGGGATTACCGTCCTTCCGCGTACCCCCTCTCTTCCACTTCGACTGCAGTCACACCTTTACCATTAAGGGACAATATTTGCCCCCTAAATTGATTTACCAGTGCAGAGTTTTACCTTCATGAATAACTTATTCATAATAAATAATGTTATAAAATAAATAAAATAATATATAAAAATGTTCAATAGAGAAATATGCAATGATGGTAAAACTAAGTAAAACCTTTAAATATTAAACTAAAACTGCCAGTAGGTGGCAGCAAGTCACTGTTTTTATGAGTGAGTCATCGAGTCATTCATTCAGTAATGAAGCAAGTGGCTGTGAATGAATCATTGAATCATTGACTCTCACGATTCGTTCAAAGCCGCAGAATTGTTCGCGAAACACAGACGTGTGTTGTAGTTCTGCTGTGGTTTTCGTTAGAACTATTATTTAATTGCAAAATAGAGTAAATACTGACAGTACTGTGTTTAAAATTTACATTTTATTTTTTGACCTGTTGTATAATAATGTCACGTTTGCAGTCATGTGAGAACAATTGCATTCTTGCTCGTTATCATCATTAAATACAACTCACACAAGGTATGTTTTGTGTCGGAGAAAGTTTGAGTCTTAAATCGAAATTTATCCACTATCTGTGTCTGTATTTGTTCTTCATGCGAGTAAGTGCTAAATCTCTACTTTTACAAAGGTGCATTGTGGAGAACGACAGCAATATAGCGCGATTTAAGGCAACAGATTCTGCACGCAATCTATCATATGCATGCTGCTTGTGTGGATGCAGTCATTTTAGACTGCAAAACATGAGGTAATTTGATTAAATGTACTGGATTTATGACATTTTTGCATTTAGAAATACATGCTCTATTTTAATATTATTTTAAGGTAGAATTAAATGAACTGCTCAGCATTTGTTCACGCACCCCCTGTTGTCACCTCACGTACCCCAGTTTGGGAACCACTGCTATAAATGATATTATTGTCATTTTAAGACCATATAATAATGAGTGTATAATGATAATATGTCATCAGTATCAGCACTGGGACTTGTCTCTGCGCGCATTAGACAGACTGTCAATCAGTGCTGTTAAAATGTTATGCCAGTAGGTGGCAGCAAGTCTTTGATCGAGTTGTCATTAAAATTGTGAAATCAACCCTCTATGGACACACAAGCTCTCTTTTCACATTTATTGCGATACATAACACAAATGCAATAGCATGCCATAAAAGCAATATGATGACAACATAAGCTATAACCTGTAAGATAAATCTTATCAGCCTGACTTCTTTCTCTGTTTCTCGCCGTTTTCTCTCTCCTGGTCCTTATGGCTGTAAAGACTTTCCACATTCCTATATCATGATCTGATATGATGTATATTCTCATTGGACAGTTGCTACACCACCGCCTGAACATGTATGAACGCCACATACACGTACGCCACGTACTGGCTTCATGTTCATGACTCTTTCCATGGGCCCATGCATTCTTGAGTGAAAGGAGGGACTGAGAATATTGTTGTGTTGGCACAGAGAAATAGATTTATAATCTAACATAACCGTAATTAAACTATACCTGTTCTATCTTCATGCAGCATATATACTCTGGCTCTGTAGGATCTTAAACCAGTTCCCACAGCAACGATTTATAGATTATCATGACAGAATATGCTGATCAATTAACTTGAAGATAGTTAACTCCACATCAGCTACATAAATTCATCAACTAACCATTCAGAAACGTCCTGATGTATAAATATGAAACTCAACAAAAAACACACATGCATGCATTGAGTATATATACATCTTTGCATGTGTTTTTAAGTTATTGTTGAGTATCATATTACACACACAGAGGTTTGTTTTTGTGAATTGTGGGGTCATTCCATAGGCGTAATGGTTTTTATACTGTTCAAACCGTATTTTCTATCCCCCTACACCTCACCTAACCATCACAGGAAACTGTGCACACTTTTACTTTCTCACAAAAACTCATTCTGTGTGATTTATAAGCCTTTTGAAAAGTGGGGACATGAGTAATGTCCTCATAAGTCACCTCAAAAATATTTAGGAGATGGACAAATAAATGTTCTCCAGAAGTCTGTTGTGTCATATTTGACATTTACATAAAAATAAAAAAATGTCAAAAGAATTTTTAATGTTTAACATAAAAAAAAGTATGAATATTCAAGTAAACCCAAAATGCTTCAGTACAGTAAATGTTTATCTTACATTTAAAAATCATAAAAATCATTAAAGATTTATGAGCAAAAAGAAAAAACATGAATTATCAATCAGAGGACAGAAGGAATGACGTAGATTGTGTAAAACAAGTTTTTCAGCAAAGTTTTGGTCGTAAAGATAATTAATAGGGCCTAGAAATTTGCGTATTAAATATTATACAGCATTATACAATATATTCATAAATAGGCATTATACTTACTGTTCAACAGAATTTTACAAAGAATGTTTAGTTTAAGTTATGAGAGAATAAATGGTTTTAAAAAATGACTATAATGTTGTAACATGCATTGACAAACAAGCATTCTGTTTTCAATTGATTTATACCCATAAACGGGCAACGTGACATGAGTGATACAAACATTTACTGACTAATAATTTTAAATTCATGAAATTTCAACATAAACGTAATAAGCTAACACTCAACGACAACTTTTTAAACATGTAAGTCCCCTCCAAATATTGTAAATATGTGAAATGTATAAACTTTTATCAGAAGGTTAGTAGATTTCCCACTATCAGGGATCATGCTGATTTTAAATGCTGCCCGTGAGCTAAACAAACAATTTATGAATAAAGTCAATATATCTAAATATTCACAACCCTTTCAACATTAACCTAAGAGATGAGACCCAAAGTTTCCCCACAGCCTCTCAAATGTTTGTATCACCCACGTCACGTCGCCCCTTTTAGGGTTAAGCGTGTGCGCAGAGTTTGCAGCACAAATGAAGCCTATTCTCTACAATCTATTGATTTAACTGATAGATTTATGAATCGTGGCCACCGCAAAGAATGGATCGATAATGCCGAAAAGAAATTTGATGAGTTTGATGATTCAGTACTTACAGGCTAAAAATAATAAAAAGCAGTATTTAAATTATTGCATTTTTATGATTAAATATTCAGCATTAGGTGCAGAGTTTCGAAAAGTTTTAAATAAGCATTGGCACATTAATTCTAGTGATCCTAAAATATCATGTGTTTTCAAGGATTGTCCAAAATTGATTATGAACCGTGAGAATAATTGCTGTTTTGGCCTTGATTATATGATGAAAAATATATAACATGTATATGCCAGAAGAGCTTTAATTTAGCAAATATTTAGTAAATGGCTTGGGGAGATGAAATACAGATGCCTTTTTTACTTTCTATGTTACCTAGAAAAAGGGTGTGATTTGTTCTTGAGGCTAAAAGATGAGGATCATATTCTTGAGCAATCACTGCTAGTTTACTGGAAAAAGGATGTGAGGCGATAACTGAAGACCTCACAGGTGAAAATAACCAGTTATTAACTATTTGTGAGAGAAGATAAAAAAAAATTTAAGGTTCCCTTTGTTAAAGGTTTATAAAGGTGTTTGTTAATTAGTCATACGTCATTATATACATTTATAATTAGTTATAAGTCATTGATACATGTTATAAATCATTAATAATGCAGTTATAACTGCATGATGAAAAAGGGCAACTTTAACGCAATACCTGTCAAATAGTGAGCCGTTTAGTCTAATTGACTATCATAATTAGACTGAAGGATGTTGTATTTGTGGTTTTCTTTTCTTACTATGTTGCTTACCAGAAGTTTCTGTCTTGATACTCTCCAAAAAGGTCATGATGCCTATCCACAGCAGTGTATAAAAACTGATTTCTTGTTTTTTAAGATGAAATTCCAACTTTATTTTGAAAATAAAACAGATAAAAGATAAGAACCATAACTTGATGAGATGTTAATAATGAAAAATTTAATTCCAGTATTAGTTACCTGTGAACCTTAATGTAGGGCGGACACTTGTGAACCATTAATTAATGAGTTATAAACATTAATAACCTGTGAAAGTGAACCTTAATGTAAAGTGGAAACCGATTCACACTTTTTTTGTGTTCACATTGCAAATGCCATAAAAGTCACTCAGGTTCGATTCCAGCCCGTACTGGTTCCTGCATTCAATACACATATACATCTGTTCCCACTGTCTCACTGATGTTCACTGGATAAGTAAGTTACTGGACCCAGGACGAGCTCTGGGACTGTGAAGCATTAGGGGTGTTGATGGACTTGATCTACTCCATCTGTGTTTTTATCATCGTTCTGAATCTGATCTGAATGTAGTCTTTGCTGGCAGTGGCTGGGAACGTTTTTTAACAAAACTCTGGCGAGGAAAGAGTTAAAAGACTGAACGAGTAACTAGATAAGGATACATGTGAATGTATGTATAGATGACTGACTCATTTCCTATATGTTTCTTCATATGTCATGCCTCAGCTTGAAAACCAAAACTATGAAATCAGCTGTCTTTAAATCATCTCTGCTGTATCTAAATGTGCCATATAAATAAAGTTTACTTACTGAGATAAAATGATCTAGCAGTTAGCATACCACTCATACTATATACACACTATATACATCGAGCCACAGGGTTTTAAATAAATCACATGATGATAGAGAAATAATCACAGTCTACCAAACAATGACAAAAATGCAGGAAGAATGACAAGACAGGAACTTGCCAAATACGGAGGAGAACTCATAAACGGGCGTTTCCAGTTTGGATGACTTCACTAGGGAGGTCATCAATTTATCTTTAAATACCTGGGAGAACAAGAGTTACATTAGATGCTGCTTCACAACCACCAGAAGTGATCCAGAAGCCTTGCTGATGTTACCCTTGATTGAAAAACTTTGGGTTTTATACTGAACTTTATAATATTCAATAAATATTTCTACAGCTGCAGAAATAAACTGTAACTGTTAAATTATTGCCATAACAAAATTTGCCTCCTGTGGCATTAATTTAAGATTAGAAGAAAGAACAGACCACGAAGGAGTCTTCTGCACCAGACCGTAAGTATTTTAAAATGCTTATAATTTCTACACGTCTTCACTCCAACACGTCACATATTGATGCTTATTCAGGACCTTTTGGCGTCACTTTTTAGCAGGGTACCTCTTTAGCGTCATTTTTTGACATGCAGGGCATCAGTGAGAAACCTTTGGCATCAGTACAGACACTATGGGCACGGGAATTTCATTACATCAGCTTTGATTGTGAAATGGCATTGTCTCTCGTGATCAATCGTGTCAAGCTCAGCTGTATTTTTTTAATTAAAGGGTTAGTTCACCCAAAAATGTAAATAATGTCATTAATTAATCACCCTCATGCCGTTCCACACCCGTAAGACCTTCATTAATCTTCGGAACACAAATTGAGATATTTTAGTTCAAATCCGATGTCTCCGTGAGGCCTTCATAGGGAGTAATGTCACTTCCTCTCTCAAGATCCATAAAGGTACTAAAAACACATCTAAATCAGTTCATGTGCGTACAGTCGTTCAATATTAATATTATAAACCGACAAGAATATTTTTGGTGCGGCAAAAAAACAAAATAACAACCTAATTAGTGATGACGATCAAAACACTGCTTCAGGAAGCATCGGAGCATAAATGAATCAGTGTATCGAATCATGAATCGGATCGCGGTTCAAACCCGCCAAACTGCTGAACTCACGTGACTTTGGCGCTCCGAACAGCAGATTCGATACACAGATTCACTGTGCTCCGATGCTTCCTGAAGCATTGTTTTGAAATCGGCCATCACTATATAAGTCTTTTTTTTTTTTTTAAACCTTTAACTTAATGTTTATTATTCACTTAATTCCTGTTTAATTATACTTAACTTAAAAATGATTTCTCTTTCTTAAGGATCCTAATATAAAGAAAAATGTGGAGTGACATCTTCTACCCTGATAATCCCAAGAGAAGGGAGCAGCTCATCCGCAAAAGTCAAGAGTTTAAAGATCTGATGAAGAGCAACTTCTATGCCACCAACCAACTAATTGATGTTATGAACGAGCACTTGAGCTGCTCCTTCCAACATATCGAGATGACTGAGGGATCTTCTCTCCAGGATAACTGTAAAGTGATGATTGACTGCATGCATAAGATCCAGGCAGAGATAGAGAAGATTGACAAGGAGCTGAAGGAGAAGCTGGAACCCACCCTGTATGAGAAACTGCTAAGCCTGTCTCTGACTCCAGAAGACTTTAAACTGGTTTCAAAAGTTGTTGAAGGAGTTTGTGGTGTTGCAACTGCGCTATCTCCTATTGTAGTTGGTGTTTTAGTACGTGATGGAGTAATTCTGGCAAACATTACAAGTATGTGTGTAGCATTTACAGCAGGGTCATTTGCCAGTCTTGCATTGGGAGTGGTGTTTTTGGGGATCGACATGATTGTTGAGGCCATTCTTGGGAGCATTGAGCGTGATAACCTTGAGAAGGCCCTGAAAGAGTATGACGACGCTTTGAGTGAGTTCAAACCAGCATCTGAAAAATATCAGGATAAAATTACCTTTGTCAGGATGAAAATTGAGGAAATTGAAAAATACGAAATGCAAGTTTAAAATGTTTTCTTTTTCCTGCCTGAAATGTTTGCTGGAATTAGAAAAAAAAAAAAAAAAACGAATTCAGAAAGGTCAAAGTGACATTTTGAAATATGTATAAAAAGAAAGAATCTAGTGGTAACTGAATCAACTTCTTCCCATGGTACAAATATGATGTCAAAATATAGCAGAAACAGGTGCTGCCATCTCTCTCTGATCAGAGTGTGTGCAGTGGTGATCGCTGTAAAATCAACAAAAACAAATAAAATGAAATGAAATACAAAAATGCATGAATGTCCTTGTCCATCATTACTGAGTCAATGAAAATCACATTGAACTACAGGCTTGAGTGGTTATAAACACGCGTGTTTGTGTGTGTGTGTGTGTGTGTGTGTGTAGACAGATATAATTTGTGACACAGATTGGCTAAAACTTATTTAATTTTATCAAACACATTTTAAGAACCATTTAAAGTTACTGATTGCTTCTTTATGACTGGTTTCTTAATTATGAAATAATTATTCCTGTGCCGAATCTGACAGTGAGGAAGGCTACTAAATATTTTTTACTTTTTTTGAGACATTTCAATGTATTTTGAATGTATATTCTTCAAGTGCCTCAAAGGTTGTCACCTGCTTCTATTTCCATGGTGCCCTTTTAGGTCTGCTGCTTTGTCACTCTATAAATCCAGTATTACTTGGGGCAATCCATTTAAGACCATACCATTACCTGGACTGAATTTTATTTATGTATTCTTTTTTTATTCTTAATCAACACACCATTCTTGTAATTAAGCCAGTTTTAATAGATATGAGTTTTTTCCTGCATTGAAAATTCTTTGGCATCTGTGATTTGATCATTATTGTGATTTCTGGGTGATGTAGTTGACTGTTGTACTTGTGATTTCAGTGTGGCACATGTTATGATGACTGTGGGAGAGAGCGCATGTCACGAGTCTAATCCAGTACTGTCAGAATGATTCATTTCTGACCATGATTTATAAGTCTGTGTCACCAGATTGACAGGTCATCAGATTTAGGATCAGATGGATTTATAGTTAGCTATATGAGTGTATTTATATGTGTCACGAATACGACCTCTGTGGCTCCCTCCGATCACCACCTGAGGGCGCCATCACCTGAATACTAACTATCCCCGGACTCCATTACCCACAACCCTTTGCCCACCAGATTAGCTCACCACCTGTTCCATATCTTCCTGGACTATAAAAGACCCATGCACCCACAGCCAGTCGCGAAGTCTTGTTTTGCCCCGGCCAACATTTCTGAGCGTTTTTTCCCCTGTGTTTGTTTATCTTGTGTATGACCCTGGACTGCCTTGACTACTCTGTTTCTGCCCGCTGCCTGCCTTGTGTTCTGTTTGCCTGTTCTCTGGTTTATCCTGCCCTGTCTGCCGCCAGCCCTGACTGTTTGCCTGTCTCCGACACTGAGTTTGTCTTGACTCTGATACTGCTCTTGCCGTTATCTGACCCCAGCCTGTACGACTACGATTTTCTAATAAAGCTGCACATGGATTACTCTGAGACTACGCCAGCTGGCACCAGTCCGCTATTAGCCACGCCACCCACGGCGTCTGTCACGCCTGTCTCCACCACTAGCAGCCCACGCCTAGCCTTCCCGGAAAAGTATGACGGTTCACCCGCTCGATGCCAAGGCTTCCTGCTACAATGCTCATTGTTCCTGTCTCAACAACCAGCCCTGTACCCCAATGATGTGAGTCGCATAGCGTTCGTTTGTTCCCTACTCACCGGGAGGGCATTGGAATGGGCCACCACGGTCTGGAATAATGGCCAATCCTCGTTTACATCGTTAGAGGAATTCCTGCAGCACTTCCGTGAGGTATTTGAGCATGCTGAGGGCGGCAAAGAGGCTGGTGAGTTGTTATTGGGACTTCGTCAGGGCAGACAAACTGCCGCGGATTATGCTCTGACATTTCGCACACTAGCAGCACAGACCTCATGGGTTGATGACACCCTTAAACTGCTGTTTCGCAAGGGACTTAACACCGAATTGCAGTCAGAACTGGCATGCCGCGATGAGGGTCGCTCGCTCAACAGCTACATCGAACTGGCAATCCGTGTTGATAACCTGATCCGCTCACGCCGTCCTGCCCGTTACACCCCGACCACATCTATGCCTCTACCCACACCTGCCGCAGCGGAGGCTGAACCCATGCAGATCGGCTCTACCCACCTGTCTACAGAGGAGCGTGAGAGGCGGATTCAACAACGGCTGTGTCTCTACTGCGGTCAGCCCGGTCACATGAGATCCTCGTGTCCCACTCGTCCACCCAGCCGCACTTCTTCTACGGTGAGTTCCACTTCTACCTCACCAACTATAGAAATCCCAGCTGAACTGTTGTATAGAGATGAATCCATACAGACGCTAGCCATGATCGATTCTGGGGCAGCAGGCAATTTTATGGACCTCAATTTCGCTAAGTCTAGAGACATCCCGTTAATACCCTGTAATTCTGTGTTGTCAGTGGCAGCGTTAGACGGACGCCCCCTGGGGACTGGACAGGTGAAGTTCACCTCTGATGACGTCATCCTGCAGGTCGGTTCACTTCATAAAGAGACCATACGATTCTTCATCATCGATTACCCACAAAACCCTATCATCCTCGGATTACCATGGCTGCGCAGACACAATCCACAAATCTCCTGGGCTGAAAATCAGATAACTCACTGGTCCGAGGAGTGCCATAAGACCTGTATCCAGTCCCCCGCGCGTCCACACACAGACGAATCTCCACCTCTCAGTGACCAACTACCCAGCGAATATGCAGATCTTTCAGTTGCATTCAGCAAGAGTCAGGCAGCCCATCTACCACCCCATCGTCCCAGTGACTGTGCCATCGATCTCCTTCCTGATTCTACACCACCCAGGGGCCGTATCTTCCCACTATCACAACCTGAATCGGAAGCTATGCAGCGCTATATCGAGGAAGAACTGGCAAAGGGCTTCATACGTCCATCTACCTCTCCCGCATCCGCCGGGTTTTTCTTCGTAAAGAAGAAGGACGGGGGTCTAAGACCCTGTATTGATTACCGGGGTCTCAACGAAATAACAGTAAAATTCCGCTACCCGTTGCCTCTGGTTCCTGCAGCCCTAGAACAGCTCCGATCAGCCCGCTTCTTCACCAAACTAGATCTCCGGAGCGCCTATAATCTCATCCGCATCCGAGAGGGGGATGAGTGGAAGACGGCCTTCTCAACCACCACTGGGCACTACGAATATCGGGTCATGCCGTTCGGCCTGGTCAACAGTCCGTCCGTCTTCCAAGCCTTCATAAATGACGTATTCCGGGACATGCTCAACAAGTGGGTCATTGTATACATTGATGATATCCTGGTCTACTCAAACACCCTCACGGAACACATCCAGCAGGTCCGCGCTGTTCTCCAACGACTCATCGATCATCAACTATACGCTAAGCTTGAAAAATGTGAGTTCCATCAGACTTCCACTTCCTTTCTGGGATACATTATCAGTGCGGATGGGGTGGCTATGGATGACAATAAGGTCCAGGCAGTGGTGAAGTGGCCGTTGCCGTCTACCATTAAGGAGCTCCAGCGTTTCCTAGAGTTCGCTAATTTCTATCGGCGTTTTATCAGAAACTTCAGCCTGGTTGCCGCTCCACTCACCTCGATGTTAAAGAAGGGAAGTTCAAGACTCATCTGGTCCATTGCCGCTTCAGAAGCCTTCCAGAACCTGAAACAATTGTTCACTACAGCTCCCATTCTTCACCATCCTGACCCCGAACGCGAGTTTATTGTAGAAGTAGATGCCTCCAACATGGGCATCGGGGCGATACTCTCCCAGCGGCATGGCAGTCCTCCCAAGATGTTTCCTTGCGCCTTTTATTCATGCAAACTAACCCCTCCTGAGCAAAATTATGATGTGGGAGATCGGGAACTTCTGGCGATCAAGGCAGCGCTGGAACAATGGCGACACTGGCCTTAACCACCGCCAAGCTTGATGGGCATTGTTCTTTACTCGCTTCGTATTCACTGTGACCTACCGCCCAGGATCCAAGAACATTAAAGCTGATGCTCTATCACGCCAATTCGAGTCTACTGCCTCACCGCCCACCAAAGAACCCATTCTCCCTTCTTCCATCGTCCTGGCACCCATTCAGTGGGATATTATGACTGAAATCACCAACGCTCAATTCACAGATCCCTCACCGACCGAATGCCCTGCATCACTCACTTACGTACCTGCATCTCTTCGTCAGCGAGTACTGCACATGATACACACATCCCCCAGCGCTGGTCATCCCGGCATTGCCGCCACTGCACAACTGGTCAGTAACCGTTTCTGGTGGCCTTCTCTGCAGGCAGACATAATTCATTACGTTCAGAACTGTTCCATTTGTCAAACCACCAAGTCTCCCCGACAGCTGCCTGCCGGTCTTCTTCAACCGCTACCCATACCTCAACGGCCATGGTCCCACATTACCATAGACTTCGTCACGGATTTGCCCAACTCCCAGGGTCTCACCACCATCCTCACAGTGGTGGACCGCTTCTCGAAGGCCTGTCGGTTCATCCCACTGCCCAAGCTACCTTCTGCACTAGAAACCGCTGAACAGCTGTGCAACCAAGTATTCCGGTTCTATGGTCTTCCCGAGGACATTGTCTCCGATAGAGGGCCCCAATTCACCTCACGCCTGTGGGCAGCCTTCTTCCAGAGGCTTAACGTCAACATAAGCCTCACTTCTGGCTATCATCCAGAGGCCAATGGTCAGGCAGAGAGAATGAACCAGGAGCTCATCCGTTACCTCCGCTCCTACTGCCACCAGAATCAGACCAACTGGAGTCGGTATCTGTTCTGGGCTGAATACGCTCAGAACTCACTCCTGAAGCCGGCTATGGGTCTCACACCATTCAAGTGCATCTTGGGATACCAACCACCTCTGTTCCCTTGGTCAGGCGAACCCACCGATCTTCCCGCTGTGGACAACTGGCTTCGCAGAAGTGAGGCAGTCTGGAATGAGGCCCATGTTCACCTTCAGAGAGCAGTCAGGCGTCAGAAGGAACAAGCAGACCGAACTCGTCGTCCAGCTCCTGGTTACCGCCCTGGTCAGTGGGTCTGGCTTTCCACCCGGAATCTTCGTCTCCGACTCCCCTGCAAGAAACTCAACCCTAGGTACGTGGGTCCATTCAAAGTCATCCGTCAGATCACTCCAGTATCCTTCCGTCTAGCTTTACCTCCTGAATACCGTATCTCACCCACTTTCCATGTCTCTCTGCTTAAGCCCGCAGGTGGTCCGAGGGGAGGGGAGAACCTAGAGGGGGTCGGTGACCAGAGACCTCCTCCCCTCATCATCGAAGGCGAGGAGGCTTACCAGGTCCACGAACTGCTGGACTCCAGGCGCCAGGGCCGCGTGCTGCAATATCTAGTCGACTGGGAGGGGTTTGGCCCGGAGGAGCGGTCCTGGGTTAATGGCAACGATATTCTGGATCCCAACCTCATCACCGAATTCCACAGGACCCATCCGGAGCGTCCGGCCCCTCGACCTCGTGGAAGACCCCGGCGTCGCCCGCCTCCTCGCTTCAGGAGCCGCTCGCAGGGAGGGGGCTCTGTCACGAATACGACCTCTGTGGCTCCCTCCGATCGCCACCTGAGGGCGCCATCACCTGAATACTAACTATCCCCGGACTCCATTACCCACAACCCTTTGCCCACCAGATTAACTCACCACCTGTTCCATATCTTCCTGGACTATAAAAGATCCATGAACCCACAGCCAGTCGCGAAGTCTTGTTTTGCCCCGGCCAACATTTCTGAGCGTTTTTTCCCTGTGTTTGTTTATCTTGTGTATGACCCTGGACTGCCTTGACTACTCTGTTTCTGCCCGCTGCCTGCCTTGTGTTCTGTTTGCCTGTTCTCTGGTTTATCCTGCCCTGTCTGCCGCCAGCCCTGACTGTTTGCCTGTCTCCGACACTGAGTTTGTCTTGACTCTGATACTGCTCTTGCCGTTATCTGACCCCAGCCTGTACGACTACGATTTTCTAATAAAGCTGCACATGGATTACTCTGAGTCTGCTCCGTTACAATATGGCTTATCCCTAGTGGAAAACAAGCACACTGACTATTTGCACATTTAAAACTGAGCAAATGTTTTAGGTATTTTTAAAAATTGTGTGTCACAGACACTTGTCCATTCTAACTGAATTCCAATTTAACATAATTTTGTTGTCGGGGGAAAAATTTTGCATGTACATAGCAAGCCTATATATGAAGAGTTTCAATGCAAAAACCTTTTGCAAAAAAACAAAACAAAAAGTCCATCTAACATCTTTTCTTTTAAATTAGCTTTTTTTATGTTTATGTTCAGCAATTTCACTTTACAGGATTAGTTCACTTTCAAATGAATATTAACCCAAGCTTTACTCACCCTCAAGTCATCCTAGGTGTATATGACTTTCATCTTTCTGATAAACACAATCAGAGTTATATTAATAAATATCCTGACACATCCAAGCTTTATAAAGGCAGAAAATGGGACCAATGAGTTTGAAGCTGAAGAAAGTGCATCCATCCATCATAAACAGCACCTCTGTCTATCACTGCTTGAGAGATTAAGCCAAAGCGCCCTCACGGCCACAACAGCGAGAGCCATAGTACGGCAGCAACTTTGAGCCGCACCCTGTGAGGTGCGTAGATTGAGGTCTGTCATGTTAGAGATCTCCTCCCAGATCTGAGTCCCCAGCTCTTCCAACAACTCGGCTTGATAGACCATCAACAATGATGTGACGTGAAGCGCCCACACTGCCAACGCTGATGATTTACATATTTTCTGGTACATGGACGTGGTGAAGCATTCCATTTCCTTTCGAAAGGGAACTCTACACTGCATTTGGGGAACGTCACACGTGAACCGTCATACGTGTCTGAAAGCCAAGTATCAAATCTCTCCAAACCTATTGCTTTACTAAAGTTTCCTCTTCTCTGGTTGAGTTCAGAAGTGAAGCCAAAGCAGATCTATGCTTTGTGGCCTAGGCTAGGACTAGGATTAGGTGTTTATTATTATGATTCACCCTTTATCGTTACTATCCCTTGTTAGGTTGTATAGTTCCTAGTTCTGGCCTCCTCCTGTGGGAGTTGTTAGGCAATATGCCCATTTCCCCTTGTTAATAGTGTAGATGCATGGCTAAAGATAACAACTAAGGTAGTAGGTTGTCACTAGCCTCCCTGATGCAGTCGTCTTAGGCGATAGGCCCTTATCTTTGTCTAGATAAGTTTATAATATTTTGCTAGGCCCCACTTTCTAGAACTTGATTCAGGCTATGAATTTGTCTTTCCCCTGAGCCCCTTGAATTAGCATTCAAGTTTGAGGGTATGGTGTTAGCTTAATTAGCTCCAATTCTCTAGGGTTCAATACAGCGTTATGTTTGCTTTGGGTTCTTTTTTTGCCCTACATGTGTGAGCTTTACTCCTAATGCTGTCACAGGCTTGTGTTTAGCCTCTGTTTAGAGCATGGTGACTATTTTGTACTCCCCTTGCTTTAGGGTTTGTGGTGTTTCACTGAGTGCATCACCTGATGGATTGCATACTCAGGTTGAGTGTAGGGAGCCTCACTTTCAGTTTGGTTCTTTTAGCTCCCTTTAGCATTGATCACTGCCACAACAGCTATATTGCTTCTGTAGGCGTTGTAGGCTCTGATAAATTGAGCCTCCTTCTAGCATGTTAGCTTGTGATTTTACAAACATTGGTAGATGTTCATGAGTTTTGCTTAATTAATTTAGCACTGCCACAGGTTTATGCCCGTGTCTGTTTGACGTAGTAGGCCATTTCAGGCCTCCCTCAGACCATGGTAGCATGTTATTGTGCCCCCTGTTGGTTAGGGTTTGTGTTTAGTTACATTTCCTGTTGGAATGTGTAGACTTAGCTCAGGTTGTGTTAAGCTAGTTACCCACAACTGTTTGTTGGGTTTTAGAGCTGGTCCCCTTTGAGCTTGGTCCCCTTTGTAAACCACTAGCTGGCGCCATGTGTTTGTTGAAGTTGTAGGTCCAGCTTGGGCCTCCTTTCAATTGGCATGTTGGCACAGTTCTGTGCTGATTTTTTGCTTTATCACTGCCACTAGCTACGCCTGTTTCTGCTAAGGAGTATTGAGTATTCTCAGAGTATTGTGACGGAGTGTGTACTCCTCTTGCTTTAACCCTTGTGTATTGTTCAAATTTACTACTGTTCGTGGATGAAAACATCCACTAAATTAAACTGCTGTAAAAATGTATCAGATATATTTTTTTTTTTTTTTCATATTTTTTTGCATAAATCTGTTAATCAACCTCAGTCCTGAACAAAACTGCTGAACTGAATGTTTAAAAAAATCCAGGATTTTTAGTCTTTTATTGCCAAGTTTATAAATGATGTCACTGATTTTTGGATAAACAAAAACACACACAAAATGACTTATTTTCAATATAAAAAGTGGTTGTGGACTGGATTTTTTTTTACCTTTTATAACAGTCTTGGACATGTGAAAGATTAGTAACAAAATTGGTTTTAATGCATTGTTAGTTTTTGTGCAGCATCAGATTTTAATTTTTTCTCCCTCATTTACTGTTCATGGCTGTTTTTGTCCCATTGACTTCCATTATAACGCCATTTTTTGATTGCAAAGCCATGACACCATATAATCATGCATTCTTGATTGATGGTGGTTTTCCCTGTTGGGAAGAGGTAAAATTTGTAATTTTTACAGTTGATCACCAGGTGCCACCATTAACCCTTTAGATAGGCCTGTGCAAAAAAAAAGCTTAGTTTCTGGCTTTTATATGGAGTATGTTTGACGATGCACAAGGCATATGATGGTGATGTAGTTCTTAGGCGTGTCAAGAATCCAGAGGGTGAATGGGAAAGCAGCAGAATCCCAATGTCAGCGGCAGTGAAGGACTATAATAAATATATAAGAGGTAGGGACCGATCAGATGCCCTAACTGGGTACTATAATGTCCTGCACAAAACCACAAAATGGTACAAGACTTTTTTTTCCATTTTATTGCCATTGCGGTAAACAGTTTCATTCTCCAGCAGCATCGTTCCAAAGCTCAGAACAAAAGTCCTCTCAGGCAGAAGGAATTTAGAGAGAGGCTTGTGTCTGAGCTGACCACACAGTTTAGCACCTCAGATGCCCCAGAGCCATCCACATCTGCCAAAGCAGCAGGAGAGCCATGCTGTACTTCGGGTCAGATGTCGCAAGTGGGAGGAGAGTTTGTGCTTTGCGCAAACTTTCAGGCCTCATAGACTCCAATGTACTGTACAAAGTGCAGCGTACCCTGTGCTTGGTGCCATCTAGAAACTGTCACACTGATGGACACTCTTGAGAATGTTGTTTTTTCAACAGTTGCAGCAGTTTTCATTTTCAAAGTTGGCTTTGTGTTTTTTTTCTATAGCAACTTACTGAGATTTTTATAGTTACTATATGCTGTATATAATTATTTTATCTTAGATTTGTATTTTGTGTTTTTGCACTTGAAGAGTTAATTTGCAAATCCGATAAACGGCACTAAAAATGAACTGATTACTGTGCAATATTTTCCACATATATCACGTTCTGAACCATAAATCCGTTTTGTCAGAAAAGCTGGTATTGTCCATGGTCAAGGCATCACTAGTTTACGTTTTACTGCAGAAACCAACAAGCGTGTGTTTGATAGGTTTTAAATGCAATTACAAAGCATTTACATGGTTTTGTTCAACTCTGAAACATGAAATGTGGAGTTATCTGCTTTTGCCAAAAAACTAACTTTTATTATTTTCAATGAACTTTAATTTTGTAAGTTACCTGTATTTTTTGGAGTTATTATTACTTAATCAAAACAACCCAACTGCAGTTTGATTGATATTACTTGCAAATGCACAATATTAAAAAACGTGATTTGTGAGAATAAATAAAATCTGTTTTTGCAAATTAACTCTTCACTTCTTTTGGCCCATTTTTCTTCATACATTTTCATGCAGTTTATTATCTTTGTGTATAATAATGAAATACAAGAACTGCTACTTACTCTCATTTTGTTCAGGTATATACTGTAATACATCACATGGGTCAAGTTAGGTGATAATGTGTTAGATCATTCTCTTATAAATACTGTTTTACGGGTATTAAGCCTGTTTTTGCATTTTGAATAATTTGGGTTTATGGAGGAAATTTGGAGACTTCAGAAAAGACATTGCCTCCCTTCAGTTAAAGCTCAATTTTTGTGAAGGTGGTCATGGAAAGATTTATTTACGGCCACATAGAAGATTCAAAAGAATTCCCCTGCAGGGAAAAAACAGGTCCTAAATTACAGACTAAAAAAAAAAAAAAAAAAGAAAAGAAATAATAATAATAATAATAATAATAATAGACTATGTTTTTATTATAAACTTGTGAACATATGGAAAAAAAATATATGCAATATTCCACCACCATGTTAAAATTTAGAGTTTTCTGTAAAATAAGATCATTTCTATCCTTTTACTCCAATGTATGGCAAGACGCCTTCCTTGTTCTTTTAGAAATCAAAAATGGGAGATGGTAAAGGTACACTTGGAGACACCAATTCCTCCTTTCAGTAAAATCAAAATAACTTTTGTTTAGAAGGCGATATCAAGTAGATTTACATAGACCCGGAACATAGACCAAAAAGATCCTAAATTACAGATTTAAAAAAAAATAAAATATATGCAATATTCCACCACTGTGTTAAAAGTTAGAGGGCTTTCTGTAAAATGAGACCATTTTTTTAAATCAATTTACTCCAATGTATGTGTTACAATATGTACCAGTCAGAGACAGAAGATAATTCAGGTTGTTTATTGGACACAAGCAGAGGTAACAGTGACAACAGGTGAGTTTGTAGAGGTTGTATAAGTGAATGAAGAGTGAATGAATGGTAATACTTAGTGATGGGACGGTTGATACCGGGGCTTTGATGCTATCACACACTGTACCGATGCTTGTATCGACATGACAATACCACGTGATTGATGACGTTTGAAGCTTCGAACGTCATGCAGTATCGGAAAGTCGAGACAGCTGGTTTGAAAAAATTGGCGCTTCAGTTGCATAAAGGAAAATGCATTTATCATGTTTTATTGCTGGGGTCTGAGAGACCCTGAACAGAACATAAAGGTTAAACAGCTCACCCAACATATTTTTTTTTTAACTACTCGTGTCAGTTACGATCACACAATTGTATATTTTATATTATTGATCAATATGTGAATCCGTTGACCAGGTTACACATGACACGAGTGGTGGTCTCATTGTCACAAATTAATTTAGATGAGATTACATCAGATTAGATGTATGTCACGGACTTCTGAAGCTTTGGTCATGTGCTTATCAAACCGTAGATCTGCTCTGCAATGATTTAGATATGGTGGAGAAAACAAGTCTGACCACCAGATGTCGCTAATGCGCACTGTGTTAAAAGCTTCGAGTAATGAACCGTTTTTCGGCACAATTTGATGAAAGCCTCAAATGCTTCAGAAAGCCTTGGTTTCCCATTACTAGTAATATTTGTGGTTTGCAGGTTGAATGCTGGAGAGACGTGTTAGCAGACTGGAGAAAATGCTGGCGGATGACACTCACACACAGACTTGGAGCACAGGAGAGAGTTCGGAGACACGGGAGACAGGTCAGTAGCAAAGGGAGTCCTTGAGGTAAGCATAGAGGTAAATTCCTTGACACGAACGAGACCGGACAATGTGACTGTGTGTGTGAGTGTCTTAAATAGTGCTGGTGATGAGTGAGCTGATGAGGTGCAGGTGGCGGTGATTAGTACTCCGGGGAAGGTGTGCGCTGTGATTGGTGGATGCTGGAGCCTGGCGTGTCTGTGACAGTATGTGGGTATGACCAATGTTCCCTCTAATTTTTTTTTCTCGCTGAGCAAAACTTTTCTCTGTTGAGCGCACATTTTGGCCACCTGAGCAAAAACATCCTTTATATCAGACCTGTACAATGAACGTAACACACACACACACACAAAAAAATGGTTTTATCATGCTACTGTAACATTTAACTTTAAATGTGCCATTTCTATTTTATTTGACCCTTGATGTAACTTAGTGATTTATTAAATAATATGTTTGAAAACAAGCAGTTCAGTCACTAAATTAAGCACATTTTAGGTTACTTCACATTGCTGTATTAACTGTACCAGTCTTTACCAAGAAATTCTATTAAAATTAATTTCTGTCCTCCTGCAGGACAGTTCAATTCTTTACAATAATATAATATGAGCAGTTACAATGATGGTTTGGGACAACCATAATGTGTTTTTGTACAGTCAATTATTAGCAACAGACAGTGTTAAACCATCAAAATTACATGTTTATTGCTAATGAATTTCCCAGATATTATATACCAGGAGGTTTCAGGATTTTTTGTGGCAAGGAGCCCTAAACAATCCCCTTGTGAGATCAATGTTTTATTAGGCTTACATTATAATATAATAAAATAAAATATTTAAGTATTTAAACTGATATTCAGTATTATATCAGTTTAAATGCTTCCATTTGTTTTAATATATTATAAAGTGAAAACAGTGAAAACTGAAGCATTTAAACTGATAGCTAAATATTTTTAAGAAAAGTGAACGTTAACTCGTTTATAGTTATCTAAACATCCCTGAAACCCACAGCACCACCACACACAATAAACGGAGGTATATCACTGATGTATTTTGAGTTTTCTTGCTACACCTGTGGTGGGTGTGTGATTGTAAATGTCTCAGAGTTTTGTTAGCATTCTGTGCCCATCATCCGTTACTTCCGCCACTTTTCATTAAAACATGACGTTTTATTTCACATTTCTTTTCGTTCCGCGTTGTCTCTCGTATTGATGTATTTAGTCCGCAAACATTACAGTATTCTTACCGCGACTGATTTGGCTCAGGGCCAGCCAGCTCACACGCTCTCAATCGTTCTCTTTCTATGAAACCTGTAAACCGCATTCACCGGTTACAACTCTATAGCGACAATAACTCTATAGCGGTTGACCAGAGCACTGCAATTATTTCTCATTTAAACTACTACAATCATTTTCATGTCTGTTCTCTGCGTGGCAATTATTTCTTCTGCGCGGCCACGGCTTCAGAAGTGCGCGGCCGCGCACGCGCGCAGCTTAGAGGGAACATTGGGTATGACACTCTTTTAAATTAAGATTTTCCTAATTCTCAAAAAACTGACTAACTGATAACTGATTTATTTCTCATTCGATTCTTTCATTATCTATATTCTACTTATCATTTCACAATGTCACTTTGAGCTTAATTTTCATATATTTCTGCATGTTTTTAAGCACAAAGTTATAACAATTGTTAGTTTATAATTCCAGCAAACATTTCAGGCAGGAAAAAGAAAGCATTTCTAATTCTTAATTTCCTCAATTTTGACTTGGACCTTCATAATGTTATACTGATATTCTAAAGACGCTGGTTTGAATTCAGGCAAAGCTTCGTCATACTCTTTCAGGGCCTTCTCAAGTTGATCACGCTCAATGCTCCCAAGAATGGCCTCAACAATCATGTCGATCCCAATGAACACCACTGCCAACCCAACACAAGCTAATGTCCCTGCTCCAATTTTAACAAACTTACTTGTTATTTTTGCCAGAATTACTCCTTTATCAATTAAATGAGTAAGTAAAGTAATAGATCCCAAAGTTGCAACACCACAAACTCCTTCAACAACTTTTGAAACCAGTTTAAAGTCTTCTGGAGTCAGAGACAGGCTTAGCAGCTTCTCATACAGGGTGGGTTCCAGCTTCTCCTTCAGCTCCTTGTCAATCTGCTCTACCACTGCCTGGATCTTATGCATGCATTCAATCATCACATTACAGTTCTCCCGGAGAGTAGCATTCTCGTTCAGCTCGATATGTTGGAAGGAGCAGCTCAAGTAATCGGAACTCTGCAGCCATTTACTGGTAAAAGTTTTTACTTTTAAAACTGCATTTTCTAAAAGATGAGCAAAAATCTCACACTAAACCATGTCAAATAATCCATGTTATCCACATGAATGAAAGTTAGAAATGTGGGTCTTTTACAAAGTGAATTTTACATAAAAAGCTATTTTTCTATAAAAACCTATTTTTAAAAATATTTATTTATTTATAGAAATTTAAAAGACATGATAAATCCTCCAAAAACTGCACAAATCTGAAGTAAAAACATTAATAAACAGAGTAAAATTATATATATATATATATATTTTTTTTAAAAACAATTATTTTGTTACAAAATTACATTTTGTTGCCTGGGCCTCTGGAGACCCCAAAGACCCCGAGTGTGATTTTTTTCACTTTCTACACTAACATAAAAACAAGATATCACTCCATTTTTTTATTTGTAGATCTAGAAAGTGTTAACAACTGTACAAAGTTTCATGTCATTTGGACAAAGAGAACTTTTTTTTTTTTATTTGAGCAAACGTTGTTTGGGGTCTAAAAAGACCCCAAAGACCCTATAAGGGTTAAAGCTGGCAGCATTAACAGTTTATATATCAAAATATATTGTTATCGATCAATATGTTTCCCATATTGATCGATAACAATGTATTTTGAGCCCTAGATGAAACACTCACCTCAAATAATATTTGTAGATCTTTCTTTCCTCTGAAACTGTTGTGTTGAACAGCAGCTTTGAAATCTCTTTTACTTCTAGCAGGACGAGACGTAAGAATGAGACTCTCATCTGCTGTATGTTTTTATAATGATAGGTTCATTCTCAGAAAACACTGATTAACTTTCATCAGTGGTTTGCTTGTCAAAAGTGTATTGTTTTATGTTGCATAACTTGACACCTTCACCAAATTTATTATTCTCAGGTTAAGTAAGTTGATATCAACACATTCTTATCACAATATTTTTATTTAATATATAATAAACTATTATTGAAGTATTATTAGGAAGTTGTGAGAATAAGTATCATGAAAGCCAGGTGCGTCTGAGAAAATCTTATGGCCCACTGAACAGTGACTGTGAAATACGCTGGTTTCCATCAAAACTACTGCTGGATGTTAAAGGTCAAGAAATTATTAACATTTTGCCCCTGAGAATCATCATTTACTGACCCACATGCTGTTTCAAACCTTGAAAAAATGTTCTTTCCATAATAAGAACAAGGGGTGCAAAACAACACTGAACCCCCCACCCCATTTTTCAAAATATCTTCTTTTATTTTCCATAAAAGAAATGCATGCATGTCAAAAACAACATGATTGAAAGTAAATAACAGATTTTTCAGGTAAACTGTCCCTTTAACTCATGAACTGCTTGGTCTTTTAACAACATGAGATGCAGGACAATGGAAATACGGAGGCAAAAGATGTCTGTCTGCACATAATGTTTACATAGAAGAACAAGCTTTTCATCTTTTTCATCACAACCACCTGCGGAAGCGTTCAGTCTCATCGCACATAACTTATCACTTATCAAACAATTATTTTGCACATAATCACAATTTCAAAATGTTCACTTAAGCCTAAAACATATTTACCTTGATAAACCCAGATTTATTATATAAATTCAAAGTGCCACAGAAGTGCTCGTCCTCAGTCATGTACAGAGGGAAAGGGCTTTATTTTGAGCTCAGAAACAGGTTTTTCTACCATTTCAAATACAATAATGTATGCATAACCATCAAATATATAATGTAAATGACATAAAAAAACAAATGCTGAATAAATATTATAAAATATATAATGAATGTAGTGGTCCCCTGGTGTTGTGTCACTGGTGTTACCTTTAACAAAAATCTCTTATTTTGAAAGAAAAATCACACTGATGACATCACTTGACTTCCTTCTTTCTGTTTCCTGAAGATCCATGAAGAAAGGCCAATGAAAAGTCATTATCTCTTTTCAATTATCAGACATTTTAATTAGAAAATCATAATTTCATATGAAGCTTTTAGTTGAACTCACTGGTGTGACCTACTTTATTGTTTTATTATAAAAAACTAAAATACAAATGGATTAAATTAATTAATTTAGTGAATATATCATGATTGACAACATGTGGATTGATACCTGCAGCAGCTATTCTGTAAAATACATTTTTCATGGAAATTGTCACTGGTGTTACCCGTTTATAGATAAACTTTATTTAAAGCTATTCATTAAGTTCTTTTGCATAAAATAGCACTAAGATTACATGATTATAACTTTTCTTTCTCATTGTTAATCCTCTCTTGGTCAGAAATGGCTAAATTAAGGGTATTTGGCTAAATTCAGTGCAGCGACTTTACAGACAGCGTATTTTACAGACAGTTTTAAAGTGTTGTTCATGATCTTTTTCTGACTGCTTTCACTAAGTGTCAATGAATCTTTGATTGTACACCAAATGTAAAAATTTAGTCGCATCTACTTAATTATAGTTGAAGAATAAGGATCTTTGGTCTTATGTATACATCACTGGTGTTACTGTTTTTTGTCTGTCACATTAAATAAAATGTGTCATATGTGACATGATAATAATTTTACATTCATTGATGCTGCTACACTCAAAAATTAAGATTTAAAGGATTGCATCATTACTTGTTTATAACCGTGTTTCAAATATTTTCATTGTTATAGCAAATACATAGTTGAGCAATTAAATTAACATCATTCAATCACACTTTTAACTAACCTGACTAAAATAAAATAAAAAAACAAATAGCATCCTTGTTTATAACATTATCATTATTATTCTGTAACTCTGACTGCATGTGCTGAAAAAATTGAGAAATATTATTTCATAAAAACGTTTAAAAATGCCAGAGAAGTAAGGTAACACCAGTGACAAAAAAACTGATACATGCACACTGCAAAAAAATGCTGTTCTTACTTAGAATTTTTGTCTTGTTTCCAGTCCAAATATCTAAAGTAAAAATTATTTTCTTGTTTTTAGGAAAAATAAGTCAAAATTAAGTGAGTTTTTCCTTAAAACAAAATAATCTTAATCCAAACTGAAAACAAGATTATATCGTTTATTTTTGGTTTGATATAAGATTATTTTGATTACCCCACTGGCAGATTATTTTGCTTGTTTTAAGGAAAAACTCATTTAATTTTGACTTATTTTTTTCTGTAAACAAGACAATAATTTTTACTTGTCAAGAAAATGCTTCTTGATTCAAGAACTTTAAGATATTTTGACTAGAAACAAGACAAAAACTCTTGTCAACTCTTGACAAAAAGAACAGCATTTTTTGCAGTGCAGTCTTTAAATAAATGCTCAAAAAAATCACTAAGCTGTCATTTATGTGTATTCATAAAGTCAAAGTGTAATATAATAATGTGGTCTAAGTTTAAATGATACAAAAGGAAATACATGTTAAGACATTTTGTCGTTTTTGTAGAATGAGCTGCTAAAGTAGCCGAAAAAGGGTCAATTTTGATTTCATGACGACTTCAACGTTACCAGCATTGTAGTAGGCTAGCCATTAAACATTGACAAAATGACAGGACACAAACGCATTTATAAACAAATATAACTTGACTCTCTTTTACAAACAATATTGCGAGCATTTTAATTATAATCTTCTGTCGACATCAATGACGCAATACCTTGCGCAGCCTCCGCAATGCGGTTTATCAAATTAAAACATAAACAAACACATATGGAATTCACATATAAACATTTCATGAATATAAGCTGCGATGCCACGCCCCTCCTCTTACCTGCAAAATTAATAAACACAACATTTCAGAGAGGTTTCTTGTTCAGTCGACAGGCAGTCAAGCGCAACCCCACCCGTTTCTCTTGAAGCCAACACACCATAGGCGTAATTTGCGGGTGGGACATCCCAGCTAGCATGTATAATCGGCCCGAGCTCGGCTGTCCTGCGGCACCTGCGGCTAAGACTCGGCATCGGCGTGTGTTAAACGGACCGATTGTGCCCCGCAGCTCACTCTGGCACATGCATTTTTGTTACGGCTGTAAGCACTGGGCCGATTCATGTTCACCGTGACTGGTAACCCAGCTCTGGCTGTATGATCTGGACCACTTCTGTAAATGACTGGCTTATGTTAAATCAAGGATGGTTTTAATGGAGGCCATTCAATGTAGGTGACTTTCTTTAACACAAATGTAGATTTTTAACTCCAACCGTTTTAGTCAGTCCGTAACAAAATCTCAGACAGTAAAAAACAAAACACAGACAACACATGCACAGACAATTCCAAATTAAATCCTGCTGCTTGTTGATATCCTAAGACACGAAACGATCGGTTTATGCGAGAAACAGAACTGCCCAGCTAACACACGACGTAACAGTTACGTAATGTATTCGTACTTTTTGGTAATGTCATGACTTACTAACTGACAACGTAACTACGACGTCGCATGCCAGTAATTTCATTACCTTCAGATTACCATCTCACAACGTCGTCAGTACGTTCTCCTAACGTTATAAGATTACCAAGAACGTTCCAGATACGTCCTCTATTCGTGATATATTGGTAATTCCATGACTTACTAGTAACGTAACTACAACGTTGTATGCCCGTAATAATATTACCATCAAATTACCATATCACAACGTCGTCAGTACGTTCTCCAAACGTTACAAGATTACCAAGGACGTGCAGATACGTCCTCTATTCGTAATATAATGGTCATTCCATGACTTACTGGCAACGTAGCAGCAACGTCATGTGCTCGTAATTTCATTACCATCATTTACACATTCTTTATATGTTATTATTACCAGAATTTGCAATATAAAACGTGTAATTAAATGTCAGACACAAGACTGAAATGTCCTCTTAAGAAAAAAAATGTTTCTTTTCACCAAATCAGAGTATGGATGACTGGTTTTTATATATAGTGACGTGACATACAGCGCGCGCCTCCACAAATGTAGTGCGCGCGTGCCCACAGTATGTTAATAAGAGTGTAAAGTTAATTTTTCTGAGAGAAGAATTTATTTTTCCGAGGTGACAACGAATAAATGGCTTTTATAAAAATGTATAAAGTTAACTTTGGAAAGACGCAAAACCTTTTTTTATTGTTATGTTTACGTTAGTGCAGGTGGCCGTTAGAGTTGCCATGGCAACCGGGAAAACATTCAAGCTGCTGGAGAGGACAGCGTCGACGTTTCTCCGTGTTTCTCGTCAGTTTTATAGCAATAAAGTTCAACAACTGCGTCAGATTGGTTAAGTAACATTACCCACAGTCTACTTTAAGTACTTTTGTTAATATTTTTACCTCTGTGATTTCCTTGATCGTCTGAAATATATGTTAGCAAAATGTTACGTTAGCATAGCATATGTTTTTAATGATACTGAGAGCAAAACGTCTTGAATGCTTTTATTTTATGTTTCGTTGTAGGCTATATGTTTTTATTTATAGTTTGAGTGTATTTCATTATTTTTATTTGGAGTTTTGTTCATGTTCTGTGTGTTTTTCAAAATAAATGAATTGAATTCATTTCGAGTCTGCATTCATCGTTCACAGCTGTTGGAATAGCCTTTACATTAGTTTGGGCAAATGAGGACATAAATTAGGTTAAACTACTGCATGTCCGCCCATAGAAAAATAAATAAATATAAGAATTACCAACTGATGACCAACACACAACTATTGATACACAACGTTGCCACGACGTCGCAGTTACTAACTGGCAACGTCACAAAGTTACGTTGTGGCGACGTATAGGCACCTTTCACTTTTCCGGTTGCCACGACGTAACTAGTTACGTCGCCACGACGAAAGTTTGGTCACCAAATTACGTTGCAGTTACGTAACAGTCACGTATTTTGGTTAGCTGGGTGTATTTATATTATTTATACCTCTAATACAGCGCTTCTTCTTTTGAGTTTTAATGGCGGGTTGCGAAGCAACTTCATAGTTGCATACTGCCATCTACTGTATCGGGTGCACGGCTTGAGGGCTATACTCGGCTCAGACCCTTTTGCCAGTATGAAGCCGATTTCAACGGTTACTGCAGAAAGCGCTCTGGTCAGCACGTACGCTCAGCTCATCACTGGAGGGGCGTGTGCACAACGGGTGAGATAAAACTCGACGCCTGACTGAATCATCCATTCCCTTTTCGACGCCATACGTTGAACTTGAGGTAAGTCTTGTGTTCAATTTCCTTAAAAAGCATCAACATTCACGCTGAGCATAGTTTCAATCGAGTTCCCATCACATCCTATATTAACTCTACATATTTCGAACTGTTGCTGATTACGTGTTGATTATTATTGATCCGTTTAAACTTTGTTCATGTTTCTTTGACATGTTCATGTACTTTTTTCCAGATGAAACAAAAATAAAGAATTCATAATTCATTTAAGATTTATTAATTAGGACAACATCAAATTATTTATCATGTCTGAGTAAAGTAGTGCAAATTTTGGGTAATATGAAAGTGGCTCCAACTTTTATGGCGCGAACAAAGCTAGCATTGACTACCCAGATAGCAAACTGACTCCGCAACGGATCCGCCCCACCTCCGTGAAGTTGGCACCCCATAAAGCTAAATAATCCCCAAAACTATGTCATTCGTTTGTGCTACGTTTGTGCTGATTTGTGCCGCAAAAACGAACGTTTGTGCTGGTTTGGTGTTTGAGATATTAAGCATTATTTTTTTGGTCGTATGACGTCATTCTCCACCCCATGTCGTTCAAATCGCTTCAAACCGGTGCCATTCGTTTGTGCTCGATTTGTGCTGGTTTGTGCCGTTAAAACAAACACTGTAACTGTTTTCCTTCCACAGATATAACAAATTTAATTCTGGAGCTGTGACGTCACTCTCCACCCCACTTCATCTAAATCGCACGAAACTGGTGTCGTTCGTTTGTGCTCGATTTGTGCTGGTTTGTGCCGTTAAAACAAACACTGTGACTGTTTTCCTTCCACAGATATAACAAATTTAATTTGGGAGCTGTGACGTCATTCTCCACCCCACTTCATCTAAATCGCACGAAACTGGTGTCGTTCGTTTGTGCTCGATTTGTGCTGGTTTGTGCCGTTAAAACAAACACTGTAACTGTTTTCCTTCCACAGATATAACAAATTTAATTCTGGAGCTGTGACGTCACTCTCCACCCCACTTCATCTAAATCGCACGAAACTGGTGTCGTTCGTTTGTGCTCGATTTGTGCTGGTTTGTGCCGTTAAAACAAACACTGTGACTGTTTTCCTTCCACAGATATAACAAATTTAATTTGGGAGCTGTGACGTCATTCTCCACCCCACTTCATCTAAATCGCACGAAACTGGTGTCGTTCGTTTGTGCTCGATTTGTGCTGGTTTGTGCCGTTAAAACAAACACTGTAACTGTTTTCCTTCCACAGATATAACAAATTTAATTCTGGAGCTGTGACGTCACTCTCCACCCCACTTCGTCTAAATAACACGAAACCGGTGCCATTCGTTTGTGCTCGATTTGTGCCGTTAAAAGAATCCATGTAAGTGATTACCTTTTTTTAAAAATAATAATCAAAAAACCCGCTGCTGTCATTGTGTCTTTGTGCGTCGCCTAATGTGGCCTAATGTTTTTTGTTGTTGTTGTTTCAAATCGAGTTGACGCTTGATTTATCAGATGGAAGTTTAGGCTACTGCTTAGTTAGTTTTAAATATGTATTGCCATATGTAGGCCTTTATTGCAGGTGATACATTAATCGGAGCATTTTATCTTTCTCTGAAGGAGAAAATGAAGCAAGAACAGGTGAGCAGTGTTTCTGTTTATTTAAAATATTTTAAAGCAAGAAATTGAGGACTGTTAATTGTACTGGTTTGCTGTTCTGAGCTCTTTTAACTTATTGGTCTTCCCACTTTTGACCAGTTTAGAATTCTGTCATTTCGTACTTGCCCAAACAAAGAAAGTCATCAAAAGTTTAAGATATCATGAGTGCAAGTATGTTTATAATTAGAGATATTTAATTGTTAGGTGAAGTATTCCTTTGAGATAAGAAAACCACCAGTTTAAAGTTAAAGAACAGACAACATCTCCCAAATGTTTCCTTTTAAATTCCAAGATGAATGTAAAATAACAGCAATTTCTGTGGAGAATTTACAACAATTTTTTTTAAAGAACCACAAAATAAAAAATAAAAAAAACTAGAAAACAGTCTTGACTTCAATGAAGAGATCTGGGTACAAATAACATCATAGAACAATCACTAAAGAAAAGTATAACTTCTGTTCAAAAAATCATGGAACTGTTAAAACAGGCATAAAGTGAATAGAGATAATGTTGAGTAACAACAGTAGAAAACAATATAGACAATTCTCTTATTGATTATGAACTAATTTCTGCAGAGACCAGTCCAAGAAATTCATTAACCAAACATTTCAGTCCTCCTTTGTGAACAACATGACATGGGGCTGTATTTTGGTTTTTGCTGAGACTGTTGTGACATGGTCACACAGGTCATCATATTTCTCCCAGGCAAAAGAGTTTCTTCTGCAGTAGGCCACGTAATGTCCAAGAGATGCCCTTGTAGGTCCTGAAATGAATGCGACGACCCCTCGCAAAGTGAACATCTGATTGGCCAGCTCCATGTCGACAGGGATTTCAGACAGTGGATGGTTAGTATCCGCACTTGTTTCAATACACAGTAGTTGTCCAGGTATGCATCTGTGGGTGACAGAGCCATTGCAGAGGAATTTCACTGATGAATCATCCTTTATTTTCCAGCTATCTGGACACTCTTGGGGTGATTTCAGTGGCTTCAGACACTTGGACCTGTTGAGGTGTAACCCATCTTCAAGTGCTGCTTGGAGGCTTTTCAATCCACCAGTTTGTAGAATATCTACGTTGACTGGTAAGAGAGAGATGGTCCTTGAAGATTTTGTATTTCGGCTGCAGTATGGAGAAGAGCATTCAGCTGTAAGTGTTGCACTTGGCACTTGTTTCATTGTTGATTCGATAATGCTAGCAACATTGCAATCTGCATTGACCTGCCTCACACCTGATTTTAGGTGAACACACTGAAATGTATCCAACAGCATTTTTGCCCTCTTTGCGTAAGCATCTTTTCCAACTCCTTTTGTGACTATGGTCTTCACCAAATCAAAAATTTCAGTTTTTGTGTGCTCTTTGTCAAGATAATGGCAGAATGATCCACTGTCACAGAATGCAGAGCAAAGGCACTGGCAAAAGGAGTCAAAGGCACAGGTATTATTTACACTTACAAGCATTTTGTCAACCGCAATAGGCTTGTTAGCCTGGTAGTTGCCATTTTTCAAGACATTAATTTTTGTCTTTTTTCTTTTCAGGTTTATGTCTGCGTGCAACCACTCAGAGCAAGGGGTCAGGTAGGACAGTCGCTTTTTTAGAGGAACACCGAGGCCTTTCCAGTTTTCAACAGGGTCTTCCTCCACTAATTTTTGCTTAACCTCTGTGTCCTGCTCACTATGGGCAGTTTTTGTCTTCTGATTCTTTGTCTCAATGTGCTCTGTTGTCTTCACCGGTGCAGAGGACAGCCTCATGTTTCCCTCAAGAAACTCAAGGTGGCGTGTGACAAAACGGTCACTTCGAATGGGAAGGCTTTCATGTTTGAAGAGACCATGTTTTATGTTTTTAAATTCAGCCTCTACATTTGCAGAGCTTGCAGTGTTGTGTACACTTTTGAAGTGTGGAACCATCACAGCTGTCCAAAGAGGTAGGTAGCATGCCATTCTTATGATATTTGGGACAATCTCTGGAAGGAAATGTAGATTGTCTCTGTCACCATGATGTGCCGCTTTCATCTTACTTTCTTCACAGATTTCTGTGACCCATGTTTTCAGATCTGTGTGGAGTGTCTCCTCGATTCCGGTCACCTCTGTTAAATGGTCATCTTCACTGGCACATGGCAACACCACATCTGAAAATCGTCTTTTCAGTTGTGTTTTGCATGTTTCTGAGACAACAGGAAAACCTTTGTCATCGTTTCCTTCTGATTCACTGAAGGCAACAACTGCAATTGAATGAATGAGCTCCCTTGCATCTTCCAGTGTATCAGATTGTAAAAGTTGTGCCATGGCTCGTAGATAGAATTCTCTAACTCTGTTTCCTCTTTGTCTTAGGCATTCCCACCGGCTAATGAGCTTGATGCAGTGTGCAACATCTACTCTGATGAAGCAAGGTGGTAACTTTGGATCTTCGGGCTTCCTTGCCAGCACTCCAAAGCACCGATTGATGTATGTTTTCAAGTCTGGGTAAGGAGTGAAGGCCTTAACCAGTGCTCCAAGCAAAGCCAAGGAGAAATCACAGACTGCCTCTTTTGGCACAGCAGCACCTGCTCGTTGCCATTCAGTGAGTCAGTTGGCAATAGAATTGATGGTGTGGCTCTCTGATAGCATTTGCACTACTGGAATATGTTCTCCCTGTGAACACAAAACTCCTTGATACAAGAAGACATGCCCAGAGTTGCCACAAGGTCTTCTCAGTCTTTTCACAACTGTACCTGTTGCATCAAAACTCACAAATGAGCCAGGGTACTTGGATTTCATTTGATAAACTTGCATCTGAGATGGGGTCCAGTAATGGCAAAAAAACCTATCAAGGCCTATGTCATGAATGCTTCCATTGTGGGGTACACTGTATTTTATTAGATGCAATGACATGATTGGGTCTTTGTCTCCAAGCTCTTTGTCACCCATCTCTTGTTTGGCTTTTCTTAATGTTGCCAGATTTGGTAGGTGGCTAGGCTCTGGGTCACCAACGTCCATCATTTTGTAAGCCTCAGCTGCTCGCCATACATGTGCTGGTTTTCGGCCTTCCCAGAGTTCTTTAGACACGCGTGTTCTCAGATCCCCTGATAACTTGCGTTTTGCTTTGCCAGTATGGAGACTGTTATCAACATTGCGGATTATGCATTTGAGAACAACTGGCTCATTATCTGCTGGCATGTTCTCTGCTGTTATAGACAGTTGTGCATCACACTCTGTGCAGTGCCCAATTATGTCTACGTAGTGAGATGCAACATTTGGAAAAATTTTTGCTCTCCTGTATCTGAGAGTACATGAGGTCTTGATATTTCTCCAAATCTCCTCATACATGACGTGTGTCCATGCACCACGTTTGAGTATGGTGTACTCTCTTTTACATGACTTGAGAGATTTTTCATTGTATGAAACCTTTTCAGGCCAAATTTCTTGCCATTTTTGATGAGAGATACTTATCTCAAATGTAATGTCGTAGCATTGACCTTCTGGATTTTTGTCTTCCTTTGACTCTGGTGAATGGAAATCATCAGAGCTTTCTTGTGAGCTGTTAGTATTTGGACCTTGATCTGGGATCTCCTTATCAATTTTGCCTAGCTCGAGGATTTGCCATAGGTTATGCCTGTTTGTTTTGACAATGGTGTAAAGGTTCTTTGCAGAAACTTTGTTGTTTAGTTTTTGGCTTAAATCTGCCCACACCTTTTCTGTTGGAACTGCTATATTTGTGCCTTTAATAATCTGCTCCTTTGCATCACTGATAACTTTGATGATGTCATCTGACCCACAGGCCGGTTTCCTAGGCATCTGATCAAAACATTAATTATTTTTAATGTAATTTTTAACAAAGTAGTTGGGCCAAAGGCACTAACTCATTACCAACAGGTTACATGCTTATTCATACCACAGTAATTCATATCAGTTGCTATTCACTTAAATGGCATCTTTTAAAAAAAAATAGGTTAAAGTAAAGGATGGCAGGGAAAAAAAAAAAAAAAAAAACATGGGCTATACAACTTTATATACACTATAGTCCAATTGTTCCAAGGTCATTCAATTAGATTTATCTTGTCATCCATCTTTTATTGGCCGTATTTAGATATTTCTACTTTTTATGACTAGTGAAACTGTCAAGTGAATCTGTCATGCTTTTAAGAACAGACTAAATTATTTATATTTCAGTAAAAATAAAGAACTTATAATTGTTTTCTGTTAATCTTTCATTGCAGTGGTATGGATCAAAATCAATGAATTAAAAAAACACAGATCAGATTAAGACTTAAGAATCCTTTTGTCAACTAAAACAATTCATTACAAAAAGAGCTTGAAAAGACAATGCATTCTAAAGATATAAGAAAAGTGGCAATAACTGAACTTGGCCAGTACAGGATGGATGACAATATTTTCTGTCAATATCTGTCACATATTCCACTTGTATATTGCTCTGTTTTTGTTTGTTTTTTTTTGTTGGTTTTTTGTGGATTTCTCTACATAATATCTAGCCTTTTACTGCCATGAAATGTATATTGCTGTACACATCTTTACTAATAACTTAATGTATTTAATGGCATGGCATAAGAATGTCATAGGCCTACTCTTATTAATGTGACCAGTGGAGGATAATTTGGACATTATACGTTTATTTATTGCCCAAAAATTAATAAAAAGTTTCACATCTTTGAAATGTCTATCAATTTCATGCATTTTTTAAAATGATCCTGTAAATTGTATTGATCAGCACACATGATTTTAGTACTTTTTTAGAATTTTATCTCAGAGCACATGCTTACCTTTTTCACAGCCAGATGTCCTTTCCTGTTTTGTTTTCCCACTATGCAGTGCTTAGGGTAAACAAATGTTTTTTAAGGGGGCAGAAAGCCTTTAAATATCTGTCAGCTGTTAAAAGTATTCAGAAAACTTAAGACACTACATATTTTTATTTTTATTTTTTATTGGACAAAATTAAAGCATCATTCACACTTCAGTGTTAGTACTGTCACTACAGCTGTACATTACATATCATAGTGAATTGGTGATTATATTAAGAACAAATGTCGATATGTGATAATATCTAGCACAGATCAGAATGTGAAAACATTCCCATATCTAAAGAAAAGAACAATGACAGCAGCGGCCCTGTGCGAGCACAATCGAACCAGACAGGTATGTAGATGGAGAGATGGACGGAGAGCGCGGCTTGCTTGCGTGACGTCACTGGAACGCCAACGATTCTGCAATGTCTAAAAAGAATAGATATTCATAAAACATTCATAAGATAACAAATCACCATTAGAGTTGAATAGATCAGCAACAAAAAGTATGATAATTTAATAATATATATAAAAAAGACTGATCAATTTATAATTTACGATGGTTCTTTCAAACCTGCACAAATCAAGCACAAACGAATTACGATGCCGGTTTTGAGAGATAGATGACATAGTGTGGAGAATCGAGATTGGGTTTTTTGATTATTATTTTTAAAAAAGGTAATCACTTACATGGATTCTTTTAACGGCAAAAATCGAGCACAAACAATTTGGACGGCATGGGGTGGAGAGTGATGTCACAGTTCCAGAATTAAATTTGTTATATCTGTGGAAGGAAAACAGTCACAGTGTTTGTTTTAACGGCACAAACCAGCACAAATCGAGCACAAACGAATGGCACCAGTTTCGTGCGATTTAGATGAAGTGGGGTGGAGAATGACGTCACAGCTCCCAAATTAAATTTGTTATATCTGTGGAAGGAAAACAGTCACAGTATTTGTTTTAACGGCACAAACCAGCACAAATCGAGCACAAACGAACGACACCAGTTTCGTGCGATTTAGATGAAGTGGGGTGGAGAATGACGTCACAGCTCCCAAATTAAATTGAATGTTTGAAGCGATTTGAACGACATGGGGTGGAGAGTTACGTAACTGTTCATAAAAAATGTTTGCGTTATATTTAAGAAGAGGTCTTAGTTACAATGTTAATTTTAACGGCACAAATCGAGCACAAACGAATGGCACCGGTTTCGTGTTATTTAGACGAAGTGGGGTGGAGAGTGACGTCACAGCTCCAGAATTAAATTTGTTATATCTGTGGAAGGAAAACAGTCACAGTGTTTGTTTTAACGGCACAAACCAGCACAAATCGAGCACAAACGAACGACACCAGTTTCGTGCGATTTAGATGAAGTGGGGTGGAGAATGACGTCACAGCTCCCAAATTAAATTTGTTATATCTGTGGAAGGAAAACAGTCACAGTGTTTGTTTTAACGGCACAAACCAGCACAAATCGAGCACAAACGAACGACACCAGTTTCGTGCGATTTAGATGAAGTGGGGTGGAGAATGACGTCACAGCTCCCAAATTAAATTTGTTATATCTGTGGAAGGAAAACAGTCACAGTATTTGTTTTAACGGCACAAACCAGCACAAATCGAGCACAAACAATTTGGACGGCATGGGGTGGAGAGTGATGTCACAGTTCCAGAATTAAATTTGTTATATCTGTGGAAGGAAAACAGTCACAGTGTTTGTTTTAACGGCACAAACCAGCACAAATCGAGCACAAACGAATGGCACCAGTTTCGTGCGATTTAGATGAAGTGGGGTGGAGAATGACGTCACAGCTCCCAAATTAAATTTGTTATATCTGTGGAAGGAAAACAGTCACAGTATTTGTTTTAACGGCACAAACCAGCACAAATCGAGCACAAACGAATGGCACCGGTTTGAAGCGATTTGAACGACATGGGGTGGAGAGTTACGTAACTGTTCATAAAAAATGTTTGCGTTATATTTAAGAAGAGGTCTTAGTTACAATGTTAATTTTAACGGCACAAATCGAGCACAAACGAATGGCACCGGTTTCGTGTTATTTAGACGAAGTGGGGTGGAGAGTGACGTCACAGCTCCAGAATTAAATTTGTTATATCTGTGGAAGGAAAACAGTTACAGTGTTTGTTTTAACGGCACAAACCAGCACAAATCGAGCACAAACGAACGACACCAGTTTCGTGCGATTTAGATGAAGTGGGGTGGAGAATGACGTCACAGCTCCCAAATTAAATTTGTTATATCTGTGGAAGGAAAACAGTCACAGTGTTTGTTTTAACGGCACAAACCAGCACAAATCGAGCACAAACGAACGACACCAGTTTCGTGCGATTTAGATGAAGTGGGATGGAGAGTGACGTCACAGCTCCAGAATTAAATTTGTTATATCTGTGGAAGGAAAACAGTTACAGTGTTTGTTTTAACGGCACAAACCAGCACAAATCGAGCACAAACGAATGGCACCGGTTTGAAGCGATTTGAACGACATGGGGTGGAGAATGACGTCATACGACCAAAAAAATAATGCTTAATATCTCAAACACCAAACCAGCACAAACGTTCGTTTTTGCGGCACAAATCAGCACAAACGTAGCACAAACGAATGACATAGTTTTGGGGATTATTTAGCTTTATGGGGTGCCAACTTCACGGAGGTATCCGCCCCGGAGGTATCACAAGCTCCGGAACGGATCCGCAAAACGGGTCCGGAACGGAGTCCACTTGCACAGCGCAGCGGATCCGGAACAGATAAGGATTGCGGATCCAGTTCAGATCCGGAACAGACCCGCCCCGTGTCCGCCGATAAAGTAGTTCATCCGCCGCGGATCCGATCTGGACCCGTTTATGAAGCAGCTGATCCGCCGCGGATCCAATACGGACCCGTTTATGAAGCAGCTGATCCGCCGCGGATCCGATCTGGACCCGTTTATGTGGTTCATTTGGTCTGGATACCTTTCAGATCACTCTCGAAATAGTATTCTGGCCAAAACTGGCTACACAGAAATATTTAAAATCTAATGGACCAACATCAGATAGACTGGATTGCTCTATAAAAGCTTGAATATTTAATGTTTACCTTTATTAATATTAATAAAACATGATGAAATCATTCAAAACTTTAGCCAGTTACAATAAAACTATAAAAATAGTTTGTAAATATATTTACAGTATGTAATTACTATTACTATTTTTATAGTTTTATTATTTATGTACATTAATAGGTATTGAATAGAATTACAGAAAATGAAATGCAACCATAAATTGTACCAAAAACATTTTTTATTTAATGAAAAATAACACTTAAGAGTAAATATTCGAGCAACATTTTTGTTATTAATGTTGTAAACAGTTGTACTGCTTCATTTTTTTGTAGAAACTGGATTTTTTTTTTTTTTTAGATTCTTTGAATAGAAATAAAAACAATTAAAACATTTATTTAAAAATAAACTTGAACCTTCTTTATTTTATTGTAACTGTTGCAATTTTAAATGAACACTTCAAAATACTGAAGTTAACATTGGCTACGTTTACATGCACCCAAATAATCCATTTGTAATCGGATTGACGGCTCAATCGGATTGAAAAACGTTCATGTAAACATCTTAATCGATCTGAATGAAATTTCGATCGGATTGGAAGGGGTGGTTTATTCCTTTTCTAATCCGATCAAACAGCAAAAAATAACCATGTAAACACTTGAATCCGACTACTTTCTCAATAGTATTCAGAAGCCTCTGGGGCACAACAGTGCAATGCTGACACGCATTTAAAGTTAACGTTCACGTCTTTAGTTGTAAAGATGTATGTCAACAGGCAGTGGCGTATGTATCCCTTCGTCACAATATTGGAAATCTTCCGTTTTAAGACAAGACGGGGAGCCAGTGGATATCACACAAGAAGCAACGTCCAAACTTTGCGCAAGAGTTATGCTGATAAAAAAGCCTCAAACTCGGTCAGTATTCACCACAAAAGTGAAAGTAAAAAGTGACAGAGCTGTCTGAGGCTGCTTTAACAAAGCATATTCTCAGACGAATTTCAACATAAAATGCTGATAACGGTAGCATATGTAACTGTCTAAATTTATTCCATTATTTCACTTGTGGCCGTACATATAGGCTAGTGAAACATGAGAATAATAGTATTTCGTGTTAAACAGGTGGTTTGTTTTTTAAAGTCAGTGCTTGAAGTAAAGCTGCGCTTAATTTTCATTGACATTCTTAATAACTTTAATTATAGGCCTATAATTCATTATATCAGACCTAAAAAAAAGTTTAAATCATTTTCAAAGATAGCTAATAGCCTAATCTTATAAGTTATATTATCCTCAGAGCACGTCACTTATGCGGCGATGCGCTATGAAATTGTGGGGCAAATTTATTATAATATTAATTTAATAATAAAAGAAAGAAGCCTAACCTAATAGTAATAATAATAGACTAGAAGTATGTAACAGGCCTACATTAATTGGAAATACCAAATCCTCTTAATATTGCCAAGATTTGCTGCATTTGACAATATCTCTGACTCTGTTGACGCAACCTGGGTTACCGCAAGTGTGATTGACATGACGTCAAAGTTTTAATCGGAATGTATATAAAACAAATATAAACGGATATTTGAATCAGATTACAATGTTTATAGTACATGTAAACAGATCTGCAATCAGATTCAATTAATTCAGATTGACGAAAATCGGTGCATGTAAACATAGCCAATGATACTCTGAAACTCTACTGTTGGGTGCTCACAGTGGAACGGTTCCTGGAGCTTCCCCTATCAGCTGCCAGGCTGAACCATCGTATTGTGTTTTGTAATGTCTTCATCAGTGGTGGTACGTGATACATGGCTCTTTCTCACAGCACCTGTAATACACAAGCAGATTTTCATTTAAAAAAATAATTCACATTGAAGCTACCAGTTTTTTTTTTTTTTTTTAAAAGGATACACATAACCACTGCTTTAAAAACAAAAGTGTACTATCTGACATGTATAGGTACACTATGTAACTTTTGCTGCTCTAGCGGTTAATAAACAGAACTACATGCATCTTGCGGAAGAACATTATAGCCGGAGCTACTTCTCTCTGTTTATGTCTATGACGAGTCACACAGATACAGTGCTACTCCACAGCGCTGCCGACCAGAACCAGTCTGAAATAGTCCCAATATGAACTCACTCGTTACATACATTTTGAACAACAACAAAAAAAGTTATGTGTTGGCAAAAAAAATAAATGTACTTAAATTTTTTAGCCAGGCAAAACTTATTACATTTACTTACACAGGAGGAACTTCTTGGACTCCATCTGGTTGAATGCGGGAAAGGATGTTCCTTGTGACACATTTTGTGTCATGGCCCCCAACAGTTGCACAGGATAAAATAGAAAATGTAACAAAAATCTTGTCAATTTCTTATAGTTGAAGGGTTAGTTCACCCAAAAATGAAAATAATGTCATTTATTACTTACCCTCATGTCGTTCTACACCCGTAATGCCTTCGTTCATCTTCAGAACACAAATTAAGATATTTTGATTGAATCTCATGGCTCGGTGAGGCCTATGTAGGGAGCAATGACATTTCCTCTCTATGATATGAAATAATGATCTGAAACAACATCACATGAGGTGGAGAATTGTCAAATGTAAACAAAAATAGACTCAAACTAGTATACTAGAACTAAAGTTTACTGATACAAGTGGGTTTTTAAACTTTAACCCATCAATTATAGGTATGAATTTTTTCAAATGGCACAAATATTACATGTTAAAAGCTGTAGTTGTGGACCATTATCAGTATTTGACAAAATAGCTGGCTAAATCAAGTTTAAAACAGTTTTTAATCTTACTTTCCTCAGACGTTTGGTAAAGATGAAATACAAAGAAGAATACTCCAAAAACACACTGGTGGCACTTGAATGAGCTGTAAGCTGCAACAGAACACACACACACACACACACACACACACACACACACACAGTATCTTAATATGAATTAATATAGTGTGAAAAAATGATCTGAAACAACATTGAATGAGGTGAAGAACTGTTAAATGTAAACAGAAATAGGCTCAAACTAGTATACTAGAACTAAAGATTACTGATACAAGTGGTTTTTAAACTTTTACCCATAAATTATATGTTTAAATCCTTTGAAATGGCACATTTATTACACGTTAAAAGCTGTAGTTGTGCACCATTATCAGTATTTGACAAAATAACTGGCAAAATCAAGTTTAAAACAGTTTTTAATCTTACTTACCTCAGAAGAAAGATGAAATAGAAGAAACTGAAGAAATACTACTCGAAAAAACACACTGGTGGCACTTGAATGAGCTGTAAGCTGCAACAGAACACACACACACGGCAATTTATTAATCATGAATTAATAGGATATGAAATAATTATCTGAAACAACTTTACATATATTCTTCACCTCATGTAAACAAAAAAATAGACTCAAACAACTAGAAGTTCAGTGAAAAGAACAGGTAACGTTAGGCCTAACATTAGCTTATCTCGCTTGCTATTTTACTGGAAAGGAGTGAAAATTTGCGTTTAGGATTGGACCGAAACCCGAACAGCTTATTAAAATCAGCCCACCTCCCAGAAAGATAAAGAAATTCTGTCCAAATAGCGTTTTACTCAAAAGGTTATTAGCCAAATTATTTTTTTACTCAAATCTAAGTAACGCTAATGACACTAAGAGCTAACTTGGCCACAGTCATTTTTAAAAACATCAAACAAAGCAATGAACGGTAATGTTACTGGATACAGCTGAACAAATAAACCATATTTTAACTTCTCTTACCGTGTTTAGTCTTCACCGACCTGCCGGCTCCAGCTTTTCCACGGTGAGGAGAAGGATTCAGTGACGACGACAGTTGAAAAAAGGCGCGTCCGGTCAGTGAATCCGCCCAGCATCTGTAACGAGTCCGCGAGTTGACAGTGCGCTGTGCGGAGGCGGGGCATATCCTGTGCGCGTTGCCGAATTGAATCTGAGCGTACAGCGGAGCTGGCGACTTGAAGGCGGATCCGCCCCGGAGTCTGTTGCTATCTGGGTAGCTGTTAGCTTATTTTCGTTGCAGCTTAGCAAAGCATTAGCCAGGCTAGACGCAATTTACGTTAATAATATTTAAAAGTGTTCTGTGGAAGAAAATTAAGCGGAACAAAATGTTAGCTGGTAGTTTTGTGACAAATCGCAGTTGATCCGACCCATGGTTCGGCTCGCATGTGATTCGCGGATTAATACGCAAATTTAAATGGGGAAAGTTCATAATTTGCACGTGTTTCAAAGGCTTGCAAATGTTAACATTCAAGTGATTTTAAACAATTTAATCGCAAAAAGGCGCTAAAATGAGCAGCTTTCTGTACACACATAAGCATATGCCATTGAATGTGTCCGGTCCAGCTCCAGTCAGATGTGTAAACTTTAGAGAAGGTTGCGCTTATGTGTCTCATACTGTAGTCCATTAACATACATTTGGCGAATAGAGCAATGAAAAACAACGTATGTGGAGCGACAGCTTGTAATTCGCTCTCCGTCTGTGTGTGCGCGCGCGTGTGTTTAAGTGCACTCAAAAGTGCACACACGCAGAGACGTCTTTCAAAAAAGCAAGCGAAAAAAAATCTTTTTGTTCTCGACAGGGCACATACAAACAAAACGATCTCCACTGTATTATTTTTCTAATAAAAACATTTGTTTATGTCTTAAGTGTAAGTATAGAGTCGGAAACCAATCTGTGCTTATTTGGTCTTAAAGAGACAGTAAGCTTAATCAACCTACTAAAGTATGTGTCCTTAATGTTAATCAAACAACCTAAGACAATGAGAAAATAACTTTTTGTAGCTCTAAAAAATAATAATTATATTTAATTCATACAATAAGATTTTGTAATGATTTATTTGATTCGATTTATGTACCTAATGCTAATTTTAGACCTTATTTAATGTGCAACTTTGTTCTTTTAATAAAAAGTTTGTCACTTTATTTGTTATTAGATTTTTGCCACCCCTTTTTTGGCTTATCCAAAAAATGATTATCTACCTTCATGCCTGACTTACTTGGCCAGTTAACTTCTTTTCTAAGAATAACTGTTAAGTGCCATATAGCAACATCTGACAATTATACTGAATAAAACTGCCCTTCAAAGTAATGTTAGTGTTAATCCTCCTAATATATAAAGAAATTATTAAGTGTGAATACACCTAAAAAGCTATCCCCTTGGCATTTATAAGACGCCTCTGAAGTTAATTGCCAACAATGAGCAAGTCTGACTAGCCTTCTACATAGATCTTGTACTTGCATATTGTTTGCAATTAACTTCAGATTTGTCTGACTTATATGGAAGTAAATTAATGCCAAATGTTTTTGAAATAAAAAGCTTGTTGAATTGCTCTAACTGAAAACAAATATGCACTACATTAGCTGTACTTGCATTTAGATGCACTGTATTTTTAAGGCTTGCATTTTTATGGGATGAAATTCAACATGGTCGTATATTTAAGCTGTGAATATTTCAATTAAAAATATTTCACACACATTTTCATTATTAAAAATTCAATAATTCATATTCACCGTTCAAATTTCACTTCCAAGATATTTATTCTGTCTAAAAATACAACCTATAAAATTCAACTAGCAATTTTCAGTCCATTTTATTTCGCTTCCACAAATTCAGTGGTTCAAATTCGGCAGAAAATTCAACATTTCACATCCGGGAACTGCAGGAAGAGCAGTAGAGTGCCGATGCATCATCTCTATCTGCTGTTAGTCTGCTTCACCAGCAGGTGTCGCTAGCGGCTGTTTAGGAAGACCAAAGCAACGCTAGTAAATCATCATTCATTCATAAAAACGGATTTACAGAATTAGAGCAAGCATAAGTGAATATGTGATGATTATCAGGGCCAGTATAAATGCAGAAAAGCTGATAAAGACACAAAAGCTGCATTTATGTTTAATTCAGTGTATTTACGCTTACTTTCCCAGTGTAGCTACAGCTTTCTGTACAGTGAACAAGATAACGTTATTGCCCGATGCTGGTGTACAGATCAAACGTTAAATCTGAGATAGACATATATTTCTCTCTGTTGTTTAGTTTCCTTAACTTTATATCGCGGCGCTGTGTTGAAATACTTCCCTCATCCGTCATAGGATTACCCTGCCATCAGGACAAAAACTCTTAACACAGCTTAATGGACTCGTACAGTGATATAAAAGACCAAACTCGCACCTCATTTGTGATGTAGGTTAGACTATATAGACTCCACGAAAGCAGATACTGGCATAAAGTTGATTTGACGCTGAACGTTTGATTATGATACTCGCAAATTTAGGGACCGTCTCTAAAGTTACGACATTTGGTATTCACGTTTCTACCAAACTCTTGTAGACACACATGCACATATACATATTCAAACACACCTCACTCAAAGTACATGCATATATATATACTATTTATTTATTTATTTATTTATTTTTTTACACGTTCATCACACTTTTTTTTACTTTGTTCATTTTTTATTTTACCTGATCATAGATTATCCTGCTTATACAAATTTTAAATAAAATTTAGAAATAAAATTAACTAAGTAGAACTAATTGTGTGATGAATGTGTAAAAAAAAGAAAAAGTATATGTGCATGTACTTTGAGTTGAGTGTGTTTGAATATGTGTGTGTGTGTGTGTGTGTGTGTGTGTGTGAGAGAGAGAGAGAGAGAGAGAGAGAGAGAGAGAGAGAGAGCGAGAGAGAGAGAGAGAGAGAGAAGGGTGCATCACTCTTCGACCTGGCACCTATAGATGAACACTTCACAGGTAGTTTTGGTGACTAAATCATTCTCATCATATGCTATTGAGCTTTAAGTTTTGTATAATCCAATACAGTAGTGAAATACATAGCAATCTTTACATATTACTTGACAGTTTATTTGGAACCACTTTACAGTAAGGTTCATAATGTATTAACTAATGTGAACTATCCATGAGCAACACATTTGTTGTTGTATTTGTTAATCTTTGTTAGCGTTAATAAAAATACAGCAGTTCATTGTTCATGTTACTTCACTGTGCATTAACTAAAGTTGACAAATACAACTCTTGGTTTTAGTAATGTATTAGTAAATGCTGGAATTAACATTAACAAAGATTAGTAAGTGCTGTAGAAGTGCAGTTCATTGTTCGTTCATATCAACTATTTAATATAAAGTGTTACCTTTTATTTTAATAAACATCAAAAATCTAAAAGGTTTGCATTATACCTGACAGCTAGATGAACAATTTACAGTTGGTTTTGTGACTAAGTCATTCTCTTTAAATGCAATTGAAGGTAGAATACAGAATGTCGTAACTTTAGAGACGGTCCCTAAATTTGCGAGTATCATAATCAAACGTTCAGCGTCAAATCAACTTTATGCCAGTATCTGCTTTCTTGGAGCCTATATAGTCTAACCTACATCACAAATGAGATGCGAGTTTGGTCTTTTATATCACTGTACGAGTCCATTAAGCTGTGTTAAGAGTTTATATGTCCTGATGGCAGCTATGACGGATGAGGGAAGCCCTAGTATTACAACACAGCGCCGCGATATAAAGTTAAGGAAACTAAACAACAGAGAGAAATATATGTCTATCTCAGATTTAACGTTTGATCTGTACACCAGCATCGGGCAATAACGTTATCTTGTTCACTGTACAGAAAGCTGTAGCTACACTGGGAAAGTAAGCGTAAATACACTGAATTAAACATAAATGCAGTTTTTGTGTCTTTATCAGCTTTTCTGCATTTATACTGGCCCTGATAATCATCACATATTCACTTATGCTTGCTCTAATTCTGTAAATCCGTTTTTATGAATGAATGATGATTTACTAGCGTTGCTTTGGTCTTCCTAAACAGCCGCTAGCGGCACCTGCTGGTGAAGCAGACTAACAGCAGATAGAGATGATGCATCGGCACTCTACTGCTCTTCCTGCAGTTCCCGGATGTGAAATGTTGAATTTTCTGCCGAATTTGAACCACTGAATTTGTGGGAGCGAATTTGTAAAGCGAAATAAAATGGACTGAAAATTGCTAGTCGAATTTTATAGGTTGTATTTTTAAACAGAATGAATATTTTGGAAGTGAAATTTGAAAGGTGAATATGAATTATTGAATTTTTAATAATGAAAATGTGTGTGAAATATTTTTAATTGAAATATTCACAGCTTAAATATACGATTGTGTTGAATTTCATCCCATAAACATGCAAGCCTTAAAAATACAGTGCATCTAAATGCAAGCACAGCTAATGTAATGCATATTTTTTTCAAATAGTGCAATTCAACAAGCTTTTTATTTCAAAAACATTTGGCATTATCTTACTTCCATAGACTTATCAATGCCAAGGGGATAGCTTTTTAGGCGTGTTCACTTAATAAATATATATATATATATATATATATATATATATATATAATTAGGGATGTTCATATCAGTTAATTTTCCCGACCGACAACTGCAGCTTATTAACCGAACATTAACTGTTAACTTATAAGATTTAAATACTAAATTGTCATTGAGTAAAAATACAGTTGACGGTTGTCTGTGACCTTCTCCCCTTTCAGCGAACATCACAGTGCCTAGTCCACCACAGTGGTCTCCAGTCTCCATTACCAACAGCCTGAGTGCTACACCTACTGACACCCCAACCCATGCAGCAGCTGGCAGAAGTCAGACATCAGGCCAAACTGGATTTCAAGTAAGAAGGGCAAGAAAGCTATTCTATATCTCATGGAGAAAAAAGAAATCACTTTGGTATATGTGTGATGAGATTAAAACATCTTTTTCTTTTCTTTTAGCTCACACCACAAGTATATGACACACAACACAGGTCTTCTCGGGAGGCTGTGCCTACAGGTAGGAATTCTACAAAGTGATCTCTCTCGGTTTACTCTGACATATCTACGTACAATGTTTTGCTAGTAATCTGCTATGCCTGCATTTTCTTGTGTCTTACAGCAATTGCTAAGGAGATCCTCATCCAGCTCGATTCTATTAGGGAGCAGCAGTTGCTCATCCTGGTGCAGCTCCAAAAAATCTCCAGCAGTCAAGCAGTTCCAGACTTCACGCCAGACCCAACACATTTTGGGCTCCCACTTTCAACTATTGAGGAGCTACAATGTTTGGAGGAGACATTAAAGAATCCAGAGGAGAAGAAGAATTTGGTGAGTTAAATTATGGTTTAATCAGATCATTCCTAAAAGTCAGTCCCCACTCTCACTCATGCTATATTCCTTAAGTAACTAATAAGGTACATGTCTTTTTGTTTCAGACTGTTCTTCTTGGAATGGTCGGAGGCATGACTCTTAAAGACACCGTGGGGCGGGTCCTGAAAAGAACAATGAACTCTTCGATGGCGAGACTCATTAATTGGAGTGACATCCCAGGGCTCTACAGTGCGACTGACCCGATGGCCGGTTGCATAAACCTTTAAGACTAGTCTTAAAAGTTAGTCATGAATTTTTTTCTTCAAGACTGATCATAATTGTTTTAAGTATGTTACATAGAAAGGTAGATTGTACTAATTTAAATCCAAATAATAAGACCGATTAGCCCTAATTGCTATTTAGTCAGACTACATCACGGCTATGTTTATGCAACCGGCCACAGGTTCTATGGGTGCACCCTCAGTTGACACTAATAACAGCGTATTGGCCATTTTTAAAATCTTATTTTAGTTTTAATATTTCTATTCTCAAACTCTATTTAAAACATTAACATCATAACATTATCATGAATTGAAATGCATTAATGCCACTTCTGAGCCTCATTAAACAGTCTGTAAATATAACTAAATGCCACATTTCTGTTATATGCCACCTCTGCAGTGCAAAGATGAATTATTACAGTATTTATTTATTAATAAGAGATGCCTCTTATTATTCTAACTCAATTTATGAATTTGACATTTAATAAGGTTAAAATTTTATAGTCAAATATCTCCTTATAATGGGAAGGTTATTCTAGCCTTTTTAGAAGGTGCTCCTAAATTTTTGAATGTGCTCCTAAACTAAAAAGAAATGTATCCCTGCATCCAAAATAAGTTTTGGTGGTTTTATGAGTAAAATCACATGGTCATGCTGACCTCTTCTATCTTTGTGTTTTTCTCAGATGCAGTCCGCCGGAATGCCCTGACCAAAGATAATACAGAAAAGGAGATAGCTGCAGCCACCTGGTGATGAGGAGCTCTAGCATCTGATAGGGATGGTGGCCGAAGCCAGAGGGCGAATAGACTTACATTGAATTAAACTGTTTTAAAGTTAAAAATGTTGATATTGGAAATTCGTATTTGAACTGATTGATTTTTTTGTGCGTGCGTGAGAGAGAGAGAGAGAGAGAGAGAGATAATGTGTGTTCAAGTAAATAAAAAATGCATTAAACATGAAATCCTTGTGCTTCCTTGTGTGTTTTATTTTCAGTTATGTTGCATAACGGTTGCTTAGCAATTTTAGAATTAACCAATCAATAAAGTCAAAGTTTAAACAAGCCCAAATAAGGAACGGGATTGGTGGGGAGCTTACGTTCTCTCACTCGGTGTTCCGCAATCGGGCCGCGTTAAAACCGAGTGCTCGGCCGTGTGTTCGTTAAAACCGAGCGCTCGCAGAGCAATCGGACCTAGATTCATGCCGAGGATCGGCCGAGTGTTCCAGCCTTAATCGTTCCGCTTTCGGCCCGCACAATTTTTGCTAGCTGGGATGTCCCCACCACTTTTTGAAACATCTCGCGGATATCTAATACAAAAAAGCACCTCTAGTTGATTATCAATTTGTGTTAATAATAGGCGATCTGGCGCTGGGATGTGTTGTTTTTGAAATCATGTTGAGTGCTCGTTGTCGCTGTTATCAGAGGCGCAACAGTGTTCTCTTGGCGCTCGTGCACACTGCGCAGTGTTCACACGGACGAGCGCTTCAATCTATCGCTTAACTGTTGCAGAGACTCTCTATTCGTTAAGTTGAATCACAAAACAAAATACAATAAACGTGTCCCTGCTCTTGATACATGGTTGGATTCGAACCCAGAATCTCTTGCATGCTAAACGAAAATATTGCCTCCAGTCCATCAGGACAATCGAATTTTAAAAGCGGATCCATCTATTTATCAACTAATATACATACTCTCGAGACATATTGTATTATAGCACATGTAAGGAAGAAACTCCTATTAATTTTAATATCATATTATTATTATTGTAATAATACAATTACAATACAAAATTACAAAATTTCAATGACTCACTCATAAAAACAGTGACTTGCTGCCACCTACTGGCAGTTTTAGTTTAATATTTAAAAGTTTTACTTAGTTTTACCATCATTGCATATTTCTCTATTGAACTTTTTTTTTTTTTTTTTATAAGAACCCGTGGTGACGTGGGTGTCACAAACACTAGTGATTATCTGGAAAGGTCTTTTTAAAGCATTATCCCTTACTTTCAACCCAGGAAGTCCCTAAGTGACATTTAAGGAACATCCAGGTTCAGTCATGTGACAATCTGTGCATTTTTGTTGCCATGGTAACATTTCCAAAATGGTGGCCTGCCTGGTGTGCACATGTTGCAGTGTCAGCAATTTTTAAAAACGCTTGTTTTTGTTACTAAAGGTATGTTTCAACCCATGCAACAATTCTAATGTTTTAATAACATATCCTTGATTACACTTGACCTGATTTTAAAACATGTCTTGTACAAATTGATATAAAACAAGTTATGAAAATGTTGTGGTGACATACAGTATGTGTCACATTGGGCTGTTAACCTTAAAACAGTAGGTGGAATTTTGATGTGACGTATGTGTCACATTAAGAAAAATGGTAATGAGCTGCTCAAATAATTTAGCTGATTCAATCGTTTTAGTGTTATATATATTCTGCTGCTCAATTAAAAGCATATTTTAACATATGTAAACAAAATAAATGTAAAATTAATAACATTGTTAACATTGCATTGCATGTTTTTTTGCATACCTGTAACTAAAACAGAAAAATTGCTTCAAAAACTTCCATCAGCCCTAAATTGCCAAAAAAGTGAGAAAAGTGATAACAATGGTTTGATCAGAGTGAACAAGTTTTTTTTTTCACTGAGCATTGTATTGTTTGTTTGTTTACAGTTTTATTGCACAATATACACATTTTAGCAATGTTATTGCACTACATGCATGTTCAACATGTTTACCTCCAGTGTGAGGTAGTTATTTATTTTTATTCAGTTTGCACATTTTCGAGTTGTGAAAAAAATATTCTAAAAAAGTATTTCTGGTTAAACCGTATACCTGAAAAGGTAAAATTTTGCAATGTTATTGCACTACATGCATGTTCAACATGTTGACCTCCAGTGTGAGGTAGTTATTTATTTTTATTCAGTTTGCACATTTTCGAGTTGTGAAAAAATATTCTAAAACTTTATTTCTGGTTAAACCGTATACCTGAAAAGGTAGAATTTTGATAAGTTACAAAAAAGTTGTTGTAAAATTGAATGGTCACAGTTATGTGGTTTTGAAATATGTGGCAAAGCAAATAAAATGCAAAAACTGTATTACTTCTGAAAAAGTTTTTTTTATTTATCTTCCCAGAAAAGTTATAATTTTGAAAATGTTGTGGAAAAGAAAATAAATAGAAAAAAATGTTATTTAGCAAGAAAACTGACAAAATGTTATTTTTTTCAAATGAGAAATAAAAGCCCAATGTGACAAATATGTAACATTAAAAATTTATCATAAACGCCCAATGTCACATATATGTAACATTACAGATCTTTGACAAGGAGTGGTTGTATTTAAAAAACAACTGCAGAAACATGTTTTAAGTGGTCCATTTAGTCTGTTTTATATGCCCCATAATTTTCCTATGAGGGGAAATTGGTCCGGGTTCTTATGGGTTAAAACATTATTTATTTTATAAAGTTATTCATAAAGGTAAAAAAAATGCAATTTAGGGGGCAAATATTGCAGAAGGATGGTAATCCCTTCATGGGGTACTCAACGCTAAAAAGTTTGGGAACCACTGCCCTAGGGCACTATTTGAGGGAACAGCCATTTGTAGCGGTGTACCATAGTGAATGTTGTTGAGTGCACCATTCAATCCCACAATGCAGCACAGTAACGAGTGTAGGCTACAACCAAAGAATATACACTAACAAGAAGCGACACTCAATAGAAGGTTCCATTGAAACACTGTCGCCCAGCAGCAGCCCTGCATTTCTGCCATTTTGAGGTGAAAGCGAGTCGCAGTCCACTAGTTTCTATGGCAATATCAGCTGCTTTGTTCCAAAAAAAAAAAAAAAGTACATTAAAGCTGAAATCCAACCTGAGTGATGAAAACACAGAATAAAATACTATCACTAGTGATCATCAAATCCTTTTAAAGGTGCCGTAGAATTAAAAATTGAATTTTCCTCGGCATAGTTGAATAACAAGAGTTCAGTACATGGAAATGACATACAGTGAGTCTCAAACTCCATTGTTTCCTCCTTCTTATATAAATCTCATTTGTTTAAAAGACCTCCGAAGAACAGGCGAATCTCAACATAACACCGACTGTTACGTAACAGTCGGGATCATTAATATGTACGCCCCTAATATTTGCATATGCCAGCTCATGTTCAAGCATTACACAAGGGCAGCCAGTATTAACGTCTGGATCTGTGCACAGCTGAATCATCAGACTAGGTAAGCAAGCAAGAACAACAGCGAAAAATGGCAGATGGAGCAATAATAACTGACATGATCCATGATATCATGATATTTTTAGTGATATTTGTAAATAGTAAATAAATTGTAAATAAATTGTCTTTCTAAATGTTTCATTAGCATGTTGCTAATGTACTGTTAAATGTGGTTAAAGTTACCATCGTTTTTTACTGTATTCACAGAGACAAGAAAAAAAAAAATCATTTTTTAAACACTTGCAGTCTGTATAATTCATAAATACAAATTCATTCTTTATAAATCTCTCCAACAGTGTGTAATGTTAGCTTTAGCCACGGAGCACCATCAAACTCATTCAGAATCAAATGTAAACATCAAAATAAATACCATACTTACGCGATTAGACATGCTGCATGACGAACACTTTGTAAAGATCCATTTTGAGGGTTATATTAGCTATGTGAACTTTGTTTATGCTGTTAAAGGCAAGCGCGAGCTCCGTGGGCGGGGAGCGTGAGCATTTAAAGGGGCCGCAGCCTGAATCGGCTCATATTTAATGATGCCCCAAAATAGGCAGTTAAAAAAATTAATAAAAAAAAAAACTATGGGGTATTTTGAGCTGAAACTTCACAGACACATTCAGTGGACACCTTATACTTATATTACATCTTTTGAAAACACATTCTACGGCACCTTTAACAGTTTATTTTACACACTTTGTGTTTAAGTCTTCCACTTTTTTCACAAAACCTTTGCTCTCTAGAAACCCAGTCAGTTTGGGTTAAAATTCTTTAAAAGGCTTATAAACACTAAATTATTACCAACATATGGAATTAAATTAAGGACGTGCATCAGAAAAATTGGGAATGTTGGGCAATAAATATTAGGGGTGTAACAATACATCGATATAGATCGATACATCGATCTAATGTCTAACGATCCGATGCATCGATGCAATGCGTAAAAAATCGATACCTGTGGGCTATTTATAGAGGCACCTTTGTTTTAACACTCTCCACATTTTCACACAATATCAGTCTATACATTATCGCCAACGCGTGCATTCTCGTTTAAACTAACTTTCAGAACTTGTGAAAGACGCTCGGGACAGTAGATGGAACTGTCACTGGCTGATCGGGCCAGTGCTGAATCTTCACGGAAGTTTATAATTTGCTTGTTTTTAAAGCCTTGCAAAAAGCAGTGCGCACACATCTCAAACAGTGTCCGTACATAAGTATCTATCACTTTTAGCTACTATGCCTTTAATATTTCCCATAAGTATTTTCTCACAACTCCAAAAGATGTGTGTATGATCCGCTTCTAACTGTCCACACTGTCTCCAGCAAGTCTGCTCCTTGGAGACTCGCTTGCTTTTGATCTTAGGTGTTATGAAGAAGCGGATGAGGCACTTCCAGCAAAACTCTCTCCATATTTGTGAACTGGTAGTAGTTTGGTGTATTAACCACATCTCATACCAATCCATTTCTGGTATTTCAGTTTTTAATTCTTTATCCCATTTAAATTTTATATATAATGTGGAGGAGGGACTGCAACTCATCAACACGTCATACAGAGAAGAAATTATTCTGGGTAGTACATGGTCATAGGCATCAATCATCATTTTAGTAAGGGAATGAATATCATTTACTCCAATTCTCCTTTTTTTATTGTAGTAATCCCTTAACTGGAAATATCTAAATAAGTCCTTATTTCTTAGTCCGAAGTTTTCCTTTATATCCTGGAAGCTTCTAATTTCACCATCTGCAATTACACAGAATAATGCTGTTATTCCCTTCTCCTTCCACTGCTGAAATATTGGATCTTCCTTTCCTGGCTTAAATTCCTCATCATAAGTAATCCACCTTAGAGCCACAAATTTTGGCCCTAGCCCGGCCCGTGTCTGTCAGCTTGTCAGAATTTTCGGCCCGAGCCCGACTGGAGCCCGTTTTTTTTTTTTTTTAAATCCTCTCCATAACGCAGCCTTTGTTGCAGCCATTAAAATGTTCAGTTTTGTTTTTAATTGCAAAAGTAGTTGTAATCCTTTTTCGTTTCTTTATTAAGTTAATTTAGAAAAATGTTTGGAGCACTTCTTTGTTTATTAAATTGAAGTTTGTTTCTTAAAGTGATGACCGCAGCGGCCGACAGTGAGTTGAGCACGTTTGATCAATTTAGACTCTCAAATCAACACTTGTTCAATAAAAGCCATAGATATAAAACACTAATATAAACATATCACAATGTTAGTTTAAACTTTTATTAGCACTACCACAATAAAAAGCAACTTTTTTCAAGCTGAGGCAGGCTGCTCTGCTGCTCATAACATCGTGCGGAAAAATAAAAAACTGGCTTAAAAACAAACTTACAGACTTCCGGTTTGGGCGATGTTGTGGTAGGTCGCAAGCTGGGAGAGCTCTGTTGAAATCCTCTCTAAATTCGACTATTACACGCATTATTATTACAGTTAACTTGAGCAAGCCTGTGTGAATGCATATTAATCATGGGGAAACCGACCAAAAAGCAAAACCAACCCGCAGAGGGCTCATCTGATGATAATCACGCTGCCGGTTCGCAGGCTAATCAAAATGAACCGCATGCTGCTAATAACACGCCGCTAACCCTGGCTGACATGGAAAAACTCCTCAACTCAATGGAGGACCGCATAATAACCAAATTGTCTGTTCAACTTTCTGCTGACCGAGCAACGATTGATAGGCACGACCAGACCATCCAACAGATGGAAACGTCACTTAACGACATGGAATCCAGACTGCTGACCCTGGAAGCGACCTGCGCGACTCTGTCCAAAGATAACGAGGCCCTCAAACTTAAGACAGACGATCTTGAAAATAGATCGAGGCGCAATAATATCCGGGTAACCGGCTTACCTGAAAAAGTTGAGGGATCGCAGCCTACAGCTTTCATGGAGGTATTTTTGGCTGAAATTTTTGGCGAGGAAGCTTTTTCCTCACCTCCATCCGTTGACAGGGCGCACAGAGTAGCCTTTTCTCGCAGGAAACAGGATGACCCACCGCGCCCTTTCATTGCACGGATTCATCGTTACCAGGACAAAGAGCGCATCCTGAAACTGGCTAGAGAGACTGGGCCCCTCTCCTTTCGCGGCTCTGAGGTACACATCTACCCCGACTACAGCGCGGAGGTTTCCAAGAAAAGAACAGCGTACTATACAGTGAAATCGCAGCTGAGAAACGCTGGATTAGCATATCGGATGTTTTTTCCTGCCAAACTTCAAGTCACTGACAAAAACGGTCAGAAAGTAACTTTCGCCTCCCCTGAAGAAGTTTCAGCCTTTCTGCAAAATAATCGGCCAGGTATTCCTTCTACTTCCTCCACTTCGTGAAACACTAATTTTGACGCCGTTAGAATTACTCTGAGTTAAAGGTGGACTTCCTGATGCTGGAGAGCTTTGTGTTTTCATCACTCTGCGTTGTCTAATCCGGAAATCAACCATTCCCTGATTTACATGATGGATTACTGAGGTGGACGCGCTTCTCTACAACCGCGCTCGCGTTCGTATATGCCCCATTTCTGCGCGTTTGCACGCACACTCAGACACAAACTCTAGCATTGGCATACGGAAATGAAGGTCCCTGGACAGTTCCCTGTTCTCCCGTTGCATTTTCCTCCAAATGCTCTAGCTGTTCTGTCTACCTCACATAAATATTCACTTATGTTGAGGGCTACAGCTCTCAGTTGTTCTAATTGTTTATATTTGTCACATAGCGTCTTTGCACAAACATGTTAGAATATGTAATAGTCTTAATTGCATTGTTTCTTTGTAAAACAGAGTTCTAGTGTAAGTTTGGTGTTCTTTAAGCTGGTAGCTTTGAGTTCTTTTCGCGTTCCCTGTCCCCTTCCAGACGTTTTTTTTTTTTTTTATTTATCGTTCCCCATCCCTGCTTATGCGGCCGCATTTTATTTACACCCCCATAATTTAGTGAATGAGGACATCCAAAACTAGTTCCAACCAAAATCGGCCCATTCATTTTGTTTCTCTAAACACCAAGGGGATGAATACCTGGTTAAAAAGGCAAAAAATAACATCCTACCTACAACAACTAAAATCAGACATAGCCTTTTTACAGGAAACCCACCTTAAGAATGACCATATCAACTATCTTAAAAGGGGCTGGGTTGGGCAAGTGTTCCACTCCAAATTTAATTTTAAGGCCAGAGGGACAGCAATCCTTGTTCATAAGGACATTCCCTTTCAAGCTGAAGAAGTGATTGCTGATAAAAATGGAAGATTCGTCATTGTAAAAGGCAGACTATTCACCAATCTTGTTATTTTGATTAATGTGTACGCTCCTAACTATGATGATTACAACTTTTTTAACAAATTATTCTCCGCTATCCCCTGTGACAATAACTATAAGTTAATAATAGGGGGGGACTTTAACTGTGTACTCAACACTGTACTAGACAGATCATCAAACAAGGTTCAACCCCTCACTAAATCCGCGAAAATTATCAATGATTTTGTAGCTCATAATGGTGTCTCGGACATTTGGAGATTTAAATTTAATAATCAAAAAGTCTTTTCCTTCTTCTCTAATGTCCATCACACCTATACTCGTATTGACTACTTTCTTGTAGATGATAGACTGCTGGGATATGTTAGCTCTGTCTCTTATCATAGCATCACCATCTCAGACCATGGTGCTGTCTCATTTCACATAGGCTTACCTAACTGTCTTAGACCATCCCGCAATTGGAGGCTTAACCCCCTCCTCATTGCTGATAAACAATTTGTAAATCATGTTTCCTCCCAAATTAACTTTTTTATTGAAACTAATACCTCCCCAGACATCTCCCATTCTACCTTTTGGGAAACTCTCAAGGCCTATTTACGAGGACAAATAATTGAATACTCTTCTAGGACAAAAAAAACAAGAGACTCAAAATTCAAGGATATCTCACGTGCTATTGCAGAGATTGATAATCAATACTCCTCCTCTCCATCCCCAACACTTTTCAAAGAGAGACTCCGATTACAGACAGAATATGATTTACTCTCCACAGATAAGGCATCTTATTTATCCGGGGATAAGGCTGGCAGGCTACTTGCCCAACAAGCTCGCCAGGCCCAATCATCTCGCCTTATTCCCAAGATTTATGATCAACCGGGGGAGACCAGAACAGACTACCTGGAAATTAATAATATTTTTAAACAATATTACAGTAAATTATATAGCTCCGAATGTGAGGGTAACCCTTCTCAGCTCAATCAGTTCTTTGAAAACCTTCACTTTCCCTCTATTTCATCTGAACAAAAACCACTACTGGAAGGTGCAATCTCCAATATAGAGATTCTAAAAGCTATCAACTCTCTTAAAAGCAACAAAGCACCTGGTCCGGATGGGTATTCCTCCGAATTTTACAAAAAATTTGCACCTATGCTATGCCCTCTGCTCCAGACTATGTTTAATGAATCTCTATCATCCGGGCAGCTCCCACCTACCCTGCGACAAGCCGCAATTACTTTGCTACCCAAAGGGGGAAAAGATCCACTTCAATGCTCCTCCTATCGCCCAATCTCCCTGTTGAACGTGGATTATAAAATTCTATCTAAGGTTTTGGCGGCTAGATTGGAAACAGTAATTCCACATATTATCACAGAAGACCAAACTGGCTTCATTCTAAATAGGCACTCTAGTTCAAATTTCAGAAGACTCCTAAATATTGTTTATTCCCCCCCATCCCGCTCTCCGGAATTTGTTATATCTCTTGACGCTGAAAAAGCGTTCGATCGGGTTGAATGGCAATATTTGTTTGCAACTTTAAGGAAATTCGGATTTGGAGACTTCTTTATCTCCTGGATAAAACTCCTCTACTCTCACCCTTCTGCCACAGTAATTACTAATGGACAGCAATCAGAGTACTTCTCTCTAGGCAGAGGCACACGTCAAGGTTGCAGTTTATCTCCTTTACTTTTTGCCATTGCCATCGAGCCACTGGCCATTGCTCTTAGACAATCTGAGGACTTCCGGGGCATAGAGCGTTGGGGCCTTCTACACAAAACATCCCTTTATGCAGATGACATCCTCTTATATGTCTCAGACCCACTGGGCTCTGTTCCTTCCATTCTCAACATTCTGACTCAATTCGGAAACCTCTCCGGCTATAAAATCAATTTTGAAAAAAGTGAAATGTTCCCTCTCAACAATGCAGCCACTTCAATACCGGCATCACATTTCCCATTTAGAATTGTTAACAAGGGCTTCTCGGGGTAGAGATTACTCAAACTTTTCCTTCCCTCTTCACTAAAAATTTTAATATTTTGTTTGAAAAATGTAAAAAAAGATATGGCTAGATGGATGAATCTCCCGCTGTCCCTAGCAGGACGAATTAATCTTATTAAAATGATTATATTACCAAAATTTATGTACCTCTTCCAAAATATCCCCATTCTGATTAAAAAATCATTCTTCAGTTTATTGGAGAGTAATGTATCCTCCTTTATTTGGAACGGCAAACCGCCTAGAATCAAAAGAAGCGCCCTCCAAAAACCTAAAAAGTTGGCTGGTCTAGCTTTACCCAATTTTATTTACTATTATTGGGCATGCAATATAAAGACAATGCTGCATTGGTTGGGAGCGGGGGGGTACAGTGGGAATGGGGCCTGGATACGGATGGAGATTGCCTCTAGCCCATTTGATCCGGGCGCCGTGCTTTGTGCCCCACGCCCCCCACCTCGAAGCCAATTTTGTGCTAACCCGGTGGTCTGTCATTCTATTAGAATTTGGTCTCAATTCAGAAGACACTTCAAGTTGCAGACAATGTCGGTGTATTCTCCCATAAAGAATAATTATAGTTTCCCCCCCTCTCTCACAGACTCGACCTTTAGAACTTGGGCCTCGAAGGGCATAAATTCTATCTCTAGTCTCTATGTAGATGGCAAGTTTGTGTCTTTTGCCCAACTCTCTCAATTATTTGACTTACCTCCTTCCCACTTCTTTAGATTTCTCCAAATTAAACACTTTGTCCAGAAAAATATATCCTCCTTTCCAGACTTTCCAGCGAGCAATACAATCGATCATATTCTCTCATTACCCCCTTCATGTAAAGGCCTAATCTCTACTCTCTATAACCGTATCAGCAATGTCTCCCCACATTCTTTGCAAGATGTCAGGAGTTCGTGGGAGAACGATTTCGGGGAGGAATTTACAAATGATCATTGGAAGGCTGTGCTTGACTCAATTCATACCTCCTCTCCTTGTGCCAGGCACAACGTGATTCAACTTAAAATAGTTTTAAGAGTACACTTGACTAAGACAAGGTTGGTGAAAATCTTTCCTAATGTCGATCCCTTATGCCCTCGCTGTAAAGGCCAGCCAGCAGATTGTATACATATGTTCTGGTCTTGCCCTAGACTAAATACGTTCTGGACCAATATTTTTGGCGCCTACAATATTATGCTTCAAAAAAACATTATCCCCAACCCTGTAACTGCCCTCTTTGGGTTTATCCCTGAAATTCTCCCCCAAAACAGCCCAATTATAGCATTCACTTCCTTGATTGCTAGGCGTCTCATCCTACTCTCTTGGAAGGAACAAGCACCCCCTAGCTTCGGAAGATGGGTTTGTGATGTAATGCATTTTCTAAAACTTGAGAAGATCAGATATACCCTTAAAGGCTCTATCCAAACATTCAGAAAGATCTGGACCCCCTTTCTGGAGTACTATGAGAGCTTGCAAACTCCATTAAATAAGAATGATTAATGTATTATCATCATAGTGTTGCGGCAGCACCCCCCCCCCCCCCCCCCCTTTTTTTTTTTTTTTTTTTTTTTTTACATTGAATGCTTACTCTTAGTAATATTTTATTTTTATTAGTATGATTTAATGTCTTCCACCCTTTCCATTGCTGGTCAGGCGACCACTTACTTTGCAAACTTATGCTATCCTGTAAATTCTCCTCTTATAATTATTAGCTGGACTATAACTTCAACGGACAATCATTCTTGAGAAGATCTGGATCTATAGGGACAATAGGGATGGTTGGGTGGGACGGGTGGGTTGGGGTGGTGGGGTTTATGTTATCTTGGTTAATACTTGTATTATACAGCCATTACATTTTTGTATATATATGATCCACTATGTGCTGTTGAAATCCTACTTGTTTTAAGAAAAAACCCAATAAAAATTGTTAAACATAAAAAACAAACTTACAGGTTGTCTTACCTTACACCGTAGCTGACTGCGGTCAAGTGGGCCGTGTGTCGAAAATACACGGTCAAGCCAGCCGCACTTTTTTTTAGTTTGCGCGTCTATTCCTGCACTTACGGTATGGGTGCTGGAAACGCAATCTAAATGCATTTAAAGAGGGCAGTTTCCTTTATACTCTTGCAGTTAACCGTAAAAAGGGCAAGAACATAAAGAGACATCAGATAAGTTATGTATTGCCTTTTTCCCCATCTTATTATGACTCAAATAATTTTTTGCATAAAAAAAGTCTTTTATTTTCGAATTTGTTCTTTGTATATTTGCTATAGGCTACATCATATGTTAATGTTAATATTAATGGTAATTATTATGAATCATTTATTAATTTGATTTTTTAAATTATTTTTTATTATTGATTTTAATGTTTTATATATATTATACATTATTATACATTATGAATATTAATTAATGTTAATGAGTTTTATGCATAATTTATTAATTTTATTACATTTTTGTTGGATTGTAATGTTTAAGATTCGTTTATTGTTCTACATTATTAATGTTAACATTAATCTTAATAGTAATGGTAATTAATATTGATCATTAATTTTACTATTAAACTAAAATTTTTGATTTTAATGTTTTTATATATACAATAATTATTAAACATTATTTATTAATTTTAATGTTAATTATGATACAGTGTTAATGTAAATTGTTTTATTTTTATATATAAAACATACATACATACATAAATACATACATAAAAAATAAAAATTGTAAAAAGTACCTTTATAGGTTTGCTCATTCTGTCAACTGATATTTTTTCAGGGTCACCCTAGATATTACTGTACTCATTGTCAAATCATTTTACTGTACAGTTTGGGAGAAAATTAAAGTCAAACTAACCCACAATATCCATTTCAAACACTTTACAGGTTTGCTCATTCTGTCAACTGATATTTATTCAGGGTTAACCTGACTATTACTGTACTCATTTTCGTATCATTTTACTATACAGTTTGGGAGAAAATTAAAGTCAAACTCACCTATAATATCAAAGTGCATTCAAGCACTTGAACTGTGGCCCATATTCAAACACTCATAAAAATATTTTCTTTATAGGTTTGCTCATTCTGTCAATTGATTTTTATTCAGAGTTAACCTGACTATTACTGTATTAATTTTCAAGTCATTTTACTGTACAGTTTGGGAGAAAATTAAAGTCAAACTCACCCACAATATCAAAGTGCATTTTAGCACTTGCACCATGTCCCATTTTCCAACACCCATGAAAATCTTTCCTTTAAAGGTTTGCTCATTCTGTCAACTGATATTTATTCAGGGTCACACTGGCTATTACTGTACTCATTTTCATATCATTTTACTGTACAGTTTGGGAGAAAATTAAAGTCAAACTCACTCATAATATCAAAGTGCATTCAAGCACTTGCACTGTGGCCCATATTCAAACACTCATAATAATATTTTCTTTATAGGTTAGCTAACTCCTTCAACTGGTTTTTATTCAGGATTAACCTGACTGTTACTGTATTAATTTTCAAGTCATTTTACTGTACAGTTTGGGAGAAATTTAAAGTTAAACTCACACACAATATCAAAGTGCATTCAAGCACTTGCACTGTGGCTCATTTTCAAACACTCATACAAATCTTTTCTTTATAGGTTTGCTCATTCTGTCAACTGATATTTATTAAGGGGCACCCTGGATATTACTGTACTCATTGTTGTATCATTTTACTGTACAATTTGGGAGAAAATTAAAGTCATACTCACCCATAATATCTAAGTGCATTCAATCACTTGCACTGTGGCTCATTTTCAAACACTCATAAAAGTATTTTCTTTATATGTTATCTCATTCTGTCAACTGATATTTACTCAAGGTCACCCTAGATATTACTGTACTCATTGTTGTATCATTTTACTGTACAGTTTGGGAGAAAATTAAAGTCATACTCACCCATAATATCTAAGTGCATTCAAGCACTTGCACTGTAGCCTATATTCAAACACTCATAAAAATATTTTCTTTATAGGTTAGCTCATTCTGTCAACTGATATTTATTCAGGGTCACCCTGGATATTACTGTTCTCATTTTCATATCATTTTACTGTACAGTTTGGGAGAAAATTAAAGTCAAACTCACCTCCACTATCAAAAGTGCATTCAAGCCCTTGCACCGTGGCCCATTTTCAAACACTCATAAAAAAAATTTCTTTATAGGTTTGCTAATTCCTTCAATTGATTTTTATTCAAGGTTAACCTGTCTATTACTGTATTAATTTTCAAGTTATTTTACTGTACAGTTTGGGAGAAAATTAAAGTCAAACTCACCCACAATATCAAAGTACATTTTAGCACTTGCACCATGTCCCATTTTCCATAACTCATGAAAATCTTTTCTTTATAGGTTTGCTCATTCTGTCAACTGATATTCATTCAGGGTCACACTGGCTATTACTGTACTCATTATTGTATCAATTTACTGTACAGTTTGGGAGAAAATTAAAGTCAAACTCACCTCCACTATCAAAGTGCATTCAAGCCCTTGCATTGTGGCCCATTTGAGGACAACCAACAGAGATGCAACCGAAGATGGAGACCCAGATGGAGCTGATGAGCTCACGTGCAGCCGATTGTCCTGGTGACCGAGGTGGCCGGGAATCCTGAGGACAGAGGCTGAGCCGGTGGGACTGAGGATGGAGGCAGAGCTGGGGGGAAGGTAGAACCAATGCTTGACCAAGGGGGAGCCTGAGGGATGAGGGAACCCAGAGAAGCTGTATGGCCGATGGTGGATCTGAAGTGTCGAAGGACCGAGGTGGAGCATGGGGCACAGAGGCTGGAGGTGGAAACAGGGGATCCTCTGTGCAAGAAGGAGCTGGTGGCCTGAAGACACTTGGCATCTCTTGCTGGCACGTGGAGGATGTAGAAGGCTGCAGGACAGCAACGATGGTGGGGCTGAGGAACTGGCTGAATGAAGAGGTGTGAGAGGGAGGCTGGGCGGGAATTCAGGAAATACAAGGGACACTGGAGATACAGGTGCTGGAGATACAGGAGACTCTGGAGATATAGCCAGATGGTACACCAGAGACCAGAGAGGAAGAGGCCCCAGGGTGGAGTTGCAGGTGGGAGGCAGAATAGCACCCCGCTGGAAATACAGGGTAGAATCACCTCTCCGAAAAAGTCTATCAAGATCACTTCAACAAATCCTTCAGTTCATCAAAATATTTGCCAGAGTTTGACATACACATTTCCACAGCAGTGGTGTTGTGGGCAGTTTTTTTTCCCAGCCCTCAAACTCCACAATCACTAACTTAGTGATGAATGGTGTTGCCAGCTTGCGCACCTGGTCAGACTCTGTAGGTGGTCTGGGCTACAAAACACTCTGTCCTTATCATTGGTATGGGCTCGTCTCTCATGGTGGCCAGTCTCCACTGTCTGTGGTGGGTTCAAACAGCATCTCCGTCACATCGTACATCGTTGGTGGTGGTTGGCTGGCACTGGAGTGGGACTGGTGGTGAAGTCAAACAAAGGAACTAATAAGGGAGTAAATGAACACAGGAGGAAACTAATTACATAATTAACAGACTGACAGAAACTAAGTCAAACTAAGAAACACAACACAGCAGATATGTGACACTGTAGTCATGTTGACAATTTTATTGATGCTATTACTACTTCTCTGGACCTTGAATGTTGCAACTTTGTTGCTTTCAATGGAGGATGAAAAAACCTCTTGGATTTTGCATAAATATAATTTGACATGAAACAAATTTGGGTGAACTAACCCTTTAATATAACTCTGATTGTGTTCATCAAAAAAGACAAATGTCATTGAAAAGAACATTCCTCCTTCTCTCAATGCTATAACAGGTGCCGCTCTCCCACTCCAGCGTGAGATGCAGCCTGTAACACATCAAGCAAAATTTTTGCATTCTCACAAAAATAGCATTCCCCTCCTCTCAATGCTGTGACAGGTGCCTCTTACTTTCTTCAGTGCGAAACACAGCCAGTAGCACTTCAATAATTCGCCACTCGACTCCGGGCATGGCAGGCCATCCCCATGCTGTCGAGCTGGATATTGGAAATAATAGAACGAGTCTACTAGCTCCATTTCGCTCACAGACCACCACGCCTCTTGGGCATGATTTACTCCTCAGTCTCAGGCAACAGGTCTCATGTACTCCAAGCCAAAGTGCAGTATCTGCTAGAAAAAGGCGATGTGGAGGTAGTTCCCTCAGAATGCATAGAGTCAGGCTTTTATAGCTGCTGCTTCCTCGTTCCCAAGAATGATGGCGGTCTCAGGCCCATTCTTGATCTGTGACGTCTGAACCGGATCCTCATGAGATTAATTTATATTGATCAATCTGAAAGACTGTGACTTTCATATCTAGAAAGCCCCCCACAAAAGGCCATTCTTGAGATTTGCCTTTGAGGGAGTGGTATACGAATATAAATTCCTTCCATTCAGACTCTCTCTAGCTCCGCATAACTTTATGAAGTGTGTAGATGCGGCCCTCTCTTTTCTGCAACAGAACAGAAAATCGGGAGCATGGCAGCCTCCTTCAAGTTGGGGTCTATTCTTCCCCTCAATAGATTTCAGAAGCTGCTAGGCCATTTGCAACCACTACAGCACTGGTTGAAAGACGTGTTCCACCTTGTGAGTGGCACACAGGCCTGCACCTTCTTAGAGTTCGCCACCACTGTGTTCTTGGTCCCCTTGAAATCGTCCCATTTTTATTAGAACAGGATAATGCTAAACAGTGAATTCGCCTTTAGTTTTCTCCCATACTGTACAGTAAAAATATATGACAATAAGTACAGTAATAGTCAGGTTGACCCTGAAGAAATATCAGTTGACAGAATGAGCAAACCTATAAGTGTGTGTATAGGACATGGCTGTATAGGACTATAAGTGTTTGAAAATAAGACATGATGTAAGTGCTAGAATGACCTTTGATGTTTGAAGGTGAGTTTGCCTTTAATTTTCTCCCAAACTCTACAGTAAAATGATATGACAATGAGTACAGTAATAGTCAGGGTAAATCTGAACAAATATCTGTTGACAGAATGAGCTAACCTATAAAGGAAAGATTTTTATGAGTGTTTGAATTTGGGACATGGTGCAAGAGTTAGAATGGACTTTCGTACTGGAGGCAAGTTTGCCTTTAATTTTCTCTCAAACTCTACAGTAAAATTATTTGAAAATGAAGACAATAATAGTCAGGGTCACTCTGAACAAACATCATTTGAAAGAATTAGCTAACCTATAAAGGGAAGATTTTTATGAGTGAATATACGACACGGTGCAAGAGATAGAATACACTTTGATATTGGAGTGAGTTTGCCTTTAATTTTCTCCCATACTGTACAGTAAAATGATATGACAATGAGTACAGTAATATCTAGGATGACCCTGAATAAAAATCAATTGAAGGAATTAGCTAACCTATAAAGAAAATATTATTATGAGTGTTTGAATATGGGCTACAGTGCAAGTGCTTGAATGCACTTTGATATTGTGTGTGAGTTTAACTTTAAATTTCTCCCAAACTGTACAGTAAAATGACTTGAAAATTAAAACAGTAACAGTCAGGTTAACCCTGAATAAAAATCAGTTGAAAGAGTTAGCTAACCTATAAAGTAAATATTTTTTATGAGTGTTTGAATATGGGCCACAGTTCAAGTGCTTGAATGCACTTTGATATTATGGGTGAGTTTGACTTTAATTTTCTCCCAAACTGTACAGTAAAATGATATGAAAATGAGCACAATAATAGCCAGTGTGACCCTGAATAAATATCATTTGACAGAATGAGCAAACCTTTAAAGGAAAGATTTTCATGAGTGTTTGAAAATGGGACATGGTGCAAGTGCTAAAATGCACTTTGATATTGTGGGTGAGTTTGACTTTAATTTTCTCCCAAACTGTACAGTAAAATGACTTGAAAATTAATACAGTAATAGGTTAACTCTGAATGAAAATCAATTGAAGGAATTAGCTAACCTATAAAGAAAATATTTTTATGAGTGTTTGAATATGGGCCACAGTGCAAGTGCTTGAATGTACTTTTGATATTATGGGTGAGTTTAACTTTAATTTTCTCCCAAACTGTACAGTAAAATAATATGACACTGTACAGTAAAATAGTATGACAATGAGTACAGTAATATCTAGGGTGACCCTGAATAAATATCAGTTGACAGAATGAGCATACCTATAAAGGTAAGATATTTTGAATATGGGCCACAGTGCAAGTGCTTGAATGCACTTTGATATTATGGGTGAGTTTGACTTTAATTTTCTCCCAAACTGTACAGTAAAATGATACAACAATGAGTACAGTAATATTCAGGGTGACCGTGAACCAATATCTGTTAACAGAATGAGCAAACCTATAAAAAAAAATTTTCATGAGTGATGGAAAATGGGACATGGTGCAAGTGCTAAAATGTACTTTGATATTGTGGGTGAGTTTGACTTTAATTTTCTCCCAAACTGTACAGTAAAATGATATGACAATGCGTACAGTAATAGCCAGGGTGACCCTGAATAAATATCAGTTGATAGAATGAGCAAACCTATAAAGGAAAGATTTGTATGAGTGTTTTAAAATGAGCCACAGTTCAAGTGCTTGAATGCACTTTGATATTTTGAGTTTAACTTTAATTTCCTCCCAAACTGTACAGTAAAATGACATGAAAATTAATACAGTAATAGACAGGTTAACCTTGAATAAAAATCAATTGAAGGAATTAGCTAACCTATAAAGAAAATATCTTTATGAGTGTTTGAATATGGGCTACAGTGCAAGTGCTTGAATGCACTTTGATATTGTGAGTTTAACTTTAATTTCCTCCCAAACTGTACAGTAAAATGATACAACAATGAGTACAGTAATATCTAGGGTGACCCTGAATAAATATCAGTTGACAGAATGAGCTAACCTATAAAGAAAATATTTTTATGAGTGTTTGAATATGGGCCACAGTTCAAGTGCTTGAATGCACTTTGATATTATGGGTGAGTTTGACTTTAATTTTCTCCTAAACTGTACAGTAAAATGATACGAAAATAAGTACAGTAATAGCCAGAGTAACCTTTAATAAATATCAGTTGACAGAATGAGCAAACCTTTAAAGGAAAGATTTTCATGGGTGTTGGAAAATGGGACATGGTGCAAGTGCTAAAATGCACTTTGATATTGTGGGTGAGTTTGACTTTAATTTTCTCCCAAACTGTACAGTAAAATAATACGAAAATGAGTACAGTAATAGTCAGGTTAACCCTGAATAAATATCAGTTGACAGAATGAGCAAACCTGTAAAGAAAATATTTTTATGAGTGTTTGAAATGGATATTGTGGGTTAGTTTGACTTTAATTTTCTCCCAAACTGTATAGTAAAATGATTTGACAATGAGTACAGTAATATCTAGGATGACCCTGAAAAAATATCAGTTGACAGAATGAGCAAACCTATAAAGGTACTTTTTACAATTTTTATTTTTGATGTATGTATGTTTTATATATAAAAATAAAACAATTTACATTAACCCTGTATCATAATTAACATTAAAATTAATAAATAATGTTTAATAATTATTGTATATATAAAAACATTAAAATCAAAAAATTTAATTTAATAGTAAAATTAATGATCAATATTAATTACCATTACTATTAAGATTAATGTTAAAATTAATAATGTAGAACAATAAACGAATATTAAACATTACAATCCAACAAAAATGTAATAAAATTAATAAATTATGCATAAAACTCATTAACATTAATTAATATTCATAATGTATAATAATGTATAATATATATAAAACATTAAAATCAATAATAAAAAATACTTTAAAAAATCAAATTAATAAATGATTCATAATAATTACCATTAATATTAACATTAACATATGATGTATAGCAAATATACAAAGAACAAATTTGAAAATAAAAGACTTTTTTTATATAAAAAATTATTTGAGTCATAATAAGATGGGGAAAAAAACAATACATAACTTATCTGATGTCTCTTTATGTTCTTGCCCTTTTTACGGTTATCTGCAAGAGTATAAAGGAAACTGCTGTCTTTAACCCTCAGGGGTCTGAGGCTGATTTGGGGCCTGGAGAAGTTTTGACATGCCCTGACATTTGTGCTTTTTTCAGTTGTTCATAAACATATTAATGGAAAAAGTGTCATTACACTGTATTCAGCACAAACTAGGCTACAATAATATGTAAGAAACATGTATGTACATGTTTGTATTTTTGAAGGAATAACGTTTATGCGTGGTTCTTGAAAAAACAAAAAACTTAAGTCACTGAAATAAAGCCAAAAAATATATATTAAATCTTTGTTCACAAGACTTCTGGGTATTTGAGGTTGTAGACTAGAGTTTTTGCTTCAAAATTATGTAAAAATTATCATTCCTACTCCTTCATATAAAACAATAGAGAGATTTAAATTTTCTAAAACATCTTTGGTCAAGAAACACAGTATGCGTGGAGGCGTGAATCCTCATGTATAATGGGTGATTCTCACCTGAGAAGACAAAAGAATCGAATAAAAGAGCTCTAATGACCTGCATAAATAATGAGGCCTTTCAGTCAGGCTGTGAAAAAACCCTCTGTTGATCATGTCTCAGCTCATCATAATGTAAATCAAACATACAGAACAAACAGCAATACTGTGAAATATTATTATAATTTAAAATAATGGTATTCTATTATTAAAATATAATGCATTTCTATGATACAAAGTGTCTGAACAGTTATGTTACCTCTATGGCATTTCATATAGGCTTTTAGCTTAAAAGCATGCACATTTGGAGAAATATTGATGGATTCTCATGTTTATGTCAATTTTCTATACAGAGGAGTATTTATTCATTATTTATTGTCGTCACTGTGAATGCTGGATACTGTTTACAATTCATACTTGCAGCCGGAGGGCGCTCTGTGCACGTTTAGTCCACAAATGGCAATGCTAAAGAAGAATAGGCAATCCAGGAAATAACTGAACTAACAGAGGCCAGAGATCGCTAACTATGGCTATTCAAAACACTTTTCAAGACAATAAATACACGATTGAGACGATGAATGCATGTATTGACTGAATTTGCCTCTGAATAGCGCTGGCTCCGTGGGCGCATTAGCGGATAATGAGCTGAATCACGGATTTCTGACATGGCTCTCTTTTCATACAGATTACATAAACACAGAACGTTTGTTTTCAATTTGACTTACACGATTTAAAACCTGACATTTCAACGTTTTTTAGTCTAATTTTTTTGTGATTAGTATTCACTAAGTTACAGTTCATTTTCTGAGAACTATCAGATTGGACTTCGTTCAGAGGGAGACGAGAGATCACGCATCATGTTAGTTTTCTTTATTTTACAAAAAGCACAACATTTTGTTTTTACTCTGAGTGTACACAAATAAAAGAAGATATTCCACAGATTAAAATGGTGTATAGCTCTTAATTGTATGTGCAACATTGACGGAGTATTTTGAGTCTCTTTCACACTGGTTAGAAAAAAAACGCAGTGATCACGCCGGCGTGACCGCCGACCCGAGGGAGTTAAATGCATTTAGACCGTTTCCAGCACCCATACCGTAAGTGCAGGAATAGACGCGCAAACTAAAAAAAAGTGCGGCTGGCTTGACTGTGTATTTTCGACGCGCGGCCCACTTGACCGCAGTCACAGACGTGCATCAAAATCAAAGCTTCACCACTGAACATGGTCATTTTATTTTCAAATGAAAAGCGAGACAACATGCTACAGCCAGAAGAACACTCTCATAGAGACAGAGAATCGTGAGAGAAAAAGCACGGCATCCGCACTGGAAAGTTTTAATTAGGTATGCTCATAATTAACTAGTTAACTATGGCGGCATTTTAATGCCATTAATGATCGAGAGCACAACTGATGTTTGCGCGCGCAGTAAATCACTTCCGCGAGAGGATAACAGATCTACACGTGAGCAAACGGGAGCCCGCGAGCTCATTTTAAACCCGCGCGCGCGCATGACATCTCCTTTGCGCGCAGATCAAGCCCTCGCGTGCTCGGACAAGATTCGCAGCACGCGCGTCATCATTCCCCACACTCGCGCTCAATTATGGCGACATTTTAATGCCATTAATGACCGAGCGCACAATTGATGCTTGCGCGCGCAGTAAATCACTTCCGCGAGAGGATAACAGATCTGCAAGCGAGGAAACGGGAGCCCGCGAGCTCATTTTAAACCCGCGCGCGCGCATGACATCTCTTCTGCGCGCAGATCAAGCCCTCGCGTGCTCGGACAAGACTCACAGCACGCGCGTCATCATTCCCCACACTCGCGCTCAATCTTCTATTTCGCTCGCGCGAACACTTTTGATTTTTGTCAGTCGTGGGGCGGGACTTTACTTATTTCATTGAAACCTGAAATCTCATTGGTCAACTCAGTTTTTCCAGAAGTCTGTTGTGATTGGACGCCTGTGAGTAGCAATCAAGAGCTGAAGCAGAGTTATCAAGATGGACAACCAAAGAGAGGTAAGTACGTCAGTGATTGCTAATTTTATTATTTCATTTTAACAATGTTATGTTTTGTATGGTTATTTTATACAACAAGATTTTCTATTAAGCATTCTTTGTAGCCGTGTAACTAGCTTGAAGCTAACCCCACAACCATAGCTTTCTATACGTAAAAATAAATATATCTGAAATATTTTCAAATTCAGTGCATAATTCTCTTTATCTTAAAGCTAATAAACTATGATGAAACGTCCTGTTGCCATTATTTTTAGTAGACAGTAGGCCTGTATATCAGTCAGGCCTAATAATGCTTTCATATACATTAGGCCGAGTTGCAGAACTTCTACTTGGTAGAAGACAATTATTTTGTGTTACCCATACTAATACAACCACAACTGACAACTGACAACTGTTTTTTATGTAAAAGGATCCTGGAGACCCTACAAATGAAGAAGTGGCATCTACTTCGACAGAATTGAATCGGTGTAGTGGCCATGTAAGATGTGTTTTAAATAATGGATAGTTACGTATGGAAACTATGAAGCGATTTCTCAAATTTGATCATGTTTTATATTTGTTTTTATCCACAGTTAGGGAATGAGTTGGATTCACCTTCAGTGGTTATGGATGCCAAGGTAAAACCAATGCAGGACTACTTAGTATATTTTTATAGAAGGAAATGTTATCATTTTTTAAAAAATATTGCATTTTATTTATTCATACAGATTCATTTTCAGATTAATTACTTATTAAATTTATATATTATACAATTATGCCAAATCATAATTGTCAGTTATTCCTTTGAAATTGTAATTGAGATTATTTGATTTTTAAAATTTACATTGAATGATGTTTTGAATAGCTTTTTACCATTGTTTAAAGCAACAGCATGCCATATTCTTATATGAAAATAAGTTGAAAAGCTTCAAATGTCAACTATACATTTGTTTCAAACTATACATTAAATCCTTTTTACGACAACGGTTATACACTTCTACAGTGGGAACTAAAGTAAACGAAATTAAATCAAACTCCATAACCCAAGCATTAACTTTTCCTCCCACGACAAAGAGCAAAAACAGCCAGGCAAAACAAAGAGAAAAAGGACACTTACCAATTAAAGATCCGATCACCCACCAATGGAGTAGTTCAACGCTGTTGCAAACAGGATAACAATCTGTTACCACCTGTTAGACGAGCCCCCAAATTCTCAGTTTCTATATTATATATATATATATATATATATATATATATTTATGGTAACACGTTATAATAAGGTGTCATTTGTTCACATTATTTAATGTATTAACTGACATGTGAGCAATACATTTGTTAATACATTTAATACAAATGCTGAAATTAACATTAACTAAAATTAACTTCAATTGTTAATGCTTAGTTCATATTAACTAATACAAGTAACTAATGTTAACTACTGATCCTTATTATAAAGTGTTACCATATGTGTGTGTGTGTATATATCAATCAGTGCTTCAGCCATACTTCAAAGATGTCACAAACAGCTTGTCATGTTTCTCTCATAAAATCCATATTCAGTGACCATGAACTTGGTAATCAGCTAGAAAATTAACTCTGGAGAGGAGCATTGTGCTAAATATATGCACCATATTTCATTCATTGTAATGTTTAATCAATATTTAATGTATGTTTAAATGTTTACATTTAAAAAAACATGGTTATGTAAAAATAGTATTGTAACTTTAATATTATGAAATGCTCCTTGTTTAGAATTTAAGTGTTTGTATATAAATCAGTTTATTTGAACCTTCAGTATAATAGTAATGTAATAGCAACTAAGCTGCTATGTACCACATAAATATAATATAATATAATATAATATAATATAATATAATATAATATAATATAATATAATATAATATATAAATATTTGTGTCAATACCGAGCCCTAATTCAAATCCTATAACAGTTTGTCAGTTAATGCCTTTCTTTGTCAATTGAACTGCCCTGTTTTACTTTAGGATAGTTGGTGAAATAATGGCAGTGAGCATTACTCAGGATGGACCTCCACCCAACTTTTTCATGGAGTGGATATACAATTTCATTTCTTCCGGCGAGATTAAAAAAGATGAGCTGACAAAGGCTGACATAACAGATGCAGACCTGCTAGATCTAATTGACAAGGTTTTCTAATTCAACTCAATTAAGATTTATGTATACATATGTGTACTGTATGTCTGTGTTACTCATCATTTTTATTTCTTTAGATTGAGACCGCAGACACTACAGCCTTGCTTGACCTTTCTGAAAGAATTGTAGCATGTGGGTACACAGGACCCCTAACATGTGATCGAAAGGAAGAGATTGTCAGGTGTTGCGCAATTTCCAGACCTAAAAAAATATATAGTCAGTGTAATTTTTTTTTCTAGTTGATCTGTTTTATAGTATTTAAACACCTACGATGCCTGTAAAATAATTTACAAATGCTTTTTCAATCTGGCAGAGATTAATGTTCTATACTTAGTCTTTTATTTCAAACAAGCACTTCTATTAAACTTTATTAACATAAGTTAATTGAACCTTTTTAATATAATTTGTTCTTTCCTGGATTTATTATTTTATGTAGTGCTGTTGTTCTGCATTCGTCTGTGCGAATCCTCCCAATGCTGCAGCAAATGTGCAGAGGATTGGAACTCTATGGCCTCCATGAAATGGTGAAACAAAATCAGCCTTTATTTCAGCCGTTATTTGTTCCTGGTCACTTTACAAAAGTAAGTGTTGTTGCTTGCGTTTTTTTTTGTTTGTTTGTTTGTTTGTTTTTTGTCATGATGGCTTTTGAGCTGTGTATAATAAAAGGTTTCTTTTATTCTGATTTGCAGCCTGATGCAGATTTTCTCATGATGGCCCTGTCACCCATTTTAAGTGAGGTGGGTTCAGTGAAGCGGCAGAGAGAATCAAGAATTGTGAACTACTTGCAGGACTTCATTCAAAGCCTTGAAGATGAAGGTAACATCATAACTCTTACTCTTAATTCTTAAATTGCATCAGTTCAACCATCGACTGGGCCATTTGACCAATCAGAGCAGAGAGGGATTGCAGAAAGGTGTGATTTAGCAAGACTGAAGATTTGGATCGCTTCACACTTTTGAATATAAACTTGTTGTAGGAAACCTCCAAAACAATTTTAAAATAGTATATTAGGAGCATTTTAAAAATGTCAGATATTGTCAGTCCAAGTTCAGATATTGTTAATACAAGTAAGGTTGCAGACAGAGATGTGTGTTTTTTGCAGAAGAAGGGAGCAGCAGTAAGGAGAGCAGGGTTGGAGATGACAGCGAACAGGAGGATAAAACAAACTGCACAAAAGGAGATGCAGAACAAGACAAGATCACCGTCAGCAGTTTCATGCAGTGGATTACTGGCCAGGGGCATGTCCCCATTACTTCTGCACAAAGAGAAAAATTTAAAATACATGTTGAATTTGATCATGACTGCCAGCTTCGATATGGTCAGCATAGTTTATGCTTCCCTCTAGTAAATGCATGTTCCTGTACTGTGACCTTGCCTACACAGCACCTAGGGACAAACACAGAGTTCCTCGGCATTATGAGACAGGCTGTGAGCAATAGCAGAGAATTTGGTCGTTCATGAACTTGATTCTTACTATAGTTTAATCACTATACTGTGTACCCTCTGTTATGTCGTTAATAATATGTTAAAAGAATAGGGGTGCAGTAGCTTGAATTTGGTCGTTCATGAACTTGAATCCTAGTATAGTGTTTACTGTTTACCCTCTGTAACTGTTATGGCGGTATCAATATGTTAAAAGAATAGGGGTGCAGTAGCTTTTGGATATTTGACTAGTTTTTTATTTTTTTTAATTCATCATTGACTTGTAATACAACAAAAGCAGCCAAGATTGCTGCCAAATTGTTCCAAACTCTATTCAGATGTGAAAAAACTGTACATCAACACACAGTAAGCTTCAGAGCAAAATAAATCCATTATGCTGTTCAGTCTTTATGCTTGTGTGGGTTTTTTTTTTTGTTTTGTTTTTGTTTTTTTTTAATTCATATTTGTTGAAACAAACTCCCGACAAAGCAAGTACAGTTCTTTGACAGGGATATTAGGACCAGTTGAATTCAGCAGATGTTCAAGAGCCCTCAATCCATCTGCACTCAAAGGACATTCAAATTCTGGAACAACAACTCCGAGATCTTCACAGGCATCGTAAGTAGCTGCTACGTCCCAGTCTAGATCTGGCTCTTCGATGTCCTGAAGGTTTAGTGGTTAAATAGTTAGGAATTAACTTATTACATGAACAGCAGTGTGCTGACAGAATAACAAAGATGAGATGGTCCGTACTGCAGAACACAAGATTTGGGGGGTGGGGTTGGTCCAACTCCTCCCGCTTTACGTATCCCTAAACCGACCTGTTTCCACCCCCTGGATCTAGATCCAAATCCTCACACTTTAAATATGCCTTAAACCGATCTGTCTCAACTCCCTGGATCTTGTGTGTTCTGCAGTGAAGGGCTACTGACTAAGACGGCATTACCATACCTCGTATCTCTCAGATCGGTCATTATTTGTGTGCATCATTCCAATCTGCCACAGCTGCTCGGGACTTCGATTGCCCTCTGAGGAGAGTGGATGATGATTCCAGGCTTCTGAAAATGTGTCCAAGTCTGCCTGAAGTCTTGGGAGAAAAGTGTAGTGCACACTGAAAAGGTCCTCAACCACTGATATATCAAGCAATCCTTCTGCCTCCAGGGAGTGCAGCATGTCTGAGTACTTGTTGGTGACCATGATTCTGACATCCCGCCAGAGGCGCTCAATCCTATTAGAAACGATATTATAATTATTAATAAATAAATAATTGGTTACTTAAGTGACATTTAAAAGCTACCTACAGATACTAAAGTTTCACTGAACTTCTTTTCATTTTACAAGTTTTTAGACAATTGTACTTTACCTTTGATTGTGGACGCTTTTACCGGATATGAAACTTCCTCTGTCAGTGCCTCTTGAGGAAAACATGAACCTGGCTATCTGTACATTCTCCACTCCTTGGTCTCCCCTGACCCTGATTTAAAAAATAAAAATAAAAAAAAATCAAAGTTTCAGACATAAAATTCTATTGCTTTTTCTTTACTATACTCACCTTGATGGTAAGCCAAATGTTTGGGTTGCTTCTGAGAAGAAGTGGTATGCTGTCGATGCATGGTTATTATTTGCCGCATTCAAGTACATGACCTGTAAACACAAAGGAACAAAGAGTAAGTAAATATAGGTAGGAGGAAATGTAATGTACATTGGAATTTAATGTATTACAGGCTACTTTTTAATAAACATGAATTATTTTTTATAGACATCATAATGACTGGACTGATCTTAACAGCAGATTACTAGTAACACTCAAATTTGTGTTTTTATAGAAACATAAACTGTAAACATACCCTCCTGGAATAACCATCGACACCACCAAATATTACGATGTTGTATCTATTTACAAGATAAAAGAAATATAAAATATTATTTGAAAAATTATAAAGTAAAATTATTATTATTTTTATTTTTTAAATCAGGGTCAGGGGAGACCAAGGAGTGGAGAATGTACAGATAGCCAGGTTCATGTTTTCCTCAAGAGGCACTGACCGAGGAAGTTTCATATCCGGTAAAAGCGTCCACAATCAAAGGTAAAGTACAATTGTCTAAAAACTTGTAAAATGAAAAGAAGTTCAATGAAACTTTAGTAATCTGTAGGTAGCTTTTCAATGTCACTTAAAGGGTTAGTTCACCCAAAAATTAAAATTGTGTCATTTATTACTCACCCTCATGTTGTTCCACACCCGTAAGACCTTCATTAATCTTTGGAACACAAAGTAAGATATTTTTGATGAAATCTGATGGCTCAGTGAGGCCTGCATAGGGAGCAATGACATTTCCTCTCTCAAGATCCATAAAGGTACTAAAAACATATTTAAATTGGTTCAATATATATATATATATGAGTACAGTGGTTCAACTTTAATATTATAAAGTGACAAGAATATTTTTGGAGCTCCAAAAAAACAAAATAACGACTTATTTAGTGATGGCAGATTTCAAAACACTGCTTCAGGAAGCTTCGGAGCGTTATGAATCAGTGTATCGAATCTGCTGTTTGGAGCCAAAGTCACGTGATTTCAGCCGTTGGCAGTTTGACACGAGATCTGAATCATGATTCGATACACTGATTCATAACGCTCCGAATCTTCCTGAAGCAGTGTTTTGAAATCGGCCATCACTAAATAAGTTATTTTGTTTTTTTTGGCACACCAAAAATATTCTCGTGGCTTTATAATATTAATATTGAACCACTGTACTCACATGGACTGATTTAAATATGTTTTTAGTACATTAATGGATCTTGAGAGAGGAAATGTCATTGCTCCCAATGGAGGACTCATGGAGCCATTGGATTTCAACTAAAATAGCTTAATTTGTGTTCTGAAGATGAACGAAGGTCTTATGGGTGTAGAACGACATGAGGGAGAGTAATAAATAGCATTATTTTTGGGTGAACTAACCCTTTAAGAAACCAGTTATTTATTAATAATTATAAGTAAAATATTGTTTCACTGCTTTGCTTTTTAACCTAAATTGTTTTTTTTTTTTTGTTTTTTTTAAATTATAAAATACTAGCCAAAAGTGAAAATGAAGTCAAAATGCTGTTCTTATATTAAATGTGTGTATGTATATATATAGCTGTTAAAATACCTTATCAATTTGTGATTTGTGTCAATGTGCACAAGAGAAAGGGGCCCTCGAACGGAGTACGTTCTTCTCACCACACATCCCAGGCTGGCCAATCTCGAAAGGATTCCGATTGAATCAACTCGGTGCATTGAGGCAGCTATTCTCTTCCACTGCACACGCAGACCTAAAGACAACAACCTCCCTCTGACCATTCTGTAACCAGCAGCAGGCATATCATCCTTTATGGCTCTCACAACATTGTCTAACTCCTCATCAGTCATGCAGCTATACAACTCTGAGATGGAAAGGCCAAAATCGTTCATCCTTCTAAAGATGGTTCTAGTGGAAACACCCATCATGTTTGCAATGTAGTGGACAGGAAGGTTTGTCTGCAGCATCTCTGCTAACTCTTCTCTTTCAATTCCAAACCTTGGACGTCCTCTCAGACCATCAGAGGAATCCACCACTGCATGTGGAGCTGTGGAATATGGAGGTTGTTTAACAAGTTCAAACACTTCCTGCAGAGCCTGAATGATTTCGTGGGGTATTTCCACATGTCTTGACAGTGCTTGCAGGAGGTACAGCTGCTGGCGACACACAAACTCCATGTAATCCTGGTCAAGGGGAGATCTAAAAGTGCTCTCTCAAACTTGGAGAGAAGGTCCTCCAAAAGATGCCTTTTTAGAATTTGCTGCAGAATAGAAGGACAAAATGTGCTTAAACTTAGCAACATTAGATATTAACAAATGATAAGGTAACTTTAATCATTAACTTTTTTGTAATCATCATCAGTAACAGTTAAATTCAAAGTAAGTACAGCACACAGTATAAATGAGTACACCTGACCACATCTGAACATATTATTAAAAATAATGTCCTAGATATAAAGATTAATTTCTAAATTGGGTTTCAGAGGGGTATGATCATTCATGCTGTGTTCTGTAACTGTAACTTTTCAATGGTGTAAGTGCTGAAACACTTTCATACTGTATTTAATGGAAACTATATTAACCTGACAATATATTAACCTGACAAAGAATGATAACAAAAAGCTTACACAACAACTCATTAGAATCATGGTTACAACTATTTATTGTACACTTTTTTTACATTTCTGTAGTTCTCAGAACTGATATAAATTGTGCTGTATAACACTAAACATAGATACTGTTTAGTGGAGGTAGTGGTAATGTAGTGGTGAACTACAGCAAATATAATTTGTGTTATATTTTTCCCCACCAGCTACAGTTACATAAAAATAATAATAAATCAAGTTAATATAGTATCTGGTAAGGACATATAATAATAATGCAATCAATCAATCAATCAATCAATCAATAAAGTTTTACTCACTTTCATCTGGTCTGTTGATGAAGCCATGTCTAATCGCTCTACAACATGCGTCCAATCACAACAGACTTCCGGAAAAACTGAGTTGACCAATGAGATTTCAGGTTTCAATGAAATAAGTAAAGTCCCGCCCCACGACTGACAAAAATCAAAAGTGTTCGCGCGAGCGAAATAGAAGATTGAGCGCGAGTGTGGGGAATGATGACGCGCGTGCTGTGAGTCTTGTCCGAGCACGCGAGGGCTTGATCTGCGCGCAGAAGAGATGTCATGCGCGCGCGCGGGTTTAAAATGAGCTCGCGGGCTCCCGTTTCCTCGCTTGCAGATCTGTTATCCTCTCGCGGAAGTGATTTACTGCGCGCGCAAGCATCAATTGTGCGCTCGGTCATTAATGGCATTAAAATGTCGCCATAATTGAGCGCGAGTGTGGGGAATGATGACGCGCGTGCTGCGAATCTTGTCCGAGCACGCGAGGGCTTGATCTGCGCGCAAAGGAGATGTCATGCGCGCGCGCGGGTTTAAAATGAGCTCGCGGGCTCCCGTTTGCTCGCGTGTAGATCTGTTATCCTCTCGCGGAAGTGATTTACTGCGCGCGCAAACATCAGTTGTGCGCTCGATCATTAATGACATTAAAATGCCGCCATAGTTAACTGTTAACCAAGAAGTTGGACCAATTAATACTATCGGTTAGACGGTTTAAACAGAAAACAATCTATAAACATATAGCTATAGACAACATATCCTATAAACGGTAGCCTATTCAGAACAGAACCATAACGAAAAATAAAAAAACATGTCGCCTACCTCTCCATTTCGGCACAAATCCAAATGTTTCCATATTCGTGAACAGGGGCGTGTCTAGAGCATTTTCAGTGGGGGGGCCATGCTGGGGCACTGCCTCCAAATGGGGTGGCCGCCAGTGACCAAAAAAAAAAAAAAATCTACAGTATATTACATAAATCCTATTGATTTTATTTTTTTTTTTAACTTGAATAAAGTTACTTGTAAACAAATGTAGGGGAGAGTGGGGTAAAGTGGGACATTTTTTACATTTGCTCCCCTCTAAGCGAGCTAAAATGATATATCAGTAAAATTTACACCTTTCCCATTAATTCAGGATGTTTCCTAGCCATGGAAATGATCAGAATGTATTCAGGATGAAGATACGTGAAAATATGATCGTTTTTAAAAAAGTCATCTTGTGTCTCACTTTACCCCAGTTTAGGGGTAAACTGAGACAGACCACAAAAATCAAGGGGGTAAAGTGAACCAGCTGGGGGTAAACTGATCCACTTACTTTTTCCACTGTGAAACTATATAACACTTGTTGTAACCGTTTGAATCCTGACAGCTAGTTTGACAACCACACATTCCAGAACTAATGTCGGACTAGTAACAGAATCATGGGGATTGGTCAATTAAGCACTTGTTTTTCCTAAACACTTGAAAGTAACTTTGAACAAAATCAAATACAACATAATATAATTCAAAATATTTTAATTGACTGGGGGTCAGAACACAGGACCCTTAGGGTGCGTTCACACTTGTCATGTTTGGTTTGATTAAAACAAACCCTGGTGCGATTGCTCAGTTAGTGCGGTTCATTTGAACATATTTGAAACCCTAAAAAGGATAGAATCCTCACGCATGTTGGTTTTTCTTGTCATAGTCGCAAGTTTGCCCATCACAGGCATCAGACGCGCGTCTCGTTTGTGTGTGTAACGGATGGATTTCCACCGCTATTTTGACTACTTTACACATTTTATGAGCTCTTCATGAGTTCCCAGCTGGTCAAAATACCATCACATGCAGGCTACACACACACAACAAGAAGTTGGAGTCGGGAAGAACTCATGTTCATGGATGTGATTATTAACGTTACTGTAGTATGAAGCAGAGCAGGAGCGAGTGTTGTGGAGCTGAACGAGGAGCTGGAGCGATTACGCAACACACGCCCCATGAGCAGTGGGACTTTTATTATGTCACAGTCGCCGGCGCCGCTTCTGCTTTTCCGGTCATGAGTATGAGGTTTACGGGAGCTGTCCTTGACGACAGAACCAGCGGCAGACGGTAAACAGTAATTATGTTCCATAAATAAGTAACACAATCCAGCATAAAATGTGCAAGAAGTAAATAAGGAACTGCTTGAAGCAAGCTAGTGGTTTGCTGGACGCTAGACACTACTTCTGCATTTGTCCACGGCACTGTTGTCATGTGGTTTCTACGTCAGTAAAGGCGGTAACAAAGGGTGACCGACGTCATTGACAGGCGACTGCACTGCCCCGTGTCACTGTTTAGAATGGGAATTTTCTCATGATTTACAAGTAGTTGAAAACATTAGAGATATTGTTAGTCATCAGCTGGACAAAATATATAACACTAGCCTAGTGGTTTTTGGATATTTTACTGCGAATATCTTACAGATTGTACCTTTAAGTTCCAATTCAAAATAGGCAATACGTCATAAAATCTGACCAATCACGTTGTGAATGTATTGAACGTAATGAACTCAAGGTTCGGTATCTTTTGGTTTGGTGATAAAATTGCCAATCTGAACGCTAATTGGACCGGGACTAAATGTTTTTTTTTCTTCTTTGGTCCGTACCAAATATAACCAAACAAACCGAACTACAAGTGTGAATGCACCCTTAGAGCCAGCTAGTGTCTGGGGGTCAGAGCAAAGGACAATCAGAACCAGCTAGAACAGCCTGGGACTCAGAACACAGGACTAGACCCACCTGTATTAGAACATCAGCCTACTGTCATACTTTACAACTAGGCCTACTCTACATTCCAGCCCTGAAGGTTACAGGGAAAGATGAGGAGTTGCTCTCTCCATCTCTCCAGGCCTTTTAGGTTGAGGCAGCTTCTTTACCACATCCCTTTTAGGAACATGTGCCACATCATTCTCCTCGAGGGGTGTTTTGCCCCAGAGGTTGTCTTCCTGATGTTTTGCCTTGGCATGATGGCTTTTCTACAATGTTTATGACATTAAAAATAAAACATATGTAATGTAATATTACATTAAAATATGTTTAAGACTAAATTTAACTTGTGCCTCATGTCTCACTTTACCCCAAAGCATTTGTCTTACTTTACCCCACCACTACATTTTAGAAAAAAACAATCTCTCTTAGCAATTCAGGATAATCTTCAGCTAGCATCATCACATGGTTTTATATGTTGATAGTTCATCAACATGTATGATATAAGTTTTTCTACCTGAATCAGTTTGCTTTGGCACAACATTTGATTAAGTTGACCGCAAGAAAATTTACTTTTATATGCAAAAAATATATTTTTGTGAAAAAAACATGCTTAGCACAGCACCATGAGGTCCTCTCCTTCATGGCCAAGGGGAAATGTGAGGGGCTTGAAAACATAATTGTCACATAACCACAAATGTGTTCCTTTTTCGAGATACAGGGGGTGTCTCACATTACCCGATGTCTCACATTACCCCACTCTCCCCTAGTAATAAAGCACATTTTTGATTAATTTAGTTTTTTGTCATCCCTGTATATATCCATTAAGTTAAATTTGAGAGCCAGTGTTTATTATTTTTAGTGTTTTAATAAAACTAACAAGTTTATAAAATAAAAGCAATTTTAATAATGAGCAATTTTAAAAACCCAGAAGCAGAAACGATGTCAACTATTTGCTTTTAATAAGTAGTTTGGCCATTACAATATACAGTAGTTTTATTCACCATCTCTTTCAAATAATGATAAATAAATAATAAAAAAAATCCCCCCACTGTAATAAATCAAATGGTTTGGCCAAAACATCATAGTGTTTCATTCAACATTTCATTCAGATTAATTTACAAAAAAGCTGAGTAACACAGAGTTAAAGTTTTAACACTGTAACAGTTCAAATGAAAACACCACAGTTTAAAAATAAAATATGGAACCAATTACATTGTGCTCAGCTGACATATTAAAGAACAGTCTTTAGTTTAGAAACAATAAAAACAGTAGCAGAAAGAGAGAAAGACAGTCGAAAAATAAAGAAGGCGTACCTCAACCCTGAGAGCACACGTATATCTCGGAGACGTCTATTTGATGTCTGTGTTTACGTCTGGAAGACGTATTTTTTAGAGTGTTTGCTCATCTGCAATACGTCTATAGGACGTTTCCTGTCAGATGTCAAATGGACGTTTAGAAGATGTCTTTAAAGGCCAATTCACACCGCACCAACAAACACAAGCAAACGCCAAGGAACAAGTTGGCCGTTGGATTTAGAATTCTATGAGAAAAAACTGTCATGTTCACACCGCCCCAACAAACAACCAACGAGTGACGTCTGACTGGGAAAATTCCACAACTACATATGTAACCATGTTAACAACATTGTCAGGCAAGTTTATTATATTAATAATATAGTATCATATATATTTTCATTGTATTAAAGTATTGAGGCAAAACAAAAATACCTGAAATCCGAAGCGCTGTAGCCATCGATCTGATCGTAACCTATTGGTTGGTATACACCGGTTTTTATACTTTTTTTTTTTTTTTAGCGTGACCCTTTTTATTAACGAGACCCATAAGCATGTACAACCATGTAGCTAAACAAGCCAAAACGAATTATTAAAAACGAAACTGAAGGTAAACCTGCGTTGCTCTCATAGTGGTTAACGTTACCTCTCTCTTTCGGTGAAGTGGAGCAGCTGCTCTTGCTGAATGGCACGGATTGCACTATGGACTATTGTACCTTTTGTATATTTTTATTTTTTTTACTGTATTTTATTTTTTATAACGAACAAGCTGCGATGTCACGTTTCCAGTACTTTCCCAGCAAACATGCCAGTGTGGGCCCACTGTGGGTAATTGTGGGTTTTCTGTGGGACAGTGTGGGCAAGGGCAAACCCTTTGGGTCCCCATGTGGGTTTTCTGTGGGCAAACCCACAGTGGGCTTGCCCACAGAAAACCCACACGGGCCCCCAGTGGGTTAGCCCATGCGGGGCCCATAGCAGTTTTGCCCGTTTGGGCCCCCATGAGGGTTTACTCTGGGCAACCCACTGTGGGCTTGCCCACAGAAAACCCACACGGGCCCCCAGTGTGTTATCTCATACAGGGCCCACAGAAGTTTTTCATTGTAGTGCCAACATGGGAGTTTACTGTGGGCAGCCCACCATGTTAACAGCACAGTTAAATCGTTGTTAAATCAGGGTTAATCAAACTATTTTTTAACGATTCAGTAAAATGTCATATATGTCATTACATTCAACAGCCCACACCATACTTAAATAAAACTGCACATAGTCAAGAAGATGTCTTTGCCTGTTTGCTTAGCAGCTGTTTTATTTTTTTTTTATATTGGAATTATTGTTAGTTAAGTACATTTGCAAAACAACTTAAAATGTATAATGTGCACATCCTCATGATTACTTAACATTTTTTTTAGGAAAATTGCATCCTATATTTTGACTTTACTTAAAGCCATCAACAATGCATTTATAGAGGTTAGTAACTATTATCACTCACAATATAAAAACTCAACACAGGTTAATAACAATATATTCACTTATTTAACAGAAATAAATCTGAATTACTAAAATGTCATTGTTATATAATAACATAGCGATTCAGGTTGCATCTTTATAAATTCATGGAATCGACTGATTAATTAATACTTATAAATCAGTGTAATGGATTATGAGCATGCGCACTGAAAAAGCAAATGCATGACTTATAAGTAATGATAAAAATAATATAAATGTAACTATAACTGTTCTTTTAATGCAGTATATGTCTTAATGAGTTTTTAAAATATATTTATAGAATACTTAACATAAATAAGTATAAATGGAGCTAAAATTCATTATAGTCTTCATAGAAAGTGTTACCGTATTTATTAAATAAAATTAATTTATTTGTCACAATAAAACAATGTAAATGGTTGATCAATGATGGATTTGTTCACTATTATCATTGGTCTTCATCAGTTATGTGTGTAGTGTATATATATATATATATATATATATATATATATATATATATGTGTGTGTGTATATGTGTATATATATATATATATTTAGCCATTTTTGTCTTTATGTATATATATGTATATATATATATATATATATATATATATATATATATATATATATATATATATATATATATATATATATATATATATATATATACACACATATTAAATACATCACTGATGAATTTGATATTTTTATATATTTCTGAAATGGCAAAAAAGAAAAAAAATATATATTATTATTAGTAATACGAAAGATGGCGTCATCACGTGATTAATTCTCACCAATGAGACTGCTGGAACTGCATCGCTAATGGGCCATTCCGGATTGGACTGCACTGCCCAGGGGTGAGTTTCCCGAAAGCATCGTTAGTGAACCATGGTCGTTAGTCCCATTGAACTCTATTGGTAACGACGGAACTTGCGACCATAGTTCGCTTTGGGAAACGCACCCCAGTTCTGCTTCAAACAGGTAAGCTTTTTAAGTTATAAGCTTTTTTAAATGGTATTTTCTGAGTTTTCTGTTAAAATTAGTGTAACAGATGAAAATGCTAATGAATTTATTGACTAAAATTAAATTACACCAATTTTTAGTGTTTTAATCTGATTGTAATGTATGCTGCCGTTTAAATGACTAACGGTTATAACGGTCGACTAGCCCATTTTCTGGTAATCTATACTTTATATATGTAAGTTACTTTAAAACTGCATAAATTAAATGCCTTGAATTGTTTTACATCCATTTTGGTGTTAATTTGATTTATTATTGTTCTCCTGTTGCTATTTTAGCGAACTACGACCGAGCTAGGCATAATGAGTCAGTCATGTCCGTTTTATAGTTAAATAGCGACGTAAACGAAGCCTACATTAAATCTCGTTACATATGATTTTATAACCGTTCATACATCGATAAACCCTGTGCGCTGACAGCTTAGACAGCAAACCATATTTATATACATGTGCTTTGTATTTTTATATTGCTATCATGTTAATGTGACCTAAAAATAACAAATTGAACGCTTTGTCTCAGCGCAAGCTGGCGCGTGCACGGAGAGACAGAGCGAGAGAGAGAGAGAGAAGTCATTGGCCTGTGTATTGCACATGAAATCAACCATCTGTAATTAATTAATTATGAAAATATATAATTTCATGGCCTAAATGTTTTACTTCCGTTATATTCACATTAAATATTAATGTATAACTTCTCTTGAATGTATAGGCTACATTTCATCAGCACATTCAGCACGGTTTGGAATGACACAAGGTTGAGTAGCAAACAATTTTTTTCTTTACATTGTGTTGACAACATCATGCCCTCAATTTGTTCACTTTCTGTATCTTTCTCTCTCAACAACAGTCTAAAATTGTTTTTAACATTAATAAACAACACCTGGAACTATTTTTCAGGAACTTAAATTATTCTCAGGTTTCTCCAGTCAAAGTGCATTTAGATGTTCTCAAAAGATTGTTCCCTGGGTTGGAAATGTCCTAATCCTTGGGAAAACACAAATGTAATGTATACAAAACTCGTGTTTTGTTTTTTGTTTTTAAATTAATGTTTCAATTGTTTTTTTCTCACTTCAGATAAAAAAGCACACAAAAAGCGGCCAGGCCACAGCTTCCGAAGTGGAAACTCCTGTCAAATCATGGCTCCATAATGCAAGAGACCGGGATGGTGGAAGGAGCAGAAGAACCAGAAGACTGGAGATCAGGCAAAGATCTACTGGTACCCGAGGGAATTGATCACTCATCTCCATCCACAAATGAATGATTTCTGGGTGATCACGTGACACTGACAACTGGATGCAGGCTGCTGAATATTAAGTTTTAATATCACAGGAAAATTTTACTTTGTAAAATATATTAAAACAGTTCAGGGCTCGACATTTTCCTGTGACGAGTAAATCGGTCATTCACAAACTCTATTATAAATACAATTTATTCTGCAGCATCAGTGTTAATATCAGTGATATTTTTACCTTTATAAAGGGCATGTTCCCCATTATTAAATAAATGCTTCATCTTTCATTTTAAATTCTTAAATTTGATCAATAAATTAAATTAGTGTAATAAGACACTGTTACCAGTCAAATTAAATAATTTACACTGAAAAATTACAACTGTATTTAAAAATGTTGTGAGATTAGATAATAAAAAAATGTCGGAAAGAATGATACTTTTAAACATGAAACTAAACTGCCAGTAGGTGGCGGCAGGTAACTCTTAATGAGTGAGTCATTAAGTCATTAATTCAAACAATGACATGAAATCAGTGTCACATTTTCAATTGTGATGGTAATTCAGCACTCTTGGTCATGTTAGTTCACCCAAAAATGAAAATTGTGTCATTAATTACTCACCCTCATGTCGTTCCACACATGTAAGACCTTCGTTCATCTTCAGAACCCAAATTAAGATATTTTTGATAAAATCCAATGACCCATGAGGCCTGCATTGAGAGCAAGTTAATTTAGACCTTCAAATGCCCAGAAAGGTAACTGTTACTAAAAACATGTTTAAAACAGTTCATGTGATTACAATGGTTCAACCTTAATGTTATGAAGTGAAGAGAATACTTGTGCGCCAAAAAAACAATATAACGACTTTATACAACAATATCTAGCACTCGTCACTGAACTAAACACTGCTTCATGAAGCTTCGAAGCTTTATGAATCTTTTGTTTCAAATCAGTCGTTCAGACAGAGCGTGTATCAAACTGCCAAAGTCACTTGTACCATTGAAATCTTGAAACACTTATGATGCAATGAAGCCTTGTTTACTGAAATCACATGACTATGGCAGTTTGAGATCGTATGATAAATGCTTGTTACTTTTTGGTGCACAAAAAGTATTCTTGTCACTTCATAACATTAAGGTTGAACCATTGTAGTAACATGAACTGTTTTAAATATGTTTTTAGTAACAGTTACCTTTCTGGGCATTTGAAAGTCTAAGTTAACTTGCTCTCAGTGCAGGCCTCACGAGCCAGTGGATTTTATCAAAAATATCTTAACTTGTGTTCCGAAGATAAACAAAGGTCTTACGGGTGTTTATATTATTTTTTACTATCAGTCACCATTTACACTAAATGAATCCAGAACAATTCTCATGTTTTTGGTGATTCCCTAGTTATTTTTTGTTATTGGCATTTTTATCAGGCTGCTTGTCCAGTCGGGCAAGTACAATTCTCTTTCACTTGCCACTTCAAAAAATCCACTTGTCCTGGACAAGCATTAATGTCGAGCCCTGCAGTTATTTTAAGTTAATATTATTTCAGAATATTACTCTTTTTAATGTTTTTGGGTTTTTTATCAAATAAATGCAGCATTGATGAGCAGAAAGAACTTCTTTCAAAAGCATTTTAAAAATATTACTGAACTTTTGAATGGTAATGTATTGTGTGTATATATATATATATATATATATATATATATATATATATATATATATATATATATATATATGTATATGTATATATATATATATATATATTTTTTTTATTTTATTATTATGTTTACCTGAATGTGAATAAATGAAATTATTTGAAACATATGACTTCTAATTTATTCTTTTAACAAGTGAACTTGTTTTGGGTGTGTTGTGGCAAATGCAAAGTAGAACCAAACTAATCTTGTTGTTTGTTAAAGCCAAAGGTATGTTCTTACACATTTGTGCATTGTTCACAGTATGCCCACTCTTTTCCCAGTGTACCCACACTTTGCCCACAGTGTGGGCTTGCTGTGGGCCCACAAATGGCCCCAACAGGGGCCCACTCTGCTTAGTGTGGGCCAGCCCATAGTCAGCCCACACTTTGGACTGTCCCACTGGGTCCCCACCTGGGTCCCATAGTGCGGGACCCACACGTGCCCCGCATTTCACGCCGGTATCTGGGCCCACAGTGGGCTGCCACTGTGGAAGCATGTTTGCTGGGTTGTTGTGTGTGAGGCGCGGGCGCGATCAAACAGCTGTCTTTGCAGGGGACTTGCCTCATCGTCATGGCAACGGTTCGTAGCCAGGTCAGATTACGTCAGAGTTTGTTGCCGTTTGTTGGAAATCTGTTCACACCGCGCAGACATTCCACGACCCGACAAACGCCGATTAAATATGTTCAGTCGGGTGAAAACCGACTCCGACCAACGCCAACAGACGCCAACAGGGGTTTCACACCGATCCAACAAACTCCAACAGACGAGTTTACCCCTTTTCCACCAAAACGAACCGGGTGCTGGTTCGGAGTTGGTTCAACTGAGGAGCCTTCTAAGAACCGGTTTGCCTTTCCACAGGCTAGAGAGCCAGGTCTTACGTCACTGTATACGTCTCATCTTTCCCAGCAACGCTAGCACGGTAGCGCGAAACACAAACACCTTCAATTGATGTTCTATTGATGTTTATGGCTCTCCGAACCTATATCGGCATTCAAACACGGTGAATCCAACGTGTTCGTGCAGCTCGCCGTAATATGTACAGACGGCGATTACATGCGAGAATAACGGTAAGTGCATAACATATTTTTTTTTTTATTTATTATTAACATTGAATAATACGATGTCAACGTTAGCTTCAGCATGTAGCTTCCCTCCTGATAATCGGTCACATTACAGTTAAATAAAATTAAACGTTAGTGGAAGTATTCAGAAACAGTATTGTGAAAAAAGATATGCACACACACATATATATATATAATATATTATTATTATTGATGTGTAGCCTGTGTTGTTTTGTACTGCTGTAGGTCAGTTCTGGTTGTTGCTAATTTCAACTACTTTATATACTGTTGAGTTGTTCAATAAACAGATGGAAAATGGGAAACATTCTATTTATATTAATAATGACCAAATTTAGATTTATGCATTTTCAATGGACAAGAATGGTATGAAACTAAGTATCTGAAAAGACATTGTATGAATATGTGAAAAGAAATAACAAGCAGTTATATACCAACACATAATTGTTGCTCATACAGAAAATAAAGTATCCCTGCTTATTAAGTGGTGCTTGTATATAGATTAATCACATCACAGCTACATCTCAACTGTCTTTATAGTATGTATACAGCACTGTATACTTGATAGGAAATTGAGCAAGAAAATGGCACTGACCTGCTGTGTGCTTCATAACATTTGTGAGGAGCATGGTGATAATTTCACTGAAGAGTACCTAGACAGGACTGTAAACATTCAGCCTCCTGTTCAGACATTACCTGAGCATGCTAACACTGAAGGGGCTGACATCAGAGCTGCATTAATGATGCATTTTAACAGCGGGAACGAGTGATCCTTTGAATTACTTTAGAACACAACACACCGATGTCATATGTTTGTAACCTCTTCAGTTTGTGTTTGAGGACAGTTATTATATTCTCCATTGATTAAAGAAACTTAATCACACATTTGTTTATATAAAACTTAGTTTATTATATATATATTTTTTTTTACAAACACAGTACAAATCTTTATAAATCTTTGCAAAATATAAAGTGCAGTAAATAAATTGTAAATAGTTTTATAAAATAAAAATTGTACATGAGAAAAGAAATACTGTGGTGTGATTTATTTCCGATCATTTTTGTGATTGTGCTTCCATTACCGCCACCATGCGGCCCATGAGTCCAAGCAGAGAACGTGTGTCCGCTCTCATTTCCAGCAGCAAGGCATCATCCATTTCCTTGCTGTGCTGCAAAAACCTCTCATCTGCCCTTTCCAAATATTGAATCAGTTCTGAAGTACTGTCTCTCTTCCTTTTTCCTGTGTACAACAACAATAGCAAATGACATAGATCATCAATGTGTTGTCATATGGGAATTGTGTAAGCATCTGCTACATGGTGTGATAGATCACTGACCTTATGTTTTAATATAGCAACTTAATTTCAGATTAATTCAATATTAAATTTAAAAATTACACTTTTTCTATACTTTTGCTTTTAGTCGTGTAATCTAATGTATTCAATGTTACATATCAAAGCAATATGGATTCATATTCATTACATTACATTACATGAAGGAAAAATATAACCTTATTGAAATATGAAATTATTTAAGTACCTGACAGTAATACACACATTTCTGTTTGCATAGTATATGGTGTGACCACTATTTGCACAGCAAGTCTTACCCCGTTTGTCTTGTTCAGAAGATGCAGGACATGTATCTCCAGAGCTGCTACACGACGGTGCGGGAGAGCTGCAGCCCAGTGGTGGTGGTAACTCAACGTTGTCATCTCCGTCGTTGATGGCAGACAATTCTATAAATAAACAAAACGACAGCACTTTAAAAATCATTGTTGTTCACTATACTGTATACATTGTTCTGTGATACTTTATAGAATGAAATAACAGTCCTAGCTAGCAGTATTTCGAACACTGATATAAGGAATTAGTACTCCACTAAACGGCTAAAAAATATATAGCTACCTAGAAAATAGTAAAAATAGAACTTACCAGGATCAGTGCAACTTTGCTGCAGCGAATCATCCACCATCGATTCCAGCATAACTGTTGCTGAGTTCAGCGCCCCGGTCACCTGGCATGCCGGCCTATCGCCGAGGACAGCGTCGAGGATGTCAAAATGTGGGTTTCGACGTGGCCGCCCATTACCACTCCGACCGAGGTCCTTTTTTTGTCCCGGTAATCTTTCTTGAGTTTTTTTTTGTTTGTTGTTAATCTGTTCAATGTTCCAGTCGAACCCAGCAGCGGCCATCTCACGCTGAATTTGCTGCAATACCAGTTTTGTCCGTGAAGCACCCTCTAATTTACTCTGCACTTCTGCACTGGACCAGACTGCAAGAAAGAAACTTGTTTCCTCTTCGGATCACTGCTGTTTTTGCTTAATAGCGTCCATCCTGTATGTTTGTGATAGCTAGCTGCTATTTTTAAATATGGCGCTCAACAGTTTGTGTTCGTCTCGTTGGTCACGGTAACCCCGCCCCCAGCCACTGACGTAAGGGGTTCTTACTTCTAGCCCAGCAATGTTTTGGTGCTACTTACCAACCAGTTTTTCTGGTTCGGAGCTGGTGCTTTGTGTGTCGAAAGACAAAGAACTGATTTGAAACTAGGCTCTGGCTCCGAACCAGCACTCAAACTACCTTGGTGGAAAAGGGGTATTTGTTGGCGTTTGTTGGCTGTTGTCGGTGCGGTGTGAATTGGCCTTAAGATGTTTATGATTTAGAATGTACAGTAGGTGGACAATCAAAATGGGTATTACAGCCGCGCATACCGCCGCCGCAGGGCTGTTGCGTTAACTGAAATTCAGTCGCGTGTAAAAAACTACCGCCAGATGGCGCAAAGGGACGGATTGGAAAGTGACTAATAATAAAATGTCGGTTTGTAAACGGAGATGAAAGGACGAAGTAAAACAACAATAACATTATAATATAACATTTTAACATCCTTAAAAACCATCAGAAAATTTAAAGTGAGAGTTAATTTCAAAACGTGGGATAGTCTTAGGCTACAGTCTATGCATCAAAAATTAAAAGAAAGACTATATATATATATAGGAGCACACACACACGGATTAAAAATGTAATATTTTCATTCTGGTTGGCTCTTAGCAAAAAAAAAAAAAATCCTTCAAGTTCCACATGCGGAGCGAAATGAGAACGGTCCAGCATTAAGACCGCATTAAGAGCAATAATTCTTATTAAGTGCTATTCATCTTGATTTTTTATTGTTCTTGATTTTTTTTTTTTTTTTGGCTATATTTTACATATATGCTATGTAATGTTTAGTGATGTTGATATCGCAGACTAAAATACCGGCAGGAATAAATATTTAGGCTAATTTACTCATTAAAACCAAAGGTGTTCATCAGTGATTGTGCATCAAGAGCAAGGACACGTTGTGTGCATTTTGTTTTGTGCTTTTACCAGAACGAAACGCTCGATTGTCTGTGTGAAAACTGTGTGAAATCCATCAGAACTTATTATTATTATCATTATTATTATTATTATTATTTTAAATTTCACCTATGTTCATTATGAAAAGGGAATAGCATGACGGATGCGCAATGTTGGGAGACATGCAGCGGGTCAGACATGAGTTCGACCACTTCATTAAGTTTTATTTTATAGTAAGTCTTTGTTTAAAGTGAATTTCGTTTTGTAGAAATGGTATCTTAATTTCAATCAATGTTTCATCAACCAATTGCCTATATTTAATAATTAGGAAGAAAACCATGAACGTCGGGTGTGGTATGGATTGCGTAACAAACAAACTCATGTTTCCGTGGCCTTTAAATAAGGCTGAATCAATATACGTCTTTCAGTTTTAATTAAATGTATTACTTTGTCTTTATTACTTAAATAATTGATAAGATGTTTTTGGTCAAACAATATATTTTAGCTGGTCTAGTTAGACACAAATTTGCGTAGTGGCTTATTGTGCAAACGTTTTTTTCCTAACACAAGCCAAACTCATAACATTTCTTGCAGATTTAAACAAAAAAAAAAAAACAAAAAAAAAAAAAACACGACGCTCCAACTTTTACAAAATCCCTCCTCGCTCCAGTCAAAACTTCGCACACTCTGCTCGGCAGCAGCAGACGCTGGCAAACACGCGGGGGGAGGGTTGATCACATTCGGAACTTCTGGAGTGGAGCGTGAAACACTGCAAAACACTGCGATTCTCCATAATACAAACAGATAAAGAAACTTACTGCAAATACTCATAACAGAATCTAACAATTGTGTATTTCATCAGCTTATTTCATATGATCAGATCAGGATGTTAAAATTAACAAAAAGCACTAAGATTGCAAAAAGGTCTGTCACGCGCATAGCTTAGGCTAATATTTTGAGTCTCCCGCCCTCCAGATTAATGGCTTTGGTGACAAACATTTTAAACAAAGCGCCCTTCCCCCATCTCAAACTTGTCAAGTGTTGCAGAGCAAGCACTGTTAGGTTGGGTGAGTGCTTTTTTATACACACAAGATAATGTAAATATTATACATTGATATATAAACGGATCACGATCGGTTTGTTGTTTTTGTTTGTTTTTCTTTAACATTTTTATTTTATTTCTTTGTCTTTAAGGAACATTTGATGGCAGTAAAGATTCTGTACAGTTATTGTTCTAATAATACGGAGCCATAATGTTACATATCTTGGTCAATTCTTTCGAGCTGCTTTACAGCTTAACCACAGTTTGCAACATCAGCAGTTATTGAAATGAACTGAATCAACACAGATCTGCTGATATAAATAAATAGGCCTAAATAAATAGCAAAAACCAAGATTGGGTTTGTACGGTTCATTTGAACTATAATTTAATAATTTAATAATTTATGTTATGTTATAGAGGTACAATGTACAGATGCCTATATGTTTTGCATAAAGTAAGAATATTTAATAAAGAATCTTAAACTTCCAGTGTTAAACATGTTCTCGTCATTTTGCTCTTAACTGCAGTCAAAATACAAATAGGCCTTTAAAATATGCATTGTGTAGCCCATTGTGAAGAGTCAGATTAGGCGCAAACTATCTATAGCAGAAACTTTTTATCTTAATAGCCTAGCACTTCTTGAATAACAAAATGTTGATTATTGGAATATTATGGCATGACATTTCTTTTTGTAATGTTTATGAGCGTGTTAATGGATACAAACTGCACAATTACCGTTTATCAGATTGTTGCAGCTATAATTGCACGATATGGTTGAAACATTAACACATTAAAATCGTCTGATAATCATACAGTAGTTAACATGAACCCTTTGTAAGCGATGTGTTACCATTACATCATGGGCGTACGGGACACCCCCTCAGCCCCCACCCTATGATGGGCCCCATCGCAGATTATTTACTAGCCTTTGCTTTTTTTGAACTAAACTCAATTGACTATAAAGATAAAAATAAAGCATCCAACTGAAGCCCAGAAATGCAAGCAGAATACCATAGAAAATAGTGCTAAATTACCACAAAAGGGGGAAAAAATTCACTGTTGTTTCCATCGCCGTTTGTAAGGTAGCCAAGACAACAGCAAGCTTTAATGCGCTGTGCTACTGTGTTATTGTTAGCGGTCATGTGCCGAGACAAATAAATATGTTCATTCTTTGCTGAGATATTATTATTATTATTATTATTATATTGCCCAAATGTAATTATCATAGCCATTAAGTCTAGAGTTAGGCTATTTCCTTATTCTTTTACTGTAAATACATGAATTTAGTTTAGGCCTATATCATTTGATGCACTGATCGAAATTACTGAAAACTTGCGGCCGAAACAGCAATTTACGCGTTTGTCTAGAAGGAAACCTTATATAGCCTAGCCTATACGCAAATTTGTGTCTAACTTAGAATTTAGACCTGCTAAAATATATTGTTAGACCAAAACATCTTATCAATTAATTAAAGGATAAGTCCACTTTTAAATACACTTTTCCTGATAAATTAACTCACCCCCATGTCATCCAAGATGTTCATGTCTTTCTTTCGTCAGTCGAAAAGAAACAAAGGTTTTTGAGGAAAACATTCCAGGTTTTTTCTCCATATAGTGCATTTCAATGGCTACCAAGAGATTGAAGGTCCAAACTGCAGTTTCAGTGCAGCTTCAAGAGCTTTAAACGATACCAGATGAGTAATAAGGGTCTAATCTAGCGAATCGATCGGTCATTTTCAAAAAAAAATACAACCGTTTATGTTTTATAAACAAAATATCGCCTTGAACGTACTTTCCGCTTCCGCATTCTTCATAACGCTTACGCTGAATGTCCTATGCCTTCCCTATTCTACTTACGGAACGAATGCGGCGCCAGTTTAGTTTTTTTCCGTAAGTTGAATAGGGATTCAACTTACGCTGAATGTCCTACGCCTTGTAGGACATTCAGCGTAAGCGTTATGAAGAATGCGGAAGCGGAAAGTACGTTCAAGGCGATATTTTGTTTATAAAGCATAAACGGTTGTATTTTTTTCGAAAATGACCGATCGATTCACTAGATTAGACCCTTATTACTCATCTGGTATCGTTTAAAGCTCTTGACGCTGCACTGAAACTGTAATTTTGTCCTTCAACCTGTTGGTAGCCATTGAAATGCACTATATGGAGAAAAATCCTGGAATGTTTTCCTCAAAAACCTTCATTTCTTTTCGACTGACGAAAGAAAGACATGAACATCTTGGATGACATGGGGGTGAGTCAATTTATCAGGAAAAGTATATTTAAAAGTGAACTAATCCTTTAAGTGATAAAGACATGTATTTAATAAATTTAATAAAAACAGAAAGACGTCTATTGCTTCAGCCTTATTTAAAGGCCGCGGAAACATGAGTTCGTTTGTTACGCAATCAATTCCACTCCCGACGTTCATGGTTTTCTTCCTATTTATTAAATATAGGCAATTGGTTGATGAAACATGGATTGAAATTAAGATACAATTTATACAAAACGAAATTCACTTTAAAGAAAGACTTACTATAAAACAAAACTTAATGAAGTGGTCAAACATATGTCTGACCCGCTGCATGTCGCTGCGCATCCGTCATGCTATTCACTTTTCATAATCAACATTGGTGACATCTTAAAAAAAATATATTAGGCTATAGCCCAATATATAAATATAAATTTGAAACTAAATTGGTTAAATTTTTATCCCTCTGGCCGACGAAAGCGCCGGCGCGTTCTGATGGATTTCCTCCTCATGACAGCTGAAACAACTTCAAACAGGCCTTCCGTCATTTTGGCGATAGCCTACAGATTGATGCAAGACTACAAATGGTTTACTTTTATTTGTGTACGCTCACAATAACAACAAAACCTTGTGCTTTAGTAAAATAAAATAAATAAAAAACAGGGTGAGCTTTTAGCTGTCTCTCTGTGAGAAACGTATCAAAAATGAACTTAAACTCAGCGAATAAAGAAAGAAATATCTCAGTTCGATAATAAATTCGTAGGTCTGTGTTAAATAAGAGGCGATCTATCCACTGGAATGTGTTGTTTCTGAATTTGATATTTTAAGGAATAAAATACACTCCTGCATTTAAATGCGGCTGCAGGAGTTGCAGTTGTTTTTATGACGTTTTATTAATCCGTCCATTCTTTTTAGTTTCAATTATTTAGCTAAATTGTGCCTTAATAATGGGAGCGAAATTATTCGGTGACTCACGTTTTACTAAAATACTAAAGGATATAATTCATGAAACACGCAACAATTTCTTAATCAGTGTCCAAACAGGTTATATTTTTCCCAAGTAGTTATCTGTCAAATAAAGGACAGGTAACGAATAACAAAGAATGTGCGTGTCAAAAATCCATGCTGTTTTATTAAAGGAGTTTAACATATAAATAAAAAATGTATTTGTGATAAATATAGGCCTAATATGTGAGAAAATTGACATTTTGCATAAAGATAAATGTGCTTTGATGCATTTGTTGGATAACTTGTGGTTAAAGCGCCACTCAGCGGTCAAAAGCTGCAAATGCACTTTGCGACGCGGCGGCGGGGGCACGCACGGCGGTAGAAACGCCGTTTTGGATGGCCACCTACTGTATGTAAAACTGACATCTTAAATATGTCTATCTGATGTTTGTAAACAGCAGATGCTTTCCAGATGAAGTGATCTTTAACAGACATCTTGCAGATGTACGTGTGCTATCTGGGAACTCACTGTCACAAAATAAACTGATACAAAATATGCAAATCACCATGAGTGTTTACTGTTTGATAGCGCCCAGCGTATTTTACTTTTATTGTGTTTTATTAAACGTTGACTGAACATTCGATTGAAATCAACCACGACCAACGCGAGCAGATCCTGACGGGGTAAAAACATTGATCTGAGAAAACCATACAAACATATTAAACCATCCATAAAGGTTACCTACCAGCTCTTTGTTTGGTGTCTTGACTTCCCACACTTAATAAAGTAAAAGTCCAAGTCCGCGACGACCGTTGTTTCTCTGACGCTGCACTTCTTTGAATCGCGAACTTCAGAAGAGACTATAAACTGATTGGCCATAAAATGAACCAATCACAAGACATCTTATAGGGGGGGCCCCTGTTTATAAATATTGTGCACACAAAGGTGAGCAACGTGACTGCTCCGCTTTCTCTCACACACATAGGCAAAAATCTCACCAAAATCTCATTTGTTATTAGGCTATCTATTAATAAAAAACGGGGACAATACATTTTTTTTAATGTTTTTGTTTTTTTGATTTGATTATGATTTAATTTTATTAGGATTTTTGTTCTGTTTTTAATACAATTCACCAAAAAATATTACACTATTAACCAGGCCTAACTAAGAAAAAACTATTACACTATTTTGAAAAATCACATTACAAAAATAAAACAACATAAATATTAGATTAGATTAATAAAACAGCATTTAACAAATATTTTTTATCATTTATTAGTGAATTTAATATTTTCGTTTTTACGAGCTGGGCTAGCCTGTAGCCTACAGAAATGTCAGCTTTTTAAACTTGTAATTATTATTTTGCATTTTAGTCTCAATTTAAGCACTAAGTAAGTTGCAAGTGTATTATTTATTTATTCATATCTGAGTGTACCTTCACCACTTGATAAGACGTGTGGAAACTGCTGCGTTGTGACTGGGGACATTTAAACTGTCTAAAACAATCCCACACCCTGTTATAAAACACATAACTGTATTACTTTAATTTAACATGAATAGTTATGTTACTACCTTGAAAGTCGAAACAGATAACGATGTTTCTTTTGATAATTGATGATGTGGCGCTCTGCTCTGGTCCAGGTTAGCAGCGCGCACGCGACCAAGTGTAGCAGTGACAGTGTAGCAGCACAGCCCCCTCTGTTGGTGAATATAATCACTACATGATTGCTCCGATAACCAACAGGCTGCTGTATGTTGGTCGGGCTTTTTTTTGCAATGTATTTGCGGGTTATTTTGAACGAGCTATAAAACGGGGACATTCCCAATGACAGCTCCAGTCGGGGACGGAGCACAAAAAACCGGGACTGTCCCCGGAAAACGGGGACGTCTGTTCACTACGTTCACAAACCACTGTTAATTTTAATAGAAAATAGGCCTACAGTAAGGGAGCATGGCAGAAGGCGTGCAAAGAGTGCTCCCTCTGTAATCACTAAAAAGTTGTCATATCTCACAAAGTTCTGTTATAATAAATGAAGCTGTCACACATTGAATCTCTTATTTAGATTTTTTTTTTGTTTGTTTTGTTTTTAATGAGAGAATTTGCGATCGTGCAAACAGGGGCGTCGGACTGGGGGGGTAAAGGGTACCGAGTACCCAGGGCCCGAGGCAGGGGGGGCCCCCTTAGAAGTCAGTTTTCTATACATGCATATACATACACTAACATTTGTATAGCATTTACAAATAAAAAAGCTCCTGTGCAAAACTAAACTTGTAGTTAGACACTGGTTTGGTATAAAAAAAAATCATTTTCATGCTGTGCAGGGCCCCACCACCCCTCTCGAATCAATGTAAATGGTACGACCCGCAAGTCAGGTGCTTCTGCTGCGGACCTGCGGTGAATCAGTTAATGAGACAGGAGCTGGAGTTAGCCGTGATATGAACTAGGAAGACAGGGGAAGAGTCATGTCTTTCCTTAAGAAAGGAAAATCAGGGGGTCAAAAACGAAAAGAAAAGAAGATTAAAGAGAGAAAGGCAAATGAGGGCAAGCAGTTGCTCACTCAGTTTTTTGAAAAGAAAGGTGAGCTCCAAATGCATCAGAGCATTGACATTGTTTTAACATAAATATCTACTCCAGGTAGAATAGCATACATTTATGTTCGTACTCTATTTGAATAATATACCAATACTTTATAGTATCACACCCTACATAGCGAGCAAACAATATTTCTGAGTAAATAACAGGGAGTGAGAAGCAGACGGAGGCGGAGCTGGGAGCTCAACACACTGCCACTCCAGGCAGCTGAGCAGCTTGTCTCCTCTTCTGCTGCAGTTCTCCCCAGAGTCAGAAGTTTACATGAAAACACTGCATATTTCCCTCCATTGTCAAAATCTAACACCCGCGAAAACACAGATCGTTAGCGCCTATTTTACTGCATTGTTATGCAAATTAGCTCGCGCACGCTCTTACATTAAGTACAGGATTGTTCTCAGTTTAATGCACATCTTAATGATTGAAAATGACTTATTTTAAAACGTAATTCAAAGACTGAATGTTTAGTTTGGCGGTTAGTGTACCCTGTGATTCTATAGTCTGCATTTATTTTAAACAGACAAATAATCAGCAATTAACTTGTACTTAGCCTACACTTTAAAAAAGGTATTGTGACAATAAAGGATATTTTAGCAACCATTTAAAGCCATATATTTCAGTTTCAGACAAAAAATATATTAATCAGAGTGTGGCTTATTTTGTTTACATTTTAAAGGTGCCCTAGAATCAAAAATTGAATTTACCTTGGCATAGTTGAATAACAAGAGTTCAGTAGCCTACATGGAAAAGACATACATTGAGTTTCAAACCCCATTGCTTCCTCTTTCTTATGTAAATCTCATTTGTTTAAAAGACTTCCGGAAAACACACGGATCTCAACATAACACCGACTGTTACGTAACAGTCGGGATCATTAATATGTACGCCCCCAATATTTCCATATATGCCAGCCCATGTTCGAGCGTTAGACAAGGAAAGGCAGTATTGACGTCTGGATCTGTGCACAGACAAGGTAAGCAAGCAAGAACAACAGCGAAAAATGGCAGATAGAGCAATAATAACTGACATGATCCATGATAGGATGATATTTTTAGTGATATTTGTAAATTGTCTTTCTAAATGTTTCGTTAGCATGTTGCTAATGTACTGTTAAATGTCGTTAAAGTTACTATCGTTTCTTACTGAATTCACGGAGACAAGAGCCGTCGCTATTTTCATTATTAAACACTTGCAGTCTGTATAATGCATAAACACAACTTCATTCTTTATAAATCTCTCCAACAGTGTAGCATTAGCCGTTAGCCACAAAGCATAGCCTCAAACTCAGAGAATCAAATGTAAACATCAAAATAAATACTTTACTCACATAATTCGAAGCATGCACACAGCATGCATGATGAACATCTTGTAAAGATCCATTTGAGGGTTATATTAGCTGTGTGAACTTTGTAAATGTGCTGTAATATAGTGGAGAGCTCGTGTGGCAGGGAGCACGCGATTTAAAGGGGCGGCGCGCTGAAAAAATCAGTGTATAGTTAATGATGCCCCAAAATAGGCAGTTAAAAAAATTAATTTAAAAAAATCTATGGGGTATTTTGAGCTGAAACTTAACAGACACATTCAGGAGACACCTTAGACTTATATTACATCTTGTAAAAAAGCATTCTTGGGCACCTTTAAGTGTTATTATGATAAAAATGCAATACCCCTCCCATTGGTATCACTATGGTATTTGGTACGGGGGCCCAGCAAGATGGTTTGTACCCAGGGCCCAAAATTTGGTGCTACGCCCCTGCGTGCAAACTCATATAGTCCACTCCAGTTTTTGTTCAGTGATATGCCGCTCTAGGTTGGGGCGGGGTTTGGTAGTCAGTAGAATGAGGGAAAGATAATTTAGATTTAGAATAACTAATCAGGTGATAACTTTTTTGATATAAGTGAAATAATTCCAAACGAATGTCCCAAAAATAAATTCATTAATTAACTTAAAAACTAAATCTCTCTCCTTTTGCCGCCCTCACTGTGCTGCCGCCCTAGGCGGCTGCCTAGTTTGCCTATAGGCACGCGCCGGCCCTGTTTCCACATTACACTCATCATCTTGTAAAGTCACTGTCTGTTTCAGACTAGATGTGAGAGCTGAAGTCTTGGGTAGCTCTGGCAGTGTGTGATCCGGACATCCATGATGGCTGTTCCCGAGTGCCAAGGCCCTGTTTTAATATTTACCATCCTCACATTTAGCATTGCTTCTTTTCACACATTGTTTTGAATTTTTAAATGTCTTTTCAGAGACATTTGTGTTACATTCATAGAGTAATTACTTTTGTACTTGTTATAACATTTAATGTTTTTAATATTTATATAGGCTACAACTGAATTTGTTGTTTAAAAAAAAAAATAAAACTAAGAAAAAATCTGAAAAAAAAAAAGAAAAGAGTCAATTTCCAGGATAATATTTTAAAGATGATTTTGTACAATCCAAATAAGCTTTACAGATATTTAGAAAAGGTTTTAACAATGTTTGTCATGTTTTTCAATTATTTCACATGCATCTATAGGTCAATCAAGGTAATCAGTTACAAAAACTTAGGACACTAAAGAGACCTTTCTACTGACTCTGAAAAACACCAGAATAAAGATGCCCAGGGTCTCTGATCACCTGTGTGAATGTGCCTTAGTCCTGCTGCAGGAGGTATGAGGACTGCAGATGTGAACACGGCAATAAACTGCAATGTTCCTAAAATTTTAATGGAAAAAATTTGAATGGTGTGCGGGAATCCCTCCATCACACACACACACACACACACACACAAAGATGCCTGAGACAGTGCTACAGGGAGACAGAAGGACAGCTGATTGTCCTTCCAGTGCCAAACCACATGTAACCATAAGTCCCACCAGACATGTTTGAGAATGTGAAATGCCTTGATGGAAGAGTGAAGTAACATCTCACAGCAAGAGCTGCAAATCTGGTGCTGTCCATGAGAATGAGATGCTCTGTAAAGCAGCTGGTGCCACATCAGACTTTCAGATACTCTGTTGATCAAACGCCTGTTAATTAGTCATGATATCCAGTAAAATATGAGAAAACAGAAAATATTTGTAGTTAGGTGTTCATAAAGGGTAGCCTATGTAAGTCTTACTGTGGTGATAAACTAGGGCTGGACGATTAATCGAAAAGTAATCGAAACCGAAATTCAGAACCTCTAACCGACGTAATTTTCCCATGTCGGTTATTTCGGTTTTTTAATCCTGTTAATACTTCCCCCTTAAAAACATAACTGCGTGTGTAGCCACGTGACTCCGCCCAGTCCAGTCAGTGGCATAAAAGCAAAACATGGAGGTGAACGCCGGTTCAACACATAGTGATGGCGCGCGAGCGGTGAGCCTTGCGTCTTGACTAAACTTTGTCAGTTGTATTTGTTTTATGGTTTGGACATTCAAGCGATTAGACGATCGGATGTGTATTATTATATCGAGCTACCGCGCTCGCATAGATATATACATATATCTATGCCGCGCTCGCGCAGTTGCATGTTGCACGAACACTCATACAAACAGCTGCGCAAAACGTGAAGATCGCGCGCACACAGAGGAACGCAGAAACTTGTTGTCAGCGCTGTCCTGTGATTTATCACTAAAATAGCTTAGAAACTCAAAAGTTATAGCATCTATTTTTTTTTCTACTTTTGAAGGAACTATTTACAACCCACAGCTTCACAATTACTAGAGAGATGGTATGACTAATTCACACACGCAATCACTACTGGTACTGTGCTAATTTATCTTTATCTGATTTACAACGAGCAGAAACCTGTAAGAAATGTTACAAACCATAGATAAAATAACTGCTGATAGTGAGCTATGATGTCAGATCACTCTTTCAACAGGAAAAAAAATATCCCACCTTAATAGTCAATCATAGGCTATTTACAGTACCAAACTTGTCAGGGAACTATGAGGGCAAAAAAAAAATAAAAAATCAGAAATAAAATAGGCCTAATCGTTCATTAATCGTAATCGAGGTAAAATGTTCAATTAATCGAGGTTTTGATTTTAGGCCATAATCATCCAGCCCTATGATAAACACTGAAAATATCAAAATAATCAAGAAATTAAGGATGGCAGAATATTCACACCAGGCTATAGCTTTTTATTAGGCCACAGATACATTTGTAGAGGTTTGTTTCAAGTTGTCAACACTATGCAGTAGCCTGT